>NC_060138.1:814998407-815602851 GCF_021461385.2 Schistocerca piceifrons
GTACAGCTGCTGGCTAGTGTTACTCCATTCTGCAATCTTCGTCGCTATTTTCCTTCGATGGGGAATCCAATAATTGTGGGTAACCAGTGAAACTATCTAACTTCCCTAAAAGCGTGGGTTCGTTTTCTGTCAAATGTTGCTTTGGAATGTCATTAGTTTTAGCAATACTGCCTCGGAACTTTTCTTCTGTTTCCTTTAAACCTGAATCTATTTTAGCTAGAAATTGACTTTGTATCTCTTTTAGAGCTTCATAAATTTTGATCTCTGACACTACCTTTTCACCAAGGGTGCTGCCCTTATCCAGCATCCCGTATCCGGCTTTTTAAGTTATTTCCTTTACATCTGCACATATCTTATCTCTCTGTTTTTGGAAAATTTTGACTTTAAACATAACTGGTCTACTCTTACACTTAACTTCTGTTCTTCTGTAGGTACGTTTTTGTACACTTTTTGCAGCTCGCTGACTGCATCCGTCACAATTTTTACCAACACATCGACCTGAGATTGTGTCTCCTGAATTTGAGAACATGTTTCACTAAGGTTTTGTAACTCACCTGCAAGTTGTTTTTGTTTTTCGTCTATAGAGGATACTTTTCCGTTAATGTATTTATATTGCGGGATATGTCGGTAATTACTTGTTTTAGTTGTTTACCTAGCTCTGTCAACTTTCCAGGTAGTTCATCAGTTAATTTAGTGCATATAGTTTTGCTCACCTCACTGAACTGTTAACTAATATTATTCTTGAAATCGTTAAATGCCTGATTTTGCTATGTAAACTGTTGTCAAATATTTTCCTGGTGTTTTGTGAACTGCTGTGTCATATGCTTATGTTGTTGTGCTACACTTTCCTGACATTCCTGTTGCTTTGAAAACTGTTGTGTTATTTGTTGCACGAGTTGCATTAAATTGTGTGCCTCACACGTATTTACATTGTTTTTACGATCTGTTTCCTGTTCTTGCGTTTGCGAGTCATGAGAGTAAGTAATCAAACGACTTTCCGCTGTCGCGCCCTTCAGTTTCACTATTTGAAAAAATGTTTCCCAGTGAGAACTGAGAAACTGTCTCACTGAGCGTCATAAAAGTGACATCATGATTAGTTATATTACCAGTGTCATCATTTTTTGATAGTAGTTTTCGTTGCCATCGGCCAGTTTACAAGTTGGCGCGTTACCTTCAACTGTTGCCAAACTCGGATTTCCGACATCTTCGCATATTGCATTTTGTCATGAATTTTCAACAATGGCCAATTCGTTTGATTCCATTGTGAATAGTTTTTAACAAAATTATGAATAATATTTTTTCAAAAATGAAATTTTGTTTGTATCGTTACTTTTCAATTAAAGTAGACTTAGCTGCGTATTCACTAATGAACCTGCTTATTATCTGACACAGTCATAGAATTTGAATGACTTGTCTTGCACTTTAATGATAACTTTGTACAAATTTTTGTATTTTCTGTAGAAATGCACCTTCCGTAAAGGATATTAATTGGAAGGAAAAGGGGTTATTTAGCCATGGAGACAGCGCCAAGCACAGCCATATAAGCTTATAGCGTAGCAACTTCCTACCTTTGCCACTCGTTTGTAGTCAGAATATAATTTTAATTTGCTCCTTCAGTGTTTTCCTTATTTCCAATCTCACGGACATGTAACAAATACAACGCAAGTTTCATTAGTTTCTTGTAACAATAAAATGAAACATTTATGTCAAAAAAAAATTTTTTTATCTGAACATCTGAAAGGTCTGTGCATATTTCGGTCGGCGCCATCATTTAAAAGGTCGCTATTGAATAGTGGCATATATGGGCGGACAAATAATGGAAACTGATTAAAGAATAGTTGAAAGAAACGGGAAGGTAATTTATGAATTTGTTCAAATATCCTGGGTGAACATTTAAGAGCAATATTCATAATTTGAGTTACGTACTGCTTACATCAATTCCGTTGTGCGTAGTCGTGGTAATAACAATGCCGATGCAGGATCGTTCCTATGCTGTTCGCACAACTTCCTCTTGTCCGAACCTCCTGATGCAGGATCTCGGCGGCGGACGAAATGGTGAACAGACAGGTGTGGTCGTCACGAATGTACGAATAAACTTTGCTTTCCTAATAACGTTTTGTAGTATCAGATAAGCTTGTCAAGGAAGAAAGACCTGTGCTCTGTTTAGATTATGTCTCAACTGAAATGACAAGAAACTTATAGGCATAGACCAGGGTGAATGTTCCAGTAATACAGGTCATTACCTGGTCAACTTTTATGTAGTAACATTAGGCTACATCAGCTAAGTAAAGATGCAAATAAAGCAATGCCAAAAGTAGAGTTTAAAACAGTCTTCTTCAAAATTCAGGGTATGGCAGATAAAAATTTGATAGTTAATGAATTTTCCAATGAAAACATGGATATTTTGTGCTTAAGTGAACGTTAGTGAAAAGAGGATGAGCTTGAGTACAAAGTATTGAATGAATGATTACACATTACTTAGTTGCTACAGTAGAGAACATCACTTACATGGACATGTAGCAATATATGCAAAAACAACTCTTGCACTGAACTGTGGTAGGGTAGATCTCAACACCATTTGTGCTGAACTGCATTTTGAAATATCAGGACTAGTATTTGAGAGTATTAAGCTAGTGGTAGTAGTAGTGTACAGGCGACCCAGTGGTGACCTGCATGTCTTCCTTGAGTAATTTAAGGACCTCTTAATGTACTTCAGTATGCCAAAATGGGAGAAATATAATACTGCCATTGGAGAGGATATCAATTCAAGCTTTGATGTTCTACAGGACAAATAAACTGTGACAAAGTTCATAAATTTGCTTTGACAATTTAAACTATACTGTGTTAACTGTAAACCTAGACAATATATTTACAAATATGAAGAGAACTTGTATGTATACTGATGTAATAAGTTTCCCTTTCTCAGATCATGATGCAGTATTTATTATTATTAGTAATGTAACTTCAGACTGTACCAACCAAATAGCCAAATCTGTGACTGATAGACCAATGAGTAGAGAAAAGATGGGTAGGTTTAGACATGCCCTCACTTTTTTCTGTTGGGACTCCCTTTTTAGTAGGTTTTCAACATTGTTTCTCTTATATTGTTTTCACCGAGTTTTCTCAGTATTTTTAAATATGTTCGAAAACAACATCCCTCTGAAACAATGTGCAGTTAATATTAGTAGTAATTACAAAAAAGGAAAAACAAGGAATGGTGCATTCCACAGTTGGGGCAACTGAAAAATACTATTGCATTATATTCTGGCCTGCATGAAAATGGTGAATCAGAAGTGTGTAAAGGATTATATGCTAGAGATAAGCATATGTATAGGCAGACAATCAGTGAAGCAAAGAAACTACATAATATAGTAAACATTGGAAGATCCAAAACAAATTCAAAAAAGCCTGGAGTGTAATTAATTCTATTGCTCACACTATACAAAAAGATGATATTGCTATAACCCCAGAAGATTGTAATAAATTTTATATCCAATCCACTGAAGAAATTAGTAGTTAAATAAACAAACCTTTTGAAACTGCACTTAGTATCATGGAAAACTGTTTAGAAAACCCTTTCTCAAGCACTTTCACTTGCACAGATGTGTATTTTGAAAATAGTGAAAAATTTAAGACCTTCAGCTAGTGATGATTGCTGTGATTTGTCATGTAATTCATTGAAAGTCGTTATTGAGTGTATAATATCCTTTAACTTATTGTGTTTGCTGAAAGTAAGTTCCTGATAAATTTAGATTTAGGAAAGGTAAATCCACAACTGACACAGTGGATTCCTTAGTAAAATTTGTCCTAGATGTGTTTCAGGCCAGGGACTGCACCCAGGCTACGTTTTGCGGCCTGAGCAGAGCTTTTGATGTATAGAGCATATTACTTTGTTGAATAAGCTACTCTATTATAGTTTTGATGGCAACAGTGTAAATATGTTCCAATCTTTCCTAGAGAACCGCCAACAATTTGTGTGCATTGGTAGAGAGAAATCAAATTTGATTTATGTTAGGTCTGGAGTGCCACAAGGTGGGTTCTTGGACCTTTATATTGTTTCTGTTAATGATTTGCCTTTGTTCATAAATTCCCACACAATATTGTATGCTGATGACACAACTTTTTAAATAAAAGCACAGATGTAGCAACACTGAAAACATTGACCGAAAATACCCTTGCTCAGTCTTCATTATGGTTCAGAGCGAACGGTTTATTGCTAAATGAAAGTAAAACCCAGGGACTTTACTTTAGCTTGAAGGAGATCCATAACCGCCATGAATTAGAAACCATTGAACTTTTAGGTGTTACTATTGACAACAAATTGACCTCGGAACCACACATCAAAAATATATCGATTAGCCTTTCAAGAGTTATTTATGTAATTAGAAATTAAAAAAAGACATGTTCCATAATAACTGTGTAATACCATCATATTTTGCTTTCTTCCAAAGCATTATATCACATGGAATTTTATTGCGGGGTAGTAGTTGTCTCATAAATGACATTCTACTTTTACAGAAGAAAGTATTAAGACTAATTACCGATTCCAGTAAATCAGAAAACTGTAAACCTCTGTTCATTAAATTGCAATATAATGTTCGTAATTAGAAACAATGTTTCAAAATTTGTATTGAGAAGTGAAATTTATTGCTATAATACTAGAAATAGAACATGTACTAGTACAGGTGAAGATACAGGAATTAATAAATTGAAAAGCATATTTCTTCTTCCTTTTTTTCATGCAGATGTATCAAAACATTATCCTTATCACAAAACAACTCAATAATTTGTCTTTGTTGAGGTCTATGTCATTCATTTTACATATAGCTTACATGTATAAAAAGAAAAGAATGAAAACAAAAAAGGAAGATTCAACATAATACCTCGATGCTACATAAAGCCTCAGTCCTGTTCATGTAATGTAACACTTGTAACTGAACTCTACTAATCTGTGAGGGTGAGTGTTCACTCACTTCAGATATGTCGATCACCAAAGATAGTTCATCAATAGCAGCCTGAATCTTGAAGATGACTTCACTCACCTCTGCCAACCGCATGTGCAATGGTGTCACAGTTCAGTAGAGCACATCACAAAGATGCTGCACCATATCAGGTGCACTTCCACCAGTCTCTGCATCTCTGGTTTGCAATTCATACTGTCATTTGGCCTTGTGCAAACCCATCACTCTGGTCACCTCTGTTGCAGCCATTCTGAAACAGATCAGTAAACAAGCAATACTTGCCACAGCAAGGAATCCACACAAAAACACCAGCCAAATACTTACATTTACCACTTGCAGCTCACCACACCTATACCCACACTCTGCTATCAAAATATGCCTCTAGAAGGAGTGGTAGGACTGGATTCAGCTGTGACTGGTCTTTGATCCTTGATAAAATAATTTTTATTTCATGTAAACAAACTTTAAACATTTATTTGCACAACATATAGTAAATTTAAGTAAATTTTGAGGAAGTCACACTTACCAGAAAGAGAACTAGTTCATCATTAAATAACAAGTCAATCTGTACCAGATTAATACAACTATCTACCAAAACAGCCAGATACCAGGGAAATAGTTTTAACAACAGGCAATACATGAAGTACCAATGGTGCTTAGCCATTAACATAAATTAAAATTAAGCACATGGTAAACAGTTATTCAGTAATTCATTTGAAGCTTGACAAAATAATTTCTAAAAGACAGTACAAGAGCGACAACTGAATCTTTCTCTACAAGCAAAACACATGGACACAAATACTGGTAATATAATGTGCACTCATCAGGTTGAATTACACTCAGTACATGCAGCTGCTGACAACTGACTAATTACAACATCAGTAGACACTCGGCAAGTAGACTGCAGCCCCATCTTAAAACCCACTCACACAGGCAAATTCCTTGTCTCCAGGTTCTGTTTACGGAAAGGACCAGGAAGCTAGCCCTAAAGCAAACTGCGCCCAGCCTTGCCATATAGCAAGCACTCAGCCAACTTGTTCCTCCTTGTTGCAGCTGTCCCTGCACTGCAGCCATGACACGCATTCAACTCCAACGGCTGTTGTCTCCATTGGTGTCTCACTGCTGCTTGTTGCCTGTTTGCTCACCAACACCAGCTTACTCATCCCTCTCAACTGTCCTTATGGTGGCATCTATGTTGCATCGCCTATGCCACAGTGCCGCCAAGGAGTTAAGTTAGTCATCACAGCCACTCCAGTAGCATGGATTTGAAATAACTGCAGCTATGTGACATCTTACAATGGCACAAACAGGTTGGATAGTTTTATGAGATGGCATTGACATGCCACTTTAGTTCCTGTAGGGCAAGAGATTCAGTAGGAGAGATTGGATTCAAGAATTTGGGACTGCAGAGCTTTATAGATGGGCCTGATTTATATGGTTTTGTAGGACTAGGTTGCTGAGAGCTATGGACTAACAGAATTTGAAGAGATAAAGGTCATTATGGAAGGAGTCGCAACAGAGACGGGTAATTTGATGGTAAGGCCATTTAGAAGGATACCAGGAGCTAAGCAACAATGCAGGAACAGTATGTGGGATTGTATTATAGCTAGGGATAGGGAACTTTCCTGTATTGGAAGCAGTCTTTAGTGGAGGACAACAAACTCATAAAAATACGTGGAGAAAAATCGCAAAAAGATGAAATGAATTAAGTATGGGGGGCAAAAAGATGAAATTTAAGGGAGTAGGTCCAGTAGTGAAAGGCAAAATGAGTTAAAATCACATGAAAATACAATGAGATCAAAGAGAAAAATAATTAAACAGAGAATAATAGTGTGATGCATGTCAGCGGGTGGTATGTATGAAGAAAGGAAGCAACAGGTACAACTGATTTAGGTGATGTCAGTATGTTCAGGCTGGAACAGAAACAAGACAGAGGGTGAGGGGATGATGTAGGTGTGTGGTTGAACAAAGTACATGTGGCACAGGCACAGTTCACAGTAAGGCCCCAGCATTAAGAGACAGAGGCCATGTGTGTATGAGTTGTGCTTGTGTGAATGTGTGTGTTCTATTTTGGAAGAATGACTTTTTTGTTCGAAAGCTTAAATGTTTAGCAGTCTTTTTCATTGTGCCTGTCTGCATCTCAGTGTCTCATCTATGTGGTAAGTAGCACTTTACCTTTTTCATATTGTGTTTACTCCATCCTGGATTTTCCACTGTTTGATTTTGCCTAATGGCTGTCCTTCCGCCCCGCAACCCACTGACATTTTCCTTTTTTTTTACTAATTTGTAATGCCTAATTTACTGCCTTGTATCAAAGGTGACTACATGCAATGTTGGTGCAGCATTTCATGTCCCACATATTCCTGCACATATAATTAATCCAGACCTTCAAATTCTCTCTCTCTCTCTCTCTCTCTCTCTCTCTCTCTCTCTCTCTCTCTCTCTCCCCCTCCCCCTCCCTCCCTCCCACTCGCCCCCCCCACTCCCTCTTCCATCGACCTGCATCCCACTATCTTTTTATTTATTTTTCTCTTTAATATCATTGTGTTTTCATGTCGATTTTGGTTCATTTTTCACTGTTGGCCCTACACCCTCAGGTTTCACCTGTTTTGCCTCCTTACTTCATCCATTTTGTCCTTTCATGAATTTTTCGCATGAATTTATCCTCCATTATGGATCATTGCTTCTTACATCTCTGTCAATACAGAAAAGTCCCCCTGTCCCTAGTTAGAATACAGTCCCGTATTCTGTTCACTTGTTGTTGCCTGGCTCACGAAATCCCTGCAAATGGCCTGGCCATTAAATTACCCATCTCCAGCTGCAACCCGTCATTCCATAATGACATCTATCTGTTCAAATTCCATTAGTCCATAGCACTCACCAACACAGTCTCACAAAACCATGTAAATCAGACCCAAAGCTCTTTGCAGTACCTCCTCTCCATCTGAAAATTCCTCCTCCTCTGCAATCCCAAATTTCTTTGCCTCCATACTGAAACTCTTGCACTCCAGTAAATAGAGCAGCATGCACAGAGAATCATGCACAATGCCATCTCAAAAAACTTTCCAACCTGTTCACCTATCAATAACCACTAGTTCTACACAGGCCTCCATAAAACCTCCACCCCATCCCCTCACTGCTGAAAATCCTGTCTCACAGACCTGTTACATTCACCAAACCCTCAGAAACTCTCTCCCACCACCATACAGACTCCAGAATCTAAACGAATCTGAAATACAGTCGTGAACTTGTGCTCAAAAAAAAAAAAAAAAAAAAAAAAAAAGGCTCTGAGCACTATGGGACTCAATATCTTAGGTCATAAGTCCCCTAGAACTTAGAACTACTTAAACCTAACTAACCTAAGGACATCACACACACCCATGCCCGAGGCAGGATTCGAACCTGCGACCGTAGCAGTCCCGCGGTTCCGGACTGCAGCGCCAGAACCGCATGGCCACCGCGGCCGGACCCCCAAAAGGCACAGTCCCATACATGTATCAGTCCTTTCCACAGGCCTTACCTTTTGTCTCACTCCCAAAGTCAATCATGCTTGACTTTTTCAAGACCCTCTCTTCTTTTTTTGGTCCCTACAGTGGATCACTTTTTGCCACCAAACCTAAAAACCAGACTCAATCCAAAACCAATATTCAGGCATTTCGCCCTCAGTTGACTCCTCCATTCAACTGTCACTCACCCTTGCTGCCCCAAAATCACTCCATGTTAACTGTCCAGAATTTCCTAACCTCAAACCTTGCCTCACCATCATTCCCCCAAATCCGTCAGAATAGAAACCAACACTACATCCACAAAAGAACTGAACTTGCCCACCTAGAAATTGATCCTGACCTTATATTCCTACCTGCTGGCCATAGTTGGGTGCAAGACTGTTAATCCATTAATCGTTAATTGATGAATTTAACTTTTTGAGTGATTGATTAGCTTTTCAGTTAATTTAAAAAAAACTTTAATAGACACTTTAACTTCTGTTAGTTTTCTTTGAATCCATTAACTGTTAACTAGGTACCTACTATTTATGACGAAAATGATGCCATGCCACCCACAGAAATCATGTTCCGACAAGTTGGGTCATGTACGTGTGTCACTACAACAGGGTGCATGTGACTGATACAAACAATCAATTGCAAGTGAGAATAAATAGGTATTTGCATACTATTGCTATTTACGGAGCTTGCATTAAGTACTACTTTTTGTTGCTGGACTTACTGTGGAAATTGAATCACGGAATCAGATTTTCTTTGGACAGAGACTTTTGTTCTTAAATGAGCCTGCCTCTCTGATGAACACTTAAATAACATGTTGGTGTACATGAAGGGAAATGCTCACCTTATTTCAGACAAATTTTAATTCTCCTGTATTTTGGTTCTGATGTGATTTAACACTGTTAACTAACAAACTATAAAACTAAATGATAAAGTGATGTCCCCCCACAACCCACCTCCTGACCTGCACCTGACAGTCTCTAGTCCATGCATACCCTGCCAGACAGTGCTCTTCTCTCCTCCTACCTGTACCTTTCCGCCCCTCCGGCTTCCTTGCTTCACTCCAGAGTGCTATTCAAGTGTATGTGAGGTGCACTTGCCTGTGTGTATGTTTTCTTTACTGACGAAGGCTTTGGCCAATAGCTGCATGTGTAACAGACTTTACGTTATGCCTGTCTGTAACTCAATGGGTCATCTTTAGGTGTGAATATCAATCTATCCTATTCCTAATCTTGTTGTTATTTCAACCTCGAGTTTCCATTGTTTGATATTGCCTAACGGCTTTTCTTCCATCTCATAACTCTGTGTTAACTTCCTTTGTTACTATCTCTAAAGCATTATGCTTCTGTGCCCATTCTTTCTCTTCCTTCGTGTGTGTTTTCATCACCTTCTGAGCCCCACTGTATCAACAATCTTGTCTGTGCGCAACACATGGCTACATGACCGCACAGATTGTTGTTGCAAGCAAGTTATGCCCCGAGCTCTTCCCATCGTATTTCCTGCCTCATCCCTGCATGCTTTCGGCTTTTATTTTTCCAATTTATCGGTGCACACGAACTCTTATACCTCATCCATTCCTTTCTTCCCATGTTTTTGTGCTTTTTTCATGTATTTGTGCGTATCTTTAAATATTTTCACGCTATTTGTGTGCATTTTCACTTATCTATGTGTGTTTTTGCGTATCTGTGGGCGTATATGCGTACCTGTTTGTATTTTTATGTGTCTTTTTCTGTTATCCAGCTCCCTCCAACCGCCCATCACCCTCATTCACCCATTTCCTATGTCTTTCCCATTTCCCTAACGCTACCCCTGCCACAATGGACCCTTCTCTATCTTTCTGCACCAGTTAGGAAAAGTATCCCTTTTCTTGGCAAAAACCCAGTCCTGCATCCTGTTCCTTGAATACTGCCTAAAGCATGGAATTGGCCCCAGTGATCTTACCATAAAAATTCCTTACTCTAGATCTTACCCCTCCTTTCACAATGATCTCCACCTTTTCAGATTCTGCCAGTCCCCATCCCTTACAATTCAGGTGCTACAAAAACACATTTCCATGGCACAGGCATCCAAGAACAACCTCTGCTCCCTCCTCAAGATACTGCTACTGAGCAAACCTTTCTACAAACATCACATTTCTGAAACTGAATCCCTTGCTCTCCAGTACCTGTAAGAGCAATCCAGACACCGCCTCCAGAAGTTATCCAACCAGCTGACATCCTTCTGTCGGCTTGGTGCACCAGTATTCAACCTCTAACCTACCCACATTGCTCCTCTTTGTCAACCCTTCGAAGTGTCCAGATCCTGTCTAGCAGACCTTTTCAACCTGCCACATTCCCAGACCTCCCTATCAACACTCCAAACCCAGAGCCCAAACAATCCTGGAACACTGTTGCTAACCTTTCCAGCAAAATCCTCAGCCCCACAGAAGTTTCAGTGCTACCCAAAGGCTTCACTTTTAGCCCTACACCCAAATTTAGCCATGTTGGACTTGTCAGAACTTGCTCTCCTTCTCCCAGCCCCTGCAATGGAAACACTTCTTTGCCACCAAACCATCCAGGCAAAGCCAATCTAGTTCCAACACTTAGCTTTGCCTCTCCCAGTTCATATCACCATCCAGCTGTTATCCTCCCTCCTCCCAAATAACCACCCCCTGGTCACCTTCCAGGAATTCCTTACCTCCAACTTGACCTCACCATCCTTCCCCAGGTTCCTTCCTAAGAACGCCAACCTTTCAGCAGAGGAAACGACAGCCAAATGCAGTCTCAAAACAGGTCCTGACCTAATCATCCTTCCTGCTGACAAAGGCTCCACCACTGTACTGATGAGTCGCAGTGACTACTTGACAGAAGGCTTCTACTAGTTTTCTGACTTGTCTATCTATAAACTCTGCCAGAGTAATCCCACCACAGAAATCCAACACAACCACCAATCCCTGCTTAAAGCCTTAGGCCCTTACTCGTCACCCCTCTGATACCCTCCACCAACCATCAGCATGTTCCCCAAAATTCACAAACCCAACAACACTGGACACCCCATTGCCGTTAGTTATAGTGTCCCTAAGGAAAGGAATTCAGTCGTCATTGACTAACACCTCCAACCGATTGCCCATAATCTAGCCTCCTGATTCAAAGATACCAACCACTTCCTTCACCAACTATCCACCATCTCCACCCTTTTACCTCCTGGTCCCCTATTGGTCACTAGTGACACCACCTCCTTTTACACCAACATTCCTCAAGCTCATGATGTTGCTGCAATTGAACACTATCTCTCCCAACATCCTTCAGACTCCAAACCCAATATCTCACACACCTTACTAACTTTATCGTAACCCAAAACTACTTCTCCTTTGAAGAGAATATATAGGGTGGTCCATAGATAGTGACTGGGCCAAATATCTCACAAAATAAGCATCAAATGAAAAAACTACAAAGAACGGAACTCGTCTAGCTTTAAGGGGAAAACCAGATGGCACTATGGTTGGCCCGCTAGATGGCGCTGCCATAGCTCAAACGGATATAAACTGCATTTTTTAAATAGGAGCCCCCATTTTTTATTACATATTCGTGTAGTACGTAAAGAAATATGAATGTTTTAGATGAACCATTTTTTTCACTTTGTGGTAGATTGGTGCTGTAATAGTCACAAACGTATAAGTACGTGGTATCACATAACATTCCGCCAGTGCGGGCGGTATTTGCTTCATGATACATTACCTGCATTAAAATGGACCGTTAACCAATTACAGAAAAGGTCAATAGTGTGTTGATGTATGGCTATTGTGATCAAAATGCCCAACGGGCATGTGCTATGTACGCTGCTCGGTATCCTGGATGACATTATCCAAGTGTCCGGACTGTTCACCGGATCGTTATGTTATTTAAGGAAACAGGAAGTAACCAGCCACATGTGAAACATCAACCGCGACCTGCAACAAATGATGATGCCCAAGTAGGTGTTTTAGCTGCTGTCACGGCTAATCCGCACATCAGTAGCAGACAAATTGTTCGAGAATTGGGATTCTCAAAAACGTCGGTGTTGAGAATGCTACATCAACATTGATTGCACCCGTACCATATTTCTGTGCACCAGGAATTGCATGGCGATGACTTTGAACATCGTGTACAGTTCTGCCACTGGGCACAAGAGAAATTACGGGACAATGACAGATTTTCTGCATGCATTCTATTTAGTGACGAAGCATCATTCACCACCAGCAGTAATGTAAACTGGCATAATATGCACTATTGAGCAATGGAAAATCCACGATGGCTGCGACAAGTGGAACATCAGTGACCTTGGCGGGTTAATGTATGGTGCAGCATTATGGGAGGAAGGATAATTGGCCCCCATTTTATCGATGGCAATTTAAATGGTGCAATGTATGCTGATTTCCTATGTAATGTTCTACCGATGTTTCTACAAGATGTTTCACTGCATGGCAGAATGGCGATGTACTTCCAACATGATGGATGTCCGGCACATAGCTCGCGTGCGGTTGAAGTGGTATTGAATAGCATATTTCATGACAGGTGCATTGGTCGTCGAAGCACCATACCATGGCCCACACATTCACTGTATCTGATGTCCCCGGATTTCTTTCGGTGGGGAAAGTTGAAGGTTATTTGCTATCGTGATCCACCGACAACGCCTGACAACATGTGTCAGCGCATTTTCAATGCATGTGCGAATATTACGGAAGGCTAACTACTCGCTGTTGAGAGGAATGTCGTTAAATGTATGGCCAAATGCATTGGGGTTGATGGACATCATTTTGAGCATTTATTGCATTAATGTGGTATTTATAGGTAATCACGCTGTAACAGCATGCATTCTCAGAAATGATAAGTTCACAAAGGTAGATGTATCACATTGGAACAACAAAAATAAAATGTTCAAACGTACCTACATTCTGTATTTTAATTTGAAAAACCTACCTGTTACCAACTGTTTGTCTAAATTTGTGAGCCATATGTTTGTGACTATTACAGTGCCGTCTATCACAAAGTGAAAAAAGTGGTCCAACTAAAAAATTCATATTTCTATACATACTACATGAATATGTAATAAAAAATGGGGGTTCCTATTTAAAAAAACGCAGTTGATATCCGTTTATCCTTTCCACCCCTCCTAAAGTGGTGTTCCATCCTCCACAGCATCCTACACCACTCCCAATACCAGTCCTTTGCCTCAGGGGCAGTCCCTATAAAAGTCCCAGGTGGAAGACCTATCCTATCCTCCCCTCCCCCCCCCCCCTCCCCCCAGTACTTCCTATTCTGGTCCTATCACAGGCTTATCTTACCCCTTCAAAGGCTGAGCCACCTGTGAAAGCAACCATATTGTCTACCACCTGTGCTGCTATCAATGCAGAGCTTTTTATATTGGTATGTCTGCCAACCAGCTGTTCATCAGGATGAGTGCCCACTGCCAAATGTAAGCCAAAAGCAAAGTAGACCACCCTGTGGCATAATATTCTTGATTTCAATGACTGCTTCACAACCTGGTCCATCTGGATTCTCGCCTCCTTCACCACCAGCTTTTGTGAACTGCACAGATGGGGGTTATCCTTAGAACACATTCTCCGTTCCCGAAATTATCATGGTCTCAATGTTCGGTAACCTACCGCCCCCTATCTCCCACCCAACAGTTTCTGCCCCCTCATCCTATTGTCTCCTCCCCTCTCATATTCCCTCACCCTTTTGTGTTCCGTGCTCTGTCTATGCACCTGTCCATCCTTTTCCCTTCTCTGCTCCCCTCCTTTTCCACTTCCCTCCTTTTCCGCTCCTCTTCCTTTCCACACCTCTCCTTTACCACTCTCCTCCTTTTTTTCCCTCTCCTTTTCCACTCTTTTCCTTTTTCAGTCCTTTTTATTACCTCCCACCCCCACCCCACCTCCTGACACTGCACTTGGCAGTCTCTAGTCCTGCACGCCCTGCCAAACAGTGCTCTTCTCTGCCCCCAATAATACCCAACTATCCCTCCCCCTTCCTCCTCCCACTCCCAATTGCTATTCAAATGACAGTCACATTCTGGTCGAATCTGACGGTGATGGCGGCTAAGTGTGCATGACATGTGCTTTGCCCGCGTGAATGTGTATGTTTTCTTTGATGAGGAAGGCTTTGGCTGATAGCTACATGTGTAACAGCCTTTTTGTTGTGCCTGACTCGAACTCAATGGGTCATCTTTATGGTGAGTAGGAATCTATCATGTTCCTAATACTGTTGTTATTCCAACCTGGAACTTCTATTGTTTTAAATGAGTAAGCTGTTTTTCATTTATCTTTGATGTCCTACCTAGACTTCCCCAACCTAAACGTTTTTATTTAAGCAACAATAAGTTTCATTCAGTTGCTCATTGCACTACTATGACTTAACAATTAAAGACTAACTTTAACTTCTCATAAATCTCCTATAAAGTAATGCTTTAACATTTCACAAAATTTACTGTTTAGTAATGGATTAATGTTGCCCATCTATGCTACTGACAAAGGCTCCACCACTGTAGTTATGAACACCAGGGAATACCACATGGAGGGCATCTGTAAGCTGTCAGATATGCCATCCTACAAATCTTGCCACAATGACCCCATTTCAGAGGTCCAGTAGGATGCACAGCCCTCCTCAAATCCTTAGGTCCATCCCAGAAACTTTCTCCTCACCCCCCCCCCCCCCCCCTCCCAACCACCATTCTCTGCACTTCTCCCTCCTGCAAGCTTTCTAAATTCCTTATACCCAACCAACCAGGGTGCCCCACTGTGGTCCATTTCTGTGCCTCCGCTGAGAATATCTCTGTTCCCATGGACCAGTACCTTCAGACTATTATCCATAACCTACCCTTCTAAATAAAAGACATCAACAGTTCCCTCTAACGACTCTCCACAGTTCCTGTTCCTTAACCCCCAGCTCATCACTGTAAATGACAGCTCCCGTTAACACTGATATCCCCAGTGCCCGTCACCTTGCCACTATTGATCACTATATTTCTCAATTGATCACTACATTTCTCAATGTCCAACTGATGCCAAACCTTCCTGGTCACCATCATCAGTTACGTCCTTGCAAAATTACCTCTCCTTTGAAGGCATCACCTACAAACAAATCCTTGGTACAACAATGGGCATCCATATGACACAATCCTATTCCAACCTATTCATGGGCCATCTAGAGGAATTCTTCCTGAACAACCAGAATTTCAAATCCTTCACCTGGTTCAGATTCATTGATGACACCTTTGTGATCTGAAGTGAGGATGCGTACACACAATCCACATTCCTCCAGAACCTCAACACCTTTCCCCCTGTTCCCTTCACCTTGTCCTCCTCAACCGAACAAGCTGACTTCCTTGATGTTGACCTACATCTCGTGGATGGCTACATCAGTACATCTGTCCACATCAGACCTACCAACCATCAACGATACCTCCACTTCAACAACTGCCACACATTTCAAACAAAGAATTCACTTTCATACAGATTAGCCACATGTGGTCGTAGTATCTACAGTGGTGAGCAGTCCCTCTCCAAGTATGTCAAGAGTCTCACTGAGGCCTTCACAGACGGTCATTACCCACCAATTCTTGTCCAGAAATGGATCTCTTATGCCTTGGCCCTCTAGTCACCTGCCATCTCCCACAAACCACAGTCTGACTACAAAAAGAGCACACCTTGTGATTCAGTACCACCCAGGACTGGAGCAACTGATTCACTTTCTCCATCTGGGTACCAACCACCTGTCACCATACTCTGAAATAAGGAGTTACCACTCTCACAGTGGTATCCTGCTGCCCATCAATCTATGCAATATCATTGTCTGTCACTACTCCATCTGTGTTCCCAACTCCTTGCCTTATTGCTCTATACAGGCTATAGACCTAGATGCAAGATCTGTCGTGTTGATCCTCCTACTATCACTTACTCCAGTCCTGTTACAGACGTATACTACCCCATCAGAGGCAGGGTTACCTGTGAAAGCAGTCATGCGGTCTACAAATTAAGCTGCAACGACTGTGCTGCTTTCTATGAGAGCTTGACAACTAACAAGTTGTCTGACTACATGAATGGCCACCACCAAACCGTGGCCAAGAGACATATGGACCACCCAGTTCCTGAACATGCTGCTCAATACAATGTGCTTCACATCAATGACTGATTCACAGCCTGTGCCATCTGGTTCATTCCTGACAGCACCAACTTTTCAGAAATGCACAGGTGGGAACTCTCGCTACAACATATCCTATTTTCCCATGACTCAACTGGCCTCAACCTTTACTAGTTCCTGTCCTCCATCTAACTAGCCTCTCCCCAGCTCCCATTCCAGCACAATACATGCATTCCATTCCACCAATGCACCTTCCCCTTCTCTACATTTCTCCTCTCCCTCCCACCGCAACCCCAGCACAACCACCCGATTCTTTACCTAACAGTCTATACTGTTGCCACCATATTGCTGAATGCTCCCACAACCACAAGCTGCACATCTTTCTCCATCCCTAGCCTGCTATCCCTTCCTCTTCCCAACTCAAGCCTCATTCTTACCCACACCACCCACTTCAAATTGCTTCACACATCAGATGTAGGTCAGTCTGCAGTCAGGTCCAGCAGCCTGAGACAGTAGCCGTGTGTGTGTGTGTGTGTGTGTGTGTGTGTGAGAGAGAGAGAGAGAGAGAGAGAGAGATTGTGGGTTTGTGTTCTAGTTTGAAAGAATAACTGTTTTGTCTGAAACCTTTAACATTTAGCAGTCTTCTGTTGGTGTGAGACCTGCAGCCTGTGAACACCCGTCATCCACTCCACCATTCCAGTACAGACATGGCAGCCAGTAAATCAACTATAGATCCTAGTTGTGACAGTTCGAGTGAATCTTCAGCACCATGGTCCTTGTGAGCAACCCCTTGCCACAAGGATCATATCCCTGTGGAAGACCCAGGTGCGAAACCTGCCCAATCCACCCACTAAGGACTTCGTAATCCAATCCTGTCACTGGTTTACCCTACACCATAAGGAGCTGGGCCACCTGTGAAGGCAGTCATGTCATTTATCAGCCCTGCTGCAATCATTGCACAGCTTTTTATATTTGTATGACTATCGGCCAAGATGAACAGCCACCGCCAGACTGTGACCAAGAGCAAAGTAGACCATCCTGTGTCACAACATGCAGCTGAACATCACACACTTGATTTCAATGACTGCTTCACTACCTAAGCCATCTGGATCCTTCCCTCCACCACCAGCTTTTCCGAATTCCGCAGATGTGAATTATCCTTACAACACACTCTCCACTCCTGCAGTTATTTCCGCCTCAATCTATGGTAATATACTGTCCCCACACGGCAGCTTCCACTCTCTCTGTCCTAACATCTCCTCCCCATTCTCCTCTCCCACATTGTTTGTTTGCAGCCCTCTGTCAACACACCTGCCCATCTTTCCCCACTCCTCTCCTGTTTTGCTCCTTTTTTTCCCTCCTCCCTGTCCCACAACCTCCTGACACTGCTCCTGTTGGCAATCTAGTGCCTGCAAACTCCACCAGACAGTGTTTGTCTCTCTCTCTCTCCACGTGCACACTACCATTCCTTTCCCTTCCCCACCTCCTCCACAGTGTTACTTGCATCCATGTTAGTTGTGTTCTGGCCCAATTGTTCCTTTACCATTCTGTATAGGATAATAAATGACGACTTCTGTCATGAACATTAAAAATCTGCATTAAGTGTGTAAATTTTTCAGTAGCACAATAATTTTTCCCATGATTATTCTTCTGGAAATACCCTCAGACTTCAAGAAGAATATAATAATTCCAATCCCAAAGAAAGCAGGTGTTGACAGAGGTGAAAATTACCGAACTATCAGTTTAATAAGCCACGGCTGCAAAATACTAACACGAATTCTTTACAGACGAATAGAAAAACTGGTAGAAGCCGACCTCAGGGAAGATCATTTTGGATTCCATAGAAATGTTGGAACACGTGAGGCAATACTGACCCTACGACTTATCTTAGAAAATAGATTAAGGAAAGGCAAACCTACATTTCTAGCATTTGTAGACTTAGAGAAAGCTTTTGACAATGTTGACTGGAATACTCTCTTTCAAATTCTGAAGGTGGCAGGGGTAAAATACAGAGAGCGAAAGGCTATTTACAATTTGTACAGAAACCAGATGGCAGTTATGAGAGTCGAGGGACATGAAAGGGAAGCAGTGGTTGGGAAGGGAGTGAGAGAGGGTTGTAGCCTATCCCCGATATTATTCAATCTGTATATTGAGCAAGCAGTAAAGGAAACAAAAGGAAAATTTGGTGTAGGAATTAAAAGCCATGGAGAAGAAATAAAAACTTTGAGGTTCACCGATGACATTGTAATTCTGCCAGAGACAGCAAGGAACCTGGAAGAGCAGCTGAACAGAATGGACACTGTCTTGAAAGGAGGATATAAGATGAACATTAACAGAAGCAAAACGAGGATAATGGAATGTAGTCGAATTAAATCAGGTGATGCTGTGGGAATTAGATTAGGAAATGAGAGGCTTAAAGTAGTAAATGAGTTTCGCAATTTGGGGAGAAAAATAACTGATGATGGTTGAAGTAGAGAGGATATAAAAAGTAGACTGGCAATGGCAAGGAAAGTGTTTCTGAAGAAGAGAAATTTGTTAACATTGAGAATAGATTTAAGTGTCAGGAAGTCGTTTCTGAAAGTATTTGTATGGAGTGTAGCCATGTATGGAAGTGAAACATGGATGATAAATAGTTTGGACAAGAAGAGAATAGAAGCTTTCGAAATGTGGTGCTGCAGAAGAATGCTGAAGATTAGATGGGTAGATCACATAACTTATGAGGAGGTATCGAATAGAATTGGAGAGAAGAGAAATTTGTGGCACAACTTGACTAGAAGAAGGGATCGGTTGGTAGGGCATATTCTGAGGTATCAAGGGATCACCAATTTAGTATTGGAGGGCAGCGTGGAGGATAAAAATCGTAGAGGGAGACCAAGAGATGAATACACTAAACAGATTCAGAAGGATGTAGGTTGCAGTAGGTACTGGGAGATGAAGAAGCTTGCACACGATAGAGTAGCATGGAGAGCTGCATCAAACCAGTCTCTGGACTGAAGACAACAATAACAATATTCTTCTGGTGCAAATTCTTCGCTGTAAAGGGGAGGATTGTAGTGGCATGTTCACTTGCTTCTGAAAACCACTGCCTTAAAAATCTTGTCAAGTTGTAACAGTCACCAGAATACTGCTTCAGCAGTCAGGACTCGGCACAATATTAACAACCACCACTTTGTGATTGATAGTCCCAACTAACAGTGCAGAACAGTCTGACACTGCTAGGCCTTTACTGGTCACTCATACAAGTTGCTGAGTACTTAACACTGGCTCCATTCGTGGCCTATTAAAATGGCTGTCAACCTGCCCATAAAAAGAAGCCACTAACACCTGCCTCATGTTGATTCAAAGTCTTGGTGTCACAAGTTCCAACACTGTTAGACTTGTTGTAGATTTGAATTCAATTCAATTTATTAGCGTCCTTGTAGTACATCATCAAAATGATATTACAATTTAAAATACATGTACATGAAAATTTATAATTGAATTTACTTGTCACTCAGACATTACAATTTTAATAGAACTATAAGAACATTAACAGTAGGATAACAACGTAAAAAAAAAAGCTAGTGATTCTCACATCAAAGATTATTTCCATTCGTACATCAACACTGTTTCACACTTTCATAGAAACAGCAAGTATTTAAATGTGAGGAATTACACATATTTATTATGTCAGGGAAATATTAACTGTGATTTTATTGTCAATGATTCATAAACTCTTCAATACCGTAAAAACTATTGCTCAATAACATGCTTTTTAATTCTCTTTTAAATATGTGCAGTTTTGGTATTATTTTTAGTTCTTTGGGGAGAGCACTGTAGAGGATTTTGGGTTGGTATAGTACACTTTTGTGATACATAGCTGTTTTATGAATCTCTCTGTGGAAATCATTCCTATTGCTTGTTTCGTAGTTGTGAAATTCTCTATTTAATGTAGAAAATTCCTCGTGTTCTTTTAAGAAACACATGCTTTCATATATTTATAAGGATGGTAGTGTCATGGTTTTTAATTCTTTTAAAACATGCCTGTAAGAGTCTCTATATCCTATACCTTTTATTATTCTGACTGCCTTCTTTTGTAGTCTAAATGAATGTTTTGTTAGACTGTTGTTCCTCCAAAACTGTACACCGTATCTTAATAAACTGTGCATGAATGAGAAATAAACACATAACACTATTTTAATATTACATGAGCTTTTAAGCATTCTAAGTATATAACATATTTGACTTAATTTTTTGTTCAATGATATTACATGCTTTTCCCATCTTAAGTGTTCATTAAACCATACTCCCAAGAATTTAGTGTATGATGCTTGTTCAATCTTACACTTACCCAGTTCTACTGTGAGGTTAGTTTTTATTTTATTTGTAATATGTCTGAAGTTGATCCACGTTGTTTTTTTTTGGCATTCACAATGAGTCTGTTTTCATTAAACCATCTGTCTGCTTCGTCTGTTGCTAATGTGACTTTTTCCTGTAAGTCAGCTTCACTCTTCACTATTTGCTTTAACAAACAAACTTGTATCGTCAGCAAACAGTACTGTCTCTGCTTCAGATAGTTGACTTGGTAGGTCATTGATAAATATTAAAAACAGTAATGGCCCTAATACAGATCCCTGGGGTACTCTGTACAAAGCTCTCTCGAATCTTGATGAATATGTCCTGTCTGCATGGCTTGTCTCCACTTTCTGATACCTGTCCGACAGATATGATTCAAGCCATTTGTGGGCAACTCCACGTATCCCATAGGCATATAACTTCCTAAGCAGTAACTTATGGCCGATGACATCAGAGGCCTTTGATAAGTCTAAAAACAATCCACAATTTAATTCCTTTCTATTTATGGAATTTAGAACAAGTTGCAAAAAAATTGAAGATAGCTGTTTCAGTTGATTTATTTTTATGGAAACCATTTTGCGCATTAACCAATATTCTATTCTTAATAAGAAATTTGTGTAGTCTATGATACATTATCCTTTCTATTATTTTTGAGAAACCTGACATTGATAAAGGCCTAAAGTTACTAACATCATCACATTTATCACCGTTCTTGTAAAGTGTATTTTGTTGGGAAGACTGTCACAATAAGTATATTGAAGTTATTTACTGGACTGAGTCCTCAAAGTTAGTACCCCAGTCAGCCGAGCTGCAGCTACAGATACTGGACACTGTCATTGTTACCACTTTTCACAGCCGTGCCATGTCTGCCTCTGTTCAGGAACCACCAATCTGCAGTCCCTGTAGCACCCATCTGATATGTTGTTGATCAGGCCATCCTGAAATTCTCTATTGTTTTACTCCAGCTTTGTTACAGTTATGTGGTACTGCTTACCTGGCTGTATGTAACTGTAGTTTCCATTATTTAATCTTATTGATAACTTGTTCTCTTCTAGAGGTATACTTATTATGTTGCAAGGTTCTCACACATTTTTGATATTGTAAATAATTTACCTTTACTGTACTGGGACAAAGATGACTGGGCACACTGTAGGAGTGGTGGATAAGATCCTTTACTCTGTGTTGAGTCTTACCTTTGGGTGACGTGTTAGCGCCGGCCGTTGTGGCCGAGCGGTTCTAGGCTCTTCAGTCTGGAACCGCGCGACCGCTACGGTCACAGGTTCGAATCCTGCCTCGGGCATGGATGTGTGTGATGTCCTTAGGTTAGTTAGATTTAAGTAGTTCTAAGTTCTAGGGGACTGATGACCTCAGATGTTAAGTCCCATAGTGCTCAGAGCCATTTGAACCATTGTTAGTTAGTCAGTTGTGCAGCGCTGAGTGTATTTGGGAGAAGCTATCTAGAATACTTTATTATGCGGATAAAGAGACTGATGTATAATATTTTCTTGTTCTTATATTGATGAAGATTTTTGAGGAAATTTAAAGGTATGTTTGTGATTTTTGTTACGAGAGAATTTTGTAATTGTGTCTTCTTGTTTTGTGCTGCTTTTCCTCCATAATCAGAGTGTGGTTTCTCAAAAATGATTTTCTTTAAAGGAAAACCTACCTCCACAATTTATAGTACAATTTTGAATTTTTATAATGTGTGCATTGCACCTTGCACCTCAAGAAGCATTTCTGAGAAGATTATTTATCTTTAGCTGCAGAATCTGCTGATTTGTATTTGCTTTCGATAGCGCCAGTACAAAAACAGCTTGCTGAGTAACAGGTAGGTCACTTTTACATCAGGACATATCTTACCTTGCATTCTTGTGCAAATGGTGTGTCATGTGTCATGCTAGCAAGTACATTAATTTTTAGTGGACAGTGTTGGTAATTTTAAACAGTTTTTTTCTTCTGTGTAGACAATAATTATTTTTGTTGATATTCTGACATTGCACTTCACATTATGCATTGTTAATAATGTACTTTGATATTGAGTTTCAGTTATATTGTTTTCATTGTGCAGACGATTAGTTTCTTGGCATTTAATCGTAGTAGTTTTCTTTACTTCAAATTCTGCGCTTCATGAAATTTAAAGTTTTATTTCACAACACTCTTCACTTGTTTGACACAAAGCCAACCAACAGTCAGTCTCGCTCAGCAATTGAATACGTTATCTAAAGTATACATTACATAAAGGAAAGTTTTTGAAATCGGTGTATCAGTTTTCTCTTGTACAGACAATATTTCATAGAAAGTTTACAAAGTAACCTGTTACAAATAAATTTATATCAATGTTTCATAATAGCATATGTTCATGTGGTTCTGGTAGTGGTGTGGGGAACATTACATTTTATTATTTGTCCTGAATAATGTCTAAATAACTTACTTGTTCAAATGTATGTGAGGTCTTATGGGACTTAACTGCTAAGGTCATCAGTCCCTAAGCTTACCACTACTTAACCTAAATTATCCTAAGGACAAACACACACAGCCATGCCCGAGGGAGGACTCGAACCTCCGCCGGGACCAGCCGCATAGGCCATGACTGCAGCGCCTTAGACCGCTTTGCTAATCCCAAGCGGCCAACTTACTATCTATACTAAGTTGATAATATGAAGAGCTAGAACTGCCTTTTTGAGCATGAACTGAGGGACTGATGAGCTGCTCACAACTATGGTCTAATTCATAAAAGGTGGCTGAACACTGTATGGCTTGTTCATTTGTTGTCATAACATCACCTATTAAGAAAAAAATTCTAGTCTTTGGTTTTCAAGGAATTTATCAGATTTCTATACGGACTATTCTGTTCTTCAGTAACTGTTCATGTTTTTGTTGTGTCTGTGTCCAATGTGTCCTTCAAACCAGCCAAGGCAGAATTGTGTCACTTGCTAATTTTAATAACTTTTCTGGCATAGCCTGCATATTATTATATAAAATGAGGTGTGGTTCACCCACAGTGCCAAATAAAAATTTTACAGGTTCTCCTGTGAAATTACTTAAGCTACCTTGGGCCTTCAGTAATGTCTAGTAAGTTATGTGACCAAAATGGTCATGGTGTTACCTTTGATTTGTACCTCTCAAATTGCTGTCAAGTATGTTAGTGTGTTGTGGCTGCATTTAAATTTTGTGATCATTGATGACACTACTGTGTGACCTAGTTTGTAATTATTTCTACCTTTGTAAGCTTATTCTTTAAATTCATTACATTGACACATGCGGCAGTTAATCACATGCCCCTCATGATCTCTGCTTCCTGTCTGTTTCAGTAATTTAGAAAATAATATCAATAATGTAGGAAAAGACAGATTGCTACTTACCGTAAAGAAAACATGTTAAGCTGCAGACAGGCACAATTAAGACACTTACATAAACTTCCAGCCACAGCCTTCATCAGAGATGCACACCTTTCTTACACACAAGCAAGCACACCTCACGCACACATGACTGCCAACTCCAGCACCTCGGGCCTAGATACTGGAGGTGGCGGTCAAGTGTGCATGAAGTGTGGTTGCTTGTGTGTATCTCTCTTTTATTGATGAAGGCTGTGGCCGAAAGCTTTATGTAAGTGTCTTTTAATTGTGCCTGTCTGCAGCTTACCATGTCTTCTTTACAGTAAGTAGCAATCTGTCTTTTATTACATTGTCAGTAACAGACTGAAGAACCAAAGAAACTGGTACACCTGCCTAATATCATGTAGCACCTCCGCGAGCACGATAAGTGTCGCAACATGACGTGTCATGGGCTCAACTAATGTCCAAAGTAGTGCTGGAGGGAACTGACACCATAAGTCCTGCAGGGCTGCCCATAAATCCATAACAGTATGAGGCGGTGGAGATGTGTTCTGAACAGCATGTTGCAAGGCATCCCCAATATGGTCAATAATGTTCATGTCTGGTAGCCAGTGGCAGTGTTTAAACTCAAAAGAGTGTTCCTGAAGCCAATCTGCAGCAATTCTGGATGTATGGCTTGTCACATTGTCCTGCTGGAATTACCCAAGTCCGTCAGAATGCGCAATGGACATGAATGGATGCAGGTGATCAGACAGGATACTTACATACGTCTCACCTGTCAGAGTTATATCTAGACACATCAGGTGTCCCATATCACTCCAACTGCACACGTCCCACACCACTACAGAGCATCCACCAGCTTGAACAATCCCCTGCTGACAGGCAGGGTCCACAGATTCAAGATGTTGTCTCCATACTCCAAACCTGTACAAGTCCATCCGCTTGATACAATTTGAAACAAGACTTGTCCGACCAGGCAACATGTTTCCAATCATGAGCAGTCCAGCAATGGTGCTGACAGGTCCAGGCGAGGCATAAAACTTTGTGTCATGCAGTCATCAAGGGTACACGAGTGGCCTTCGGCTCTGAAAGCCCACATCAATGATGTTTTGTTGAATGGTTCACACGCTGACACTTGTTGATGGCCCAGCACTGAAATGTGCAGCAATTTGCTGAAGGATTGCATTTCCGTTATGCTGAATGATTCTCTTCAGTCATCGTCTGTCCTGTTCTTGCAGGACCTTTTTCTGGTCACAGCAATGTCAAAGATCTGATGTTTTACCATATTCCTGATATACACAGTTAACTCGTGAAATGGTCGTACAGGCAAATCTCCGCTTCGTTGCTACCTTGGAGATGCTGTGTCCCATCGCTCGTTTGCCAACTATAACAGCACGTTCAAACTCACTCACGTCTTGATAACCTGCCACTGCAGCAGCAGTAACTGATCTAACAACTGCAAGACACTTGTCTTTACAGGCATTGCCAACTGCAGCACTATATTGTGCCTGTTTACATCTCTGTATTTGAGATATACCAGTTTCTTTGGCACCTAAGTGTAATAAATCACAGACTCTGAATGAAGAAAACTCCTTAGTTTCAGTTTTTGTTGTTTTAAGGTTATTTTTAAAAAATTTTGTAAACGTGCGATTACAAGACTTCAGAATAAATAACACTTTTAATTTTTAAGGGAAGCTGTGGGTGGTTTGAGAAGTTTGAGAGAAGAACCAGCATCTACAACTTTGTGAGGCATGGCAGAGCAGCAAGCTCTAACACAAAGTTAGCAGAGAACTTCATCAGCTACTTCAAGATGTTTGTAGATTCTGAGAGTTATCTGCTGCAGCAGGTTTTTAATTGTAACGAGACATGTCTATTCTGGAAAAGAATGCCAAAGTGTACCTTTACAACAGCTGAGGAGAATTCATTGTCCGGTCACTAGCCAATGAAAAACCATCTCACACTGCTATTCTGTGCCAATGCAAGTAGTGATTTGAAAATTAAACTTCTACTTGTTTACTATTCAGAAACTCCATGAACCTTCAAGAAGTGTAAAGTCCAGAAGAGCAGGTGAAGAGCTTTGGAAAAATCATTTCAAACATCGTTGCCTACATCAAGATGATCGGTGTCGGAAGGGTTTACCAACAGAACTCTCACTTCTGCTTGGATGAAGCTTTGGTCGAAGTGCATTGTTGAATATGACTTTGAGGTAATTGAGTCAGTACCTGTGGAGCCGGAAATCAATGAAATTGTGTCTTTGGCCAAGAGCACAGGACTAGAAGTCTATACCAATGATATCAATGAGCTTGTGGAAGATCACAGCCAAGAAATGACCACCGAAGAGCTTATGGAGTTGCAGTGTGTTTCACAGCAGGAAGTTGTGGAGAGGAATTTCTTCTTCTTCTTCTTCAGAGGAGGCGGAGGAGGAGGAGGCAATGTTGAAGCAGTAATCTTGTGGTGCAATAAGATAAATGCTGTAAGCATGGGAATCGGTTGCATCATACACTGAAAATCATCACCCCAATAAAGCAGTGACTTTGAGTGCTACAAATTTATCTGAAGATAATGCTGTGTTGCATTTTCACCAAGTGTTGGAAACGTTGGCAAAAACAAATGACTATAGATAGCTTCCCAGTAAAAAAGAATTAGTTATGTATCATGAATAATAAAGTATATACCCTCTCCCTAAAAACCCACATCCTTTCGTCTTTCCTTCTCCTTCCCTCTTTCCTGATGAAGCAACTGTTGGTTGCGAAAACTAGAATTTTGTGTGTATGTTTATGTTTGTTTGTGTGTCTATCGACCTGCCAGCACTTTCGTTTGGTAAGTCTCATTATCTTTGTTTTTAGATATAAAGTATATAATACTGTATGCATAATTTTCTTTGAATAAATGGCACGACTAAAACAAAACTTTTAGTACTTTTTCTGCATGGATCACATTATAATATTTTACAATAATTTATATGGGGTAAATTGTTTCGCTTAATGACTGTTTTGCAGTACAAGTAAGATACTGCAAGGTTCCACTGTATTTTGGTTAGTGACATTTACATACAGAAAGCCAAAGACCAAGTTCTTGTCATGAACCTGTAACTGTATCAACTAAAACAAAAACTGGAGCTGTAAACTTGAACTGTCTGGAATACTGTCTTCATTGCAAGAACATTTTTCAGTGAGAAAACACAGTATTGCAGCCAGATTAGAATTTTAGCAGCAGAAAAAAGACCTCCATCAATAATATGTGGACTGGGCCAACAACTTACAAAAATTACATCAGATTTGTAGTTTTATTTGTTTGAGCTGGCAAAATTATGCAAACTCTCTAATTAGGGCATTGCGCGCATTTTACACAGACTTGGAAGTGAAAAACCATGCAATGACGAAATCAGATTCGTCTTTGATTGAAATAATGTCAACTGCTCAAGACTATGAAACTATCCATGAGGCCCAAAGTTTGTTTTTGATGGGAGAAGACGTCACAGAAGTCAGCTCTTCAGCACTGGTCACACAGTGTGTTGCACCATCTCCAGCAGGCCCCCCCACCTACTCCACAGCTTAAACAACCTCGCAAACAATCGTATGGCAACGGGCCACATCAGCAACAGTGCCGTTGCGCCTCAGCAATAAACATTGTTTTCTTTGCAACACAGTGCATGCCACCATTGGTATGCAAAATGCCACAGTTGTGGCAGAAAGGGGCACCTGAAAGAGGTATGTTGTAGCTGTTCTGACACATATGTCTCAACCTTTGGAAGTGTATCAAGTGAGTGATACATCTATGGAAGAGCAGACTTTGCAAGACACAGTCCAGCAAAGTGCACTTAAGATGCATTCATAGGCTAACACCCTGTGAAATTACTTCTGAACATTGGTGCTTCTGTGTCCTTGCTAAATCGGTTTACGTATGTAACTTGATGGTTGCACCCTTACAGGCAGCCGGCACAAATATTTGGGCCTATGGACATCATCAGTTCTCCTTGGTAGGGAATCTTTCAGTTTTATTCACTTACAAACACGTTACTTGCAAAGTAAATTTCCTAGTGGTATCTCACCCCCAAGTGGGTATGTTTTTGGGACAGATTCTTTCCACACTTTTGAATTTACAACTCGTGAAACAGTGCACCCTATGCAGGGTGGTCCATTGATCGTGACCGGGCCAAATATCTCACGAAATAAGCATCAAATGAAAAAACTACAAAGAATGAAACTTGTCTAGCTTGAAGGGGGAAACCAGATGGCACTATGGTTGGCCCGCTAGAAGGCCAGACAGGTCAAACAGATATCAACTGCGTTTTTTAAATAGGAACCACAACTTTTTATTACATACTCTTGTAATACGTAAATAAATATGAATGTTTTAGTTGGAACACTTTTTTCGCTTTTTTATAGATGGCGCTGTAATAGTCACGAACATATGGCTCACAATTTTAGATGAACAGTTGCTAACAGGTAGGTTTTTAAAATTAAAATACAGAATGTAGCTACGTTTGAACATTTTATTTTGGTTGTTCCAATGTGATACATGTGCCTTTGTGAACTTATCATTTCTGAGAACGCATGCTGTTACAGCGTGATTACCTGTAAATACCACATTAATGCAATAAATGCTCAAAATGATGTCCGTCAACCTCAATGCATTTGGCAATACGTATAACAACATTCCTTTCAACAGCGAGTAGTTCGCCTTCCGTAATGTTCGCACATACATTGACAATGCATTGACACACATTGTCAGGCGTTGTTGGTGGATCACGATAGCAAATATCCTTCAACTTTCCCCACAGAAAGAAATCCAGGGGACATCAGATTCGGTGAACATGCGGGCCATGGTATGGTGCTTCGACGACCAATCCACCTGTCATGAAATATGCTATTCAATACCACTTCAACCACACGCAAGCTATTTGCTGGACATCCATCTTGTTGGAAGTACATCGCCATTCTGTCATGCAGTGAAACATCTTGTAGTAACTTTGGTAGAACATTACATACGAAATCAGCATACATTGCACCATTTAGATTGCCATCGATAAAATGAGGGCTAATTATCCTTCCTCCCATAATGCTGCACCATACATTAACACGCCTAGGTCGCTGATGTTCCACTTGTCACAGCCATCGTGGATTTTCCATTGCCCAATAGTGCATATTATGCCACTTTACATTACTGCTGCTGGTTAATGACGCTTCGTCACTAAATAGAATGCATGCAAAAAATCTGTCATTGTCCCGTAACTTCTCTTGTGCCCAGTGGCAGAACTGTACACGACGTTCAAAGTCGTCGCCATGCAAATCCTGGTGCATAGAAATATGGTACGGTTGCAATCGATGTTGATGTAGCATTCTCAACACTTGACGTTTTTGAGATTCCTGATTCTCGCGCAATTTGTCTGCTATTGATGTGCGGATTAGCCGCGACAGCAGTTAAAACACCTACTTGGCCATCATCATTAGTTGCAGGTTGTGGTTGACGTTTCACATGTGGCTGAATACTTCCTGTTTCCTTAAATAAAGTAACTATCTGGCGAACAGTCCGGACATTTGGATAGTCATCCAGGATACCGAGCAGCATACATAGCACTTGTCCGTTGGGCATTTTGATCACAATAGCCATACATCAACATGATATCGATCTTTTCCGCAATTGGTAAACGGTCCATTTTATCGTCGGTAACGTATCACGAAGCATATACCGTCCACACTGGCGTTATGTTACGTGATACCACGTACTTATATGTTTGTGACTATTACAGCGCCATCTATCACAAAGCGAAAAAAGTAGCCCATCTAAAACATCATATTTCTTTACGTACTACACGAATATGTAATAAAAAATGGGGGTTCCTATTTAAAAAACGCAGTTGATATCAGTTTGACCTATGGCGGCACCATCTAGCGGGCCAACCATAGCGCCATCTGGTTTCCCCTTTCAAGCTAGACGAGTTTCGTTGTTTGTAGTTTTTTCGTTTGATGCTTATTTCGTGGGATATTTGGCCCGGTCACTATCAATGGACCACCCTGTATATTCCGAAAGGCCTTGTGTCATCATAAAGACTCACTTTGTCAGATGTGCTCAAACTTCTCATCTAGATTAGGAAGACAATTGATTTTGAAGCTCACACCACTCTTCAAGCTATGTCTGTACCACATTTTTTTTTTTTTTTTTTTTCAAAGCTTGTCTTATGCCCTTGGCTCTAAAATTTGCTCTCCAAACACAGCTTGACACTCATAAAGGCGTGTTCATGCCTATTCCCCATTGTCAACGCGTCACTCTCCTGGTAACAGCTTGAAAACTCAGTAGCACCCAGAAAATTTGAAGTGATTTCAAAGTAACAATCAACGTACAGGCAGAAATAGAAATTATCCCGTACCAACTCCACATGAACTCACTGGGAAATTAAACAATGACACTTCATTCAGTAAAATTTGCCTCCCACTGGTATATTTTCTAATCCCTCAGATGCAGCATCTCAGGTTTATTTCATGCTAAATGTGCCACAGGATCTTTACCATTATAATAAGTTACCTTTTGGAATTTCTTTAGTCCCTGCCACGTTTCAGCATGTTGTGGATCACTTCTTACAAGATATTCACAACAGTGCAGCAAATCGTGATGATATTTTCTTCCCAGGTGCTATTCCACCACAGAAAGACTATGTCACAGCCATCACCCATAGGGAAATGATGTCTAATCTCACTCCTAACATCCTCTGTGGTGTTATAATGAACTTAGTACCATTCCAACTGAATGAAACAGCCCAGCAGAGCACTGTCTCGGCTGGCAATCACATGCTGCACCCACTGTCAGTGCATGTCGTTGCTAAGGCCACGCCCTTCCCCCATAGCATAGGACCAGAAATTCAGATATCACCAAATCTGGATCTGTAAGTGAACTTCGCCCATCATGAGTCCATTTTGTTTACAGTGGCATCCCCCTTTACTCACCAATGCTGCCAAAATCCACTTCGCTTTTGCCAGCCCGATCAGGAACAGCTGGTTTCTCCATCCCTGTGGAACTTGTTCAGCTTCTGTGGCACCTAGTCCTCCTCTGCACTTCCGCAGCAACACCTAAAGGTATCAATTTGTCGCCTTTCCTCTGGACTGTGCACCACCTAAATTCTTCTCTGCCGTTTGTTGCTGCTGAGGGTAAGGGGATGTAGTGGCACCACCTGATGTCACTGTGGAAACCAAAAGATTATTAACGACCACAGTGGCCTCACTACCCAGAGGGCACTGGTTATCTGGAATACCCCTGAAGAGATCACACAATTTGGCTTGTAATATTAAAGAACAGAAAATTCTGTTCAAGAATTATGAATTATTTACAAATAGAGGAGATGACTCACAAAAAGGCAGACGCACTGCGTTGTCAATAGGCACACAAACAAAAGGTACAGAGCTTTGCTAGCTTTTGGAATACGCTTCCTTTTTCAAACTTGTAAGGAAAACACATACACACACAGGCCCTGATAGGTAATCAAAGCCCTAACGATGGATATGGTTGAGTCGTTCCAGTCCAGGGTGGTATTGGGTGACCAGAGAGACACTTCTTTGTGGTTTGTTCTTGGGATGGCTGTGAGGATCAGGTGTGTGTGAGAATATGCACGGGAAATCTGTTCGTGAATTAAGTCTGAAGGCTATTGCCTGTCTGCGAAGGCCTTTGTGAGGCCTCCAGCGTACTGGATGAGGGAGTTCTCATCACAGCCTGGCCACCTGTGGTAGACACATCTGCATCTCACAGCCATCCCAAGAACCGACCACAAAGAAGCGACCCCCTTGTCACGAAATACCACCCCAGACTGGAACGACTCAACCACATCCTTCGTCAGGGCTTCGATTACCTATCATCATGTCTTAAATAAGTGACATCCTACCCCAAGATACTTCCAACCCCTCTTAAAGTGGTGTTCTGCCACTCACCCAACTACCCCAACATTTTATTCCATCCTTATGCCACTCCCACCCCCAATCCCCTGCCACAGGGATCATACCCTATAGAAAACCCAGATGCAAGATGTGCCAATCCACCCGCTCAGCACCACTTATTCCAGTCCTGTCACAGGCTTATGTTACCCTATCAGGACAGGACCATCTGTGTAAGCAGCCATGTTACATACCAGCTCTGCTGCAACCACTGCACAGCATTTTACATTGGTATGACAACCAACAGTCAACTAGACTGAATGGCCACATCAAACTGTTGCCAAAAGCAAGGTGGACCACCCAGTGGCACAACATTCTGCAGAGCACATGAGAGTCTGCTGCATAACCCGTGCCATCTGGATGCTCCACACCACTACCAGCATTTCTGAGCTGTGCAGATGGGAGCTATCCTTAAGCACATCCTTCACTATCATAACCTTACTGGCCTAATCCTAAGGTAACTCGGACCACCACCCAGTAGTGTGTGTGTGTGTGTGTGTGTGTGTGTGTGTGGACACTCGCAAGTTTGGGTGCGTGCACACCTTTCCCCTACAAGTTTGAAAAGGCAAGTACATTCTGAAAGCTGGCAAAGCTTTATGCCTTTTGTTTGTGTATCTATTGACGACGCAGTGCTTCTGCCTTTCAGTGAGTTGTCACTTTTATTCCTAAATAATTTGGCATAAGTCAATTGTCATGCGATCTGTGGACTGAGCAACGAGCGTGCTGCTGGTTTGGTGTGTTGGAGCTAATACTTTGGACACTCTCTCTCTCTCTCTCTCTCAATAACGAGTCACTGATTTCCGTACACAGTGATGGCACCCAATAACAAACCATGTGGGGGTTCCACAAGATTTACACCAGGCAAACTTGGTCACTTAGACATCAACGCGAGTGCACTATAATGCTCCTCAAACCACTGTAGAATGGTTCTGGCTCTGACACATACACACTTCTACTGCTGAAAGATGAAATCACCATCAGAGAAGACATCAAGCATGAAGTGGTGTAGGTGAGTCGTGCTGTCAGTGTGTTTTTGATTACTACCACAGGTCCCAAGCAAGTGCAAGAGAATGTCTCCCATTGTATAATACTGCTCCCATCAGCCTGCATCTGTGGCGCTGAATGTTTTGAGCCGTCATTCACCACAGAGACTGTTTGTGGAGACGACCAATTACATCCAGGACAACCAATGACTTAGTGTAGCAAAAATGTGATTACCCGAAGAGTTGACACATTTCCACTGATCAACAATCGAACCCCCATGGTCTCATCTCCACTGCAACCCTAATTGACAATGTCGATGGGTCAACATGTGAACATGTAGGGGTGGTCTGCTGCGGAACTCCATGTTCAACATTTCCGAAACAATTGTGCATGTGCCAGCATTGTATTGTTTTGGTAGAGAGGCCATAGGTCACCATCTATCCTACTTCACAGAGCAGACAAGCCTCTGAACACCTCATTCTGTGAACAGTCGTGGATGTCCAACCATTTACCTCCTAGTGGTAGTTTCATTGTCCTTCTACCTCTTGCCATAGATGCTCACAACAGCAGCACTTAAACATTCAATCAGCTTCACCGTTTTTTAGATACTCATCCATAGGCTCTGGCCCTTTGTCAAAGTCTCTTATCTCAATTGACTTCCCCGTCTGCAGTCACCCAGAACACCACCAGGTGGCACCCAACACTGTGCTGGCCAGTGGTCATAATGTTTTGGCATAAAGTACCTTGTTATACGTAAACCATGGTGAGTCTCTGTTAGCTCGTGTGCAACTTGCCTTCAGAACTTCTCAGTATATCATCTTTGGACTGAAACTTGAACAATGCTTATTAATGTACTACTTTTGACCCCTCTCTCATACCTTCTTCATTTTTATCTCCCTAGTACTCACAACGAGTGGGTACCTCCATCTAGTGCTGTGGGTGACCTCTCGTTTTTAACCTTCCTCATCATATCCATTCTCTCCATCCTATCAAACAAGATTTATTTTTTATCATCCCATCTTTCCTGTAATTTTTGTACATTTGTGTTCTCAGAATTATGTTTGTCATTCTCCAACTTTAGTTATTTTTTTAGCCAAAAGAGCCTCAGATCTGTCCTAGCTTCTGTTCAAATTTTCCTCCTGATGTTAAGCTTAAGATCAGACTTATCTGCACTTATACCTCCTCTTAAATAAAGTTGATCATCTTTCAGTAACCATATTTTTCTCTTCTGTCTACATCTGCATCTAAGTTCCCCACATCACCTTATGGTGTGTTATAGAAGATACTTTATGTACTACTGTCATTTCTCCCTTTCCAGTTCCAGTTGTGAATGGTTCACAGGAAGAACGAATGTGACTTAATTTCTCTGATTTTACAGTCATGACCTTTTTGCAAGATATCTGTAGGAGGAAGCGCTATATTGGTTGGCTCTTCTAAAAAATATATGCTCTCAGAATTTTAACAGTAAACCACACTGATGAACAATGCCTCCGTTGCAACATCTGCCACTGAAGCTGGCTGAGCATTTACATGACATTTTTGTGATTACGAGATGAACAAAACACACTGCTCTTCTTTGGATATTCTCTATTTCTTTTGTCAATCCTATCTGGTACAACATAATGATGTGCAATATTCAAGAATAAGATGAACAAAGGTTTTGTAAGATACCTCTTTTGTGGGTCAATTACACTTTGTGACAATTCTTTCAGTGAATCTGTCTGGAATGTCTTACCTGCAATTAGGTTTATGTGGTTGTTCCACTTTAAATCACTCCATACATGTACTCTTAAGGTGGATTTACACCGAGTTCAAAACATGTTCTGCAACAGTGTTCGTGGCTCGTGGACTACCACAGTTCACAAACTGCAGAAACTGTCTGATATGGGCTAAAACTGAAGTAATTCCTTCACAGGAATTTCTTTTCTGAAATGTGTGTCTTTCTTTGAAACAACTGGCTCCATAATATTTATTGGAATTTCAAAATCCAAAGCTATGAACACTAGAACTATCTTGCAATTCAGCTCACACAGCATGTCATTCCAACACGTCTTCTATAGTACCAGTAAATAACCTCTGATTACTTTACAAATACGTTGATGTGTTAAATACTTGACATAAAGCCTGTAAGTAATTTTTTTTTTTTTTTTTAATTATGCTTATAGTTTCTTGGAAGTCACTACATGCTCTCTTCTACCAACACTAATTACATCTTTTTCTCACTATGAAATGCTAGATGAACATGGTTAGGGTAATTTGAACTACATTTTAAGCAAAAACAATTTTTTTTGCACACACACATATATGGAAGGAAACATTCCACGTGGGAAAAATTATATATAAAAACAAAGATGAGGTGACTTACCGAACAAAAGTGCTGGCAGGTCGATAGACACACAAACAAACACAAACATACACACAAAATTCAAGCTTTCGCAACAAACTGTTGCCTCATCAGGAAAGAGGGAAGGAGAAGGAAGAAGAAAAAATGTCTGCTTGTGTCTGTGTATGTGTGGATGGATATGTGTGTGTGTGCGCGAGTGTATACCTGTCCTTTTTTCCCCCTAAGGTAAGTCTTTCCGCTCCCGGGATTGGAATGACTCCTTACCCTCTCCCTTAAAACCCATATCCTTTTGTCTTTCCTTCTCCTTCCCTCTTTCCTGACGAGGCAACCATTGGTTGCGAAAGCTTGAATTTTGTGTGTATGTTTGTGTTTGTTAGTGTGTCTATCGACCTGCCAGCGCTTTTGTTTGGTAAGTTTCATCATCTTTCTTTTTAGATATATATATATATATATATATATATATATATATATATATATATATATATATATATATATATATATATATATATATATATATATATATATCATATCTCCTGCACTGTGTGTCACACACTGATAATTTTACTCACACATTCAATGGTATATGTAGATGCTATCAGCAAACCTGTGTTGTGAATAGGGTCTGTAGTAAAAAAGTGAGAAATTGTCATGTCTGATGCTGATGTTTTACTGCATGAACAGAAAATATGTAGTAAGCCATAAACTTTCCTTTCTTCATTCTGCGGGGGGCGAGGGGTGTCAACAAGAAAAAGGTTTGGAATTACGTGCAGTGTGTTGGAAGCCACTAAATGCTTTCATCCACCAACAGCAACTATGTTTTATTTCCTTATTTCGTCAAGTATTATTAATGCATCACCACATATCTATCATTAGTTCTTCCTTTTTACTGTCATATGGTAGCTCTTGCTGTGACAACACAATGTGAAAGGTTCGCTGCCAGTTGAGCATAGCTGACTATGTGAATAGTTATGTAAAAAGGTTGGCACTAGTGTAGATGGAGACACGAACAATGAACCTTACTGCCAATATGTTGCTGATTTCAATGGAATAGTGTTGCAAACAATGATGTAAACCGAAATATGTTTTTAAATTTAGTGTACATGCAGCTACAGGTGCATCTGTTTCCAGTGACTGTTCTGCAATCATGTAACCCTACAATATTGGCTCTTTCTGCCTAATTGTGTGCAACACATTACATTCATTTATGTTGGGAGTCAACTGCCAATCCCTGCATCAAACAATTGTCTGCAGGTCTTCTTGCATTTTGCTACAATTTTCTAGCATTGTGACATGCTGTACACAACAGCATCATCTGCAGAAAGCTCATGGAACTTTCACCACTAGGTGATTTATACATGTTGTGAAAACACTCCCTTGGGGTACATCCAATGTCTAAGATTTCTCTTTGTTGAGAATAACATGTTGTGATCTGTAACAATATTGTGAAAATGAAAGTTGCTACTCTATAGCGGAGATGCTGAGTCGCAGACAGGCACAACAAAAAGACTGTCACAAATAATAGCTTTCAAAGCCTTCATCAGAATTAGACAGCAAACACACACACACACACACACACACACACACACACACACACACACATTCCATCTTGGATTTTCCATTGACATGTTGTGATCTTTTAATAGACTCACTCTCGTCATTCCAATCACACAGCTGGTCCAATATTCCATAGACTTTTAATTTGTTTATTAGGTGACAGTGTCTAACTGTATCTAGTAGCTTCCGGAAGTCAAGGACCACAGCATCAACCTAAGTGACGCTATCTACTGCTTTATGGGTCTCATTAACAAACAGAGTGAACTGGATTTCACCCATATTTATTCCTTTACAGGAGAACTTGTCTCCAGAGCCACTGTAATACACATGTTCCAAAATTTTAAAACAGACCAACATCAAATATAGAGGCCTATCATTTTGTGCACCTATTCAATGAACCTTTTAGAAAAAAATCGAAATGACCTGTGCTTTCTTCCAATCACTAGGAACATTTCCCTCCTTCAGAAAACTACATTACACAGCTGCTAGAAGAGGAGAGAGTTCGTTTGCATCATTATGTAGAATCATACAGGTATCCTGTAAGGATCAGTGGCCTTTCCTCTTTTGAGCAACATCAGTTGCTTTTCTATCCATGGCGACTTATTCCAACCACCCTCATTTTGACATATTTATAACGATTTAAAGGAGAAACCAGCATGGTCTTCCACAGTGAAACAGTTTTAGGAAAAGGTGCTTAGTATTGTGGCCTTCTCTGTATTAACCTCTATTTTGATGCCGTTGTGGTCACAAAGACTGGACAGATGGCTTCAATACATTTACTGATTTAACCTTAACATCAAAACTTCTTAGGATTTTCAGCTGAGTTGGTAGAATTTTACTTTTGAATCATTAATTTTGGTTTCAATATCACAGTATTCCCTGATCCTACTACCAGACCTGATTACTTGAGTCTCCCAGTCTGCAATTGGTGAGCTAAAATTCCCACCTAACACTGTAACATGACCAGAGAATTTATGTGACACTATCCTCAAACATTCACCTCAAATGTTTCACCACTACTGACCTTGAGGCTTGGGGTCTATAAAAGCATCCAATGACCATGTCTGATACAACTTTTACACATATCTTCACCCAAATTACTACACATTTGGAATCTATACTAAATTCATTACGTACATTTTGACTGCTATAAACATGGCTCCATCACTGGTGTTCAACCTATGTTTGTGATATAGTGTATTCTGATTGGAATTCAGACTTTAATTGCTATTAACGTCTGCTATCAGACTTGTTTTGGGACCTTTCCATTGATGCTCCTGGACTTACTGACATAAACCAGTGAAATGTACTACACTATCCTTTTACCAACTTCCTGCGCGTAAAGCATGCCTGACCTATTAAGGGGAGGAGGGGGTCCTCCAATTCTCCAGCCGAATGTGGAGGTTGAGAAATCTATATCCAACATTGTTAAGGAATCATCTGGACCTTAGGTTTAAGTCTTTCACTCAACTCCAAACCAGGGGACTGCAATTGGTTCTGGGAACCATGCTGTGAAATGCTAGCTCTGCTTCCACCTCACAGGTAATGCTAGCTGTCTTCTTCACAGCGTCCACCTACCCTCTCAACCCAGTCATTCATACTGACAGGAGTCACAATTTGCAGAGCCTCCTCCATATCTCAGATGTGACCTCTCTAACAAGCATACTGGACTCTGACCTTCCTACCCACCTAACCTTGGAGAGCACAATGACAAGGAATCCCACCATCACCCTTTCTGGAAGGAGGGGGTGGGGGGAGAGCGTGCCCCCCCCCCCCCAACACACACACACACACACACACACACACACACACACACTGAAAATTCAAACTCTACTGTAGTTTCTGATATTTGGTCTTGTGCACTCATTTCACATTATGTTGTTCAATATTCCAAATGTAATATCACTTTTAAGCAGTTGCTACTTGAAAATGACACACGACTAGATAGAATAATTTTTAAGGACTTCAGAAACATGCAGAAGAAAATAATGTGACAAAGGCATTTTAATAGCAATGAACATACATTTGTTTCCCAGTGTGATATCCTCACAGACAGCAGAAATCACTTGTCTTCTCAGTATCATATCAGTTGGCCAAGTCTCACGTGTTACACATATTTAGAAAAGGCAACCCTTACAAAATCAAAACAAAAACTTAAAAGTAACAGCATGAGAAATCAGGTCTAGCCCTGATCGCTATTTTTATCATCCCAGAGGAAACACTCAATGTATTGTTAAATAATGTAACAACTTCACACTAAAAAAATAGTTCAGGACAGACAGGTAGGGAAACAAAGAAATTTATTTAATCGATAAATATGATGCACCCCAAGCAGGTCTTCGTCGTGTTCACACTTCACTGCTCTGTTCAGTTACTCCTGTTGAACAAGCTTCTTGTTCTGAAAGATTAAGTTCTATATTTTAACATATGCTGCATACTTGCATTAACTGCCAACTACAATCATCTGCCAAGGGTGATTCTACTGTCTATGCTCTGCATTATTAAAAATAGATATTGCTTTAAATTTTTAAGTTATAACAGTACTGTTGTGAAAGAGCTTTTAATGTTTGCATTCAACAGACACATTGCTAAAAATCGTGTACATTCACTCTTGCCAAGTGAAACACGAAATGCTACCAATAATAAAGGAGCAGTGGAGCTTTCTTTGGCAGGCAAAAAACAACAGCACTTCAAAAGTTCCACAGCAATATAAATGACAGTATTTTAACCAGAACATACAGGATGTGTCCCTGCTTCCTTTACATCTGCTTTTTGTAAGTATACACGTCAACAAAATCATGCATATTGTACAATGTGCCTACACACACTGTTTGCTAAGGTCAAAACACAACTTTAAACAAATTTGTCCATATGGTTTTATGCCATTAGACAGAACTGCCAGAAAATTAGGATTTGTTGAACAGGGCCTTGTGGATTGTTCCAATATCAGGAGCAACTGATGACTTCGTGCCTGTTGGCAATTTTATTGCTGCATCGGAAGTTGACCGTAAACCACTGAAACATAAAAATATACTGTTTTGTATCAATGGTGACTAACATTTTCCTTTAAGTATTTAAATGTGTTCAGAAAATTTTCAAATTATTGTACTACTACACAATGCAAGGTATGGGCAAACTCATTTTCACTTTATTTGAAAATAGCATACAAATGGTACCTAATACACAGTGCAGTTCATTAGCTTTAAGACTATGGCAATAAAAGAGACATTACATATTGACTGTTTGCTAAAAATATGATTTGAAATAACATGTAGTTGCACAGGGTGTATATGCAGACAAGGAAAAACAAATTCCTCGATTTCCCGGCTAAAAATACACTTTTTCCCTGTTAAGTGACAGTATACTTTCTCTCGAAACTGTAAAACTTATCAATCCTTTGAAGTGTTAAGGTTTTATGCATCAGCTTAAAATTTCCAGTACATCAATAAACGACCACAAGTGGAAAAAAAGGAAATATATTTGATGTGCAGTAACAAGTACACTGCATATTTTCATATTACATGTTAGTTTCCAAAACGATGAACCCGAGATTGCGATGTGCTTTTTTAAGCCAATCATAGCTCACGTCACGTGATCTCACCAGCCAATAAACGCAGATATTCAGAGCACAGAACTCTGTCATATAGTCAGTCGACAGCAACATCACTTAAGTAGCATGAATACGCAAGTAGGAAAATTTAAGGGTTTAAATTAATATAAAAGTGTGGCTACAAGAAAAGCTTCATTTTCACATATAATACCAGTCTCTAAGATCAATAAGCCACCAGAAAAGCTATGCTTTCATGGATAAATTTGTCTTTTTTTTTTTTAAGTCTGTGTCACTTTAAGATACATCACACAAATGTGCCAGCAAAATTTTAAATAATGACAAATGTCTGGTCTGTGTGTCTGCTCCTCAAAATGTTAAGTTTTAAATGAGAGTCAAACACACTGTGATTTAAGAAATTCATTGCAAGTTTTCATGCGCAACATAATTCATCTTGCGTAAAAGGAAATGTACGAGGTGAATTCGAGTTCTAAGGCCTCCGATTTTTTTTCTAATTAACTACTCACCCGAAATCGATGAAACTGGCGATACTTCTCGACGTAATCGCCCTGCAGACGTACACATTTTTCACAACGCTGACGCCATGATTCCATGGCAGCGGCAAAGGCTTCTTTAGGAGTCTGTTTTGACCACTGGAAAATCGCTGAGGCAATAGCAGCACGGCTGGTGAATGTGCGGCCACGGAGAGTGTCTTTCATTGTTGGAAAAAGCCAAAAGTCACTAGGAGCCAGGTCAGGAGAGTAGGGAGCATGAGGAATCACTTCAAAGTTGTTATCACGAAGAAACTGTTGCGTAACGTTAGCTCGATGTGCGGGTGCGTTGTCTTGGTGAAACAGCACACGCGCAGCCCTTCCCGGATGTTTTTGTTGCAGTGCAGGAAGGAATTTGTTCTTCGAAACATTTTCGTAGGATGCACCTGTTACCGTAGTGCCCTTTGGAACGCAATGGGTAAGGATTACGCCCTCGCTGTCCCAGGACATGGACACCATCATTTTTTCAGCACTGGCGGTTACCCGAAATTTTTTTGGTGGCGGTGAATCTGTGTGCTTCCATTGAGCTGACTGGCACTTTGTTTCTGGATTGAAAAATGGCATCCACGTCTCATCCACTGTCACAACCGACGAAAAGAAAGTCCCATTCATGCTGTCGTTGCGCATCAACATTGCTTGGCAACATGCCACACGGGCAGCCATGTGGTCGTCTGTCAGCATTCGTGACACCCACCTGGATGACACGTTTCGCATTTTCAGGTCGGCATGCAGGATTGTGTGCACAGAACCCACAGAAATGCCAACTCTGGAGGCGATCTGTTCAACAGTCATTCGGCAATCCCCAAAACAATTCTCTCCACTTTCTCGATCATGTCGTCAAACCGGCTTGTGCGAGCCCGAGGTTGTTTCGGTTTGCTGTCACACGATGTTCTGCCTTCATTAAACTGTCGCACCCACAAACGCACTTTCGACACATCCATAACTCCATCACCACATGTCTCCAACTGACGATGAATTTCAATTGGTTTCACACCACGCAAATTCAAAAAACGAATGATTGCACGCTGTTCAAGTAAGGAAAACGTCGCCATTTTAAGTATTTAAAACAGTTCTCATTCTTGCCGCTGGCGGTAAAATTCCATCTGCCGTATGGTGCTGCCATCTCTGGGACGTATTGACAATGAACGCGGCCTCATTTTAAAACAATGCGCATGTTTCTATCTCTTTCCAGTCCGGAGAAAAAAAATCGGAGGCCTTAGAACTTGAATGCACCTCGTACATTGCAAGCGACGCTTTTCAAACTACGATTCGCGATATTTTCCCTTGAGCTATTAAAAACAGATTCATTTCAGCAGCTGCCATTGACCACCAGAAAACAGTCGTTACTGCGTGGGCACCATGTATGTTCATACGTTTAAAGCATTAAGCGAGCTTACATTACGTCATAAAAGAAACAGGACACACATTCATAGTATCAGAATTTCGTAAACCATACTAACGTGCACTTGAAATGTAGGAAACAGTTTAAATTTGCAAATAGTCTAGAATGAAACACTTTGTTACAAACTGATGAAAATAACTTCATCATCCGCAAGATGATTAATGCTTGACTGTCAAAAATCTGGAAATTAAACAAAACAAGAAACTGAAACTAATTATTTGTTTTAGCCTCCAAAATTATGAGGACGTATTTTAATTCAACTTATGGCTCCCGGCCCCAGAAATCCATTTTGTTTTCATTTGACGTGAGAGCTGCACACGAAGATGAAACAGCAGAATCACTAAATGTAAACACTGCATGCCAGAAAAATTTTTGCAGGCAGCATTTGACTGCTTACTACAGTCAATACAACCAACAGCCACACTTGAAGCAGCCAGAAGTGGGAGAATGTACTGTTCACATGCGACTCAACTGCGCAAATGCATGAGCCCGCCGGCAACTGCTTTAACGGTGCTAATGTAAATATTTGTGACGTCACACTCACTGCAAACTGTTTGTTGTTATGAAGTGTTGCATGGTCTTTCGTCCTAATGTCTTTAACACAATTCGCTGTTGGCAGACACTTGCATGGGCAGAGTGTTTCACTGTACATGGCCCATTTCATTTGCAACTTATGTTCATTTTTTTCTCTTGTTTATGTTCTATTGCTGCACTATTGTTCTGCAGTAGTGGGATACAGTAATATTCTCTGTTAGACTATCAGTTCTTAGCAGACAAAAAAAATCACAAAAATTTAACTGAAAACTAAAACACTGAAAAATTCCTGAAATTCTAAAAAATTCCCATGTTTTTCCCAGTTTTCTCCCAGATGAAAAAATTCCCGGGGTTTTCCCAGATGTCCTGGGTCGTATACACCCTGTTGCTGTATCTTCACGGTCTCAAACAAGACGTCTTTCGGAACGTAAGTTTGTCAGCCACAGCTACAGAGATTTATATAGTGAAGTTGCATCTTCAACACTTCCCTCAAGTAATTTTTTTGTTTCTGGAAGCAGAACATGTCTGTAGGTGACAGAGGTGGTGGATAAGGTGAATGATGCAACAAAGAACTGCCCACTGTCTCTTGACATTGTCATACAAAGGGAGGGAGGTGGGGAAGTGGGGTTAACAGGTCTGGCTTTTTTCCTTTTGATATTCCCACAATCTACAGTTTAACTTTTATCACAAAGCTTTACTTACTGTTCTACTTAGAGGCATGAATGCTTAGTGAACTGTGCCACAGCCATCAAAGAAAGGGGATTTTTCTCAGAAGCACAAACCCTAACCACCTGGCCTTATCCCAAAAGTAGTTTAAAATGTTGTTTCTAAGAACAACAACCACTTTCATGGAGAAAACTGCCCAACCAGTTCAACTGTCTGAGTCATCTGCCAATATTAGCGGCAAAGTATCCAAATGTCCATGCTTAGCATTGAGAGCTACGAGTGGGGCATTCCCTCAGGACATGAGCTACTGTCTGTAAGGCTTATTACATTAAATAAAACTAGGGGTTAATCTGGCATGACTAATGCAGAGATGACACCGGGTGGCAGATTCCTTCTGTGAAGAACTGAAGCTGCAGCACCATGCAAGCAGAGTTTATTAGAGGGGTCAGTAAGCCACAACATGCTCAATCTCTGATGAGAGATCTTATTTGCACCTGCAAATCTGCACCCGAGATCACCAAACCAAAAGCTGTGTGAGTAATAAAATAATTGCTTCTCTGACCGTACTGTCAAGAGTGTTCATTCCCTAACATACCCATACGGCTTGGGATCCACAGTAAAACACGTGCAGAGGCAATACAACTAAAGTCACAAATAGCAGGTATCACAGAGTGAGAAGATTATGACTGATCAAAGGTTTGGAGGTTGCTCAATGAGTCATTAAAATTAAAATGTGGTTGAGGGGGGCCTGTTTAATAAAAGATAGGGCTCTGTTAATGGCTCTCAGCTGCAAGAACACTACATGTTGTCCCTGGCAGGCAGGAGATGTAGATGACGAAGAACATTCCCTCCTATAAATGGTTTTAGAGCCGGGGGGGGGGGGGGGGGGGGGGGGGGGGGGGGAGAGAGAGAGAGAGAGAGAGAGAGAGAGAGAGAGAGAGAGAGAGAGAGAGAGAGAGAGTAGCACCTGAGATGTGGTAGGATTTTCCGTCTTGAGATGGGACCGTTCAGTAAATTGCCACTTAAGAGTTCAATTGAATACTTTTCATTGTCACCTGCAAAGAACTTTGTTCAAACAGGGTAAAAGGACTGTCCATCTGTTCAGGTGTTAACCAGGAACTAAGGGGAGTGTAAGTGTCTGCAAGTCATTTGATTTTGCTTTCGTTCCCTGGTGTGATGAAGGAGGGCTGTAAAGATTTGCACTGAATTGTCATCTGTCTGAAGACACTACCAATGTCTCATTGACAGTGACTGAAATTTGGTTTCATGAAGCCAAACATCTTGCCGCCCACTGCATACGAGGGCTCTCATCATGGGAGCCAACCGGCCAGACCAAAGGCCACCTGGTGCGGTGCCAGTGCCTTGGGTGGACAGGTTGACTCGTTACTGGTTATGTACTGTTATCCATCACCTGCCATGTGCAACTTTTAATTTTGCAGTATTCTATGAATCACTTATAGCTGTACAAATATTTTTTAAGGAAAGTTTAACCAAGGACAAAATTGATACTACAGCTCTGATATAAGAGTAGATGAAATCACCTTTGGCCTTGTGAACTGCAAACCAAAATAATATAGCAAGAATGGGACTAACATCTCAATGCAAGTTTATGAGCCACTCTCAAGGACAAATGATAAAAATAACACAAATTTTGGAGAACACCAATGTACAGATTTGGCAGAAATAAGTGCATCACAAACAGGTGAAAATTACTCACGTCGAAGAACTTCGACTGCCACTTTGTAAGACGGGAGGTCGTGAATTCACCAACATGCACTTCATTGGCTGCCCATCAAGTTGTCGATTATGATAAACGTCAACTGCACGTAATGCATCCTCAAGTCTAGCATACACAACTTCTGCAGTGCCTGGCCGCACCAAACGTGATACAACTAATGTTCCAATGTCTTCAAACAATTCCTGCAAAACAAGCAAGAGTTTTAAAAAACAAACTATTAAGTTTTGCTTAATTTAACTAAAAATAACTAACACCCACTCCAAACCAATACAGAAAGTTAGTAAAAATTTTACTTCATAATAGCTATGAAGTAAATGTAGCTCATACAACAAGACACTGCAAAAGATCAAGAAAGGATGTTATGAGAAGTAAGTTTATTGTAGCAAAAGAACTCAAGAAGTCAACAATGAAGCGGAAAAACTAATGGTAGCCGCCAATTAAGGCAAGTTCACAATTTTAGGCAATAAATACCACATTTATCTGCAATTAAACATTTGACATTCGAGACCAAATTTAGAGAGCTGCAACATTTCTGTCAGGAAGAGTGAAGAGGCAAATGTTCCAATCGCAGCATATTTGACAATTAATAGTTTTCTTTCTTCCTTCTAAAATGTTTCACAATTCATTAATCTATCCTTTTACCCCTATCTGCAAACATCAGAGTCCATGATGCTATCCTTTAAGATCTGTAGATAATACAGTTCAGTTATTTTCATTTGTCCTTGCTATTCTAGAGGTGTAAGGATAAGGTGACATTGTTACTGGATATCAGGCAACTGGCTACTATTAAAAGGTGAAGGAAGACAGGTGTACGAATATCTCACATTTTCAAACTGCCGAATGGTCCAAGACTTTCTTGTGAGTCAATGTGCTAAGAGACCAACACACTAATTACAACAAACTGAAGGTCTGAATGTGAACTATAAATTATAAAAAGCACGAGGAGTCTCCATTTATGAAAGAAAGGATACATCAGCTGAAAGGTTGCTGAAAGGCAATAGAGGTAGCAAGATGGAGACAGGATGATGAAAATGCAAGGAGAGATAAAGGGGCATGGCCGAGAGAACAACAATGGTAGAAAAAGAAAACGGTGGTAATTGGCTTCTAGTTTAATATTAGTATACTGGTAAGGTTGTTAAATTTATCATAAGTTTGGCTTGACGTGAATGAGTGATTTCCAGGTAGGAAAAATACTAGCATTTTTATGTAGTAATTTACGGACATCACTGAACACTAAATTCACGAACCATGGGTAAACTTTTGATCCATGCTATGTCTGGGTACAAACCCACAGTTAACTACTGCACCTCCTCAATTTGTAGCAGCTGAATGGGTAAAAGAAGTAGCCAATGGGTTGTGAAATAGAGCGTGGAGAACAAAATGAAGGACACGAAACTGATTATCTTACAGGCCACAAATGGAAGAGGAAGACAGGTGGGAAGTTACATGCATTATGTAGAACAGACAATACGAGGCATGTTTTTAACAGAACAGACATAATACGATGCATGATTTTAACTAAGTACAGCTTTGAGATCAGAATATAACAAGTAAATTTCTCTAAGCAATTTTATTTTTACATGAAAGTCTGTACTTTAATTTACTTTTCTGCATAAGTCTCACTAATATTAAGACACTTATCATGTTGTACAATCAACTTTGAATACCATCCTAGTAGGAATCTGCTGCCAGAGTATAGCTTTCAATAATTTAAACATTTTGTAACAACTGCATAAAGCACATTTTACATGAGGAAACACATCACATAACATTAAATCATGAAGTGTCTGTTCTCTCTCATCTTTTCATTAACTTTCTGCATCAAATTATCAGTAATGACTAAAGGTTGCCTACTTTGTTCTCCTTATGCACATTCGTAGTGCCATCTTTAAAAGCTCTCACCCATTTCTGTACCATCCCATAAATAATAAGTGTCATTAAGTGTGTTCTATGCAATTGTTACAGACCATTTAAATTATCTAAAGTTATGCTCAGGCAGCACATTTTTATGAGGATGGTATTCAAAGCTGGTTGTTTGGTACTATAAGCGCCTTAAAATTGATTGGAATTATGCGAAAAGATGATTAAAGCCAGGCTCTCATGTAAAAATAAAATTGCTAAAGAAGTTGACTGGTTTTATTTTTATTTCAAAATGGAACTTACTTAAAAAATAGGCCTCACACATAGGTGTTGACTGGCAGACAGGCACATTTAAAAATAATTGGGCCTCAGTGCCTAGAGGTGTTCCTGTCTGCTGATCAATGTCTCAACTGTGGTAATAATTTATCCTACATTATATTGTTATTCCCTCCCAGATTTTTCACTCAGACATAACACACAAGTAAACACAGAAACAGCCAAAAATGAAAAACTGAAACTGAGCAATATGAAGACAACTGGGAAGACTATTAGAAATGACATAGCAAGTATTTCACAGAAGGGATGGACAGATGGACTAAATACTGTCCGAGTTTTGTTGTTACACAGTTTCAATCTGTACAGATGTTCAGGAATTGCACTTCAGTTTTACTCCACTGCAGCAGCGAAGTGTGCACAGGACAGCCCTGGACTCGTGACCACCAAAATAGTCAAGAAGATTAAAGGGTGTACCTCCCAACTCTTCACGCAGTCCATGTCAGACCCGCTCAACTAGACTAACATACGATGGTCACTCCAGAAGAAATGCACACTATTTTTTTAATCCATCTTTTATTCTATATGCTTGAAAGTTTTACAGTGTGTAGATAAATCCTTTAGGAACAATATTTTCATTTCTCCACCTAATTTCCATCCCTCTCAACTGCCTTACGCCACCTTGGAATCAGCGCCTGTATACCTGCACAGTAAAATTCTGGACCAACCTGTTGGAGCCACTGTTTGGCAACGTGCACAAGGGAGTCATCGTCTTCAAACCTTGTTCCACGAAGAGTGTCTTTCAGTTTCCCAAAGAGATGATAGTCACATGGAGCCAGGTCAGGACTGTACGGTGGGTTTTTCAGTGTTGTCCATCCAAGATTTGTGATCGCTTCCATGGTTTTTTTGACTGACATGTGGCCGTGCATTGTCGTGCAACAGCAAAACATCCTGATTTTGCCGATGTCGCCGAACACGACTCAGTCAAACTTGAAGTTTCTTCAGTGTCGTCACATATGCATCAGAATTTGTGGTGATTCCACTTGGCATGATGTCCACAAGCAAGAGTCATTCAGAATCGAAAAACACCATAGCCATAACTTTTCCAGCAGATGGTGTGGTTTCGAACTTTTTTTTTTTTTCTTGGTTGAATTTGCATGATGCCACTCCATTGATTGTCTCTTCATTTCTGGTGAAAAATGATGGAGCCATGTTTCATCACCTGTCAAGAAATTCATCTCCATTCTTGTACTGTTATAAAAGTTCGCTGCACACCGTTTTTCTTGTTTCTTTGTGAGCCACTGTTAACATCCTGGGAACCCACCTGGCACAAACCTTTTTTAACACCAACACTTTCAGAATTCTGCAAACACTTCCTTCCCCTATCCCAACGTAGCGTGACAATTCATTCACTGTGATGCATCTGTCAGCAGTCACCAATTCGTTAACTCTCTGCACATTGTCTGGAGTGTATGCAGTACGAGGCCTGCCGCTGCGAGGACAATTCTCAATATTGTCATGCCCGCTTTCATCACATAACCTGCTTGCCCACCGACTAACTGTACTGCGATCGACAGCAGCATTTCCATACACCTTTTTCAACCTCTTGTCGATGTTTCCCACTGTCTCGTTTTCACAGCACAGGGATTCTATGACAGCACGTTGCTTCTGACGAACGTCAAGTGTAGCAGCCATCTTGAAGACGTGCTGTGATGGCGCCACTCACGGGAACAGGTTGAACTAAGTATAAAAACAAGTGGGAAGGATGTATCCACACTGTAGAACTTTCACACATGCAGAATGGAAACTGTATTTTTACAAAAACATTGTGCTTTTCTTTTGGAGTGACCTCATACAAACTATAATCATACTACTGGGTAACACGCCACACCAAGCCTGTAAAGCAAACATCAACACAATCTCTCAGATACTGTTTTGGAATGCCAACGGTGTTGTAAACAAAGGGAACTGAAATGGTCGCGTTCATGGAGCAAAAGGGTAACCGAATCGCTCGTGAATGAAACGCTGCCTACGCCTCACAAACAATTAAATATTCCAGGTTACTGCATCTATCATACCAACCAAGCGGACGGCAGGAATGGGTGCGACACAGCCATCATCATGTACAAAGACACAGAACACACAAACATTGAGCTCCATGTACTTAAGAGACTAGAGTCTGCGGCCGTCAGGGTCAAGTACAACGGAACTAAACCCCACTCTGGTACCACTATACAACCCACCTAAAAACATAGGAACACATGATACCAGTACAGTTCTCAACAAGCACTGTGGGTAATCACTGCTGGAGATCTAAATGCAAAACACCTTGAGTGGAATTCATAAATATGTACCTCCAGTGGCAAGAAACTATATAAACATGCCCACACAGGCCAGACGTGTTAAACACAGACTTTATCAAGGGCATCACATGCACACATAGTCTTACAGTTGGAAACTGATCTGGACTCAGACCACATGTCTATAATACTTCGCGTGACACAGAACCACACAGGATACTAAACTGCAAGAGCGCAAATTGGACTCTGTTCACGGAAACACTTGATAGTCATATCCCACACACTCCTGAAATTAACAACACACAACAAACTGATGAGACGATGGAGTTTCATACTGCCAGTGTCCAAGATGCAACGTCTGATGTAGTTCCACATACAACGCTCCAAGAACACTTGTCAGCCCTGCCCAGGTAATCCTGGGTCTTATCTTTATGAGGAACTGCCTTACGAGATACTGGCAGCGTACCAGGTACTAATAGGGAGAAAATACAAACATTTAGAAACGATCAATAGGGGCAGAAACCCTCAGGGCTAGATGCCATATGTCTTGGCATGTGGAAGTTGGCCAGACACTTCACCAGGGATAAACATTACATTCCTACTCTACAAGGCCCAGACTGCCCTGCATACTTTGCGAAGGAGAAGGCAAAGCTGATGGCAACAACACCTGCAGTGTCTTTCATGCCAAATCTGGCTCCTTCAGACCCAGTATTCACACTTTAAACGGACCAGGAGGTTACATGACTTCTAGCCCAGCCCACATGTAACGAGATCTGACGTACTAGCATGAACGAAATCACTAGAGCTATCAAGTATTTCAATGCTAGGAAATCCCCTGGTCCTGAAGGCATTCAAAACCATGTCCTCCAGTAGCTCACAGACAGAGCTGCAGAATACCTTACATACTTAACGAATACCACCTTACAACACCAATATGTCGCTGACTTTTGGAAGGCAGCCAAGGTCCTGATGTTCAGAAAGCCAGGGAAAGACCACTCCCTCCCACAAAACTATCGACTCATCAGTCTGCTGTGGTCACTCAGCAAGATTGTTGAGAAGGTAATACTAAAACACACCACTAGGCACTGCACCGTCAGTGACACCTTAAGATCTGAGCAATTTGGCTTTAGGAATTGCCACTCAACAGCACAACTCCTCTGCATATTTGAACCTATAACACATGGCTACAACACGAACAAAGACATGGGGATTGTGTTCCTTTCAATCGTCTCTGGCACAACCGCCTCATATGCAACCTAAGTGATGTTGGTTTCCCCGATGGGCTTGTATGTCTCATATATCTCACAAACAGATGTTTCAACACTGATGTGCAGGGCAAACAATTGACAACATGGTATTCAGGCTGGAGTACCTCGGGGAAGCATAATGGGGGTCATCTTGTCCAACCTCTACATTAATGATCTCCCAGCAACACAAAACACAATAATGTTGGCTGTCTATGCGGACAACGCAGCCATCCTTGCACAGACTGAAAACCGTCAAACATTAAATCATGATTACAGACAGCAGTCAGAACTTCCGAGCCTTTGTTGAACGGAACGTCAAAAACTGAAGAAGTTCTGTTCATACGCAGACCAAAACTACTGCGCATACACCAACACTGTAGGCATGTAATAATACATGCATGCCCAACGTGTTTCCGAGAGAAAATCAGATACCTCAGTGTCTGGCTGGACTGGAAACTTGTGTGGCGGAACCACATGGAATACGTTCCCAACAGAGCGCATGTGAGGCTCAAACAAAATGTTGAACAGGGAGAGCATACTAAACAGGAAGGTATCACAATCCATGTACATGACAGTGACCAGACCTCTGATGTACACAGCTTGTGTCTGGGGATATGCAGCTCCTACACGCCTGCAATTCATATAGAACAAAGTGCTATGCATCATTAGCAACACTTCACACTGCATTCACACTGTGGACCTTCACAATGAATACTACCTTGAAACCCTCAAGAAAGTACTCAAAAAGTTCATCACACCACTACACAGAAACTCTTAGAGACACTAACGATCCTTTTATCCTTACACAGCTGACCAACAGGCAACAGCAGAGAAGCCGACAAACTTGCATACTAATGCACAAACAAACCACCAATACTACCCTGCACTGTGAATCCAGTGTGTGACCTATTGGACACTAACCTATGAACCCAACCGTTACAGGTATGCTATGTTGGTCGAGAAGTCAACATCGGTACCCAGCTGCGACAGCCCAGTAACAACGCCTCAAAGTCACAGGCACCCACCTGCATGATCCCCACCACTAACTTACCTAACTCTTGCATGATCTGTCACAGATAGCAAGCAAACCACTACTGCTCTCACTACCCGACACAACTACGAGAGATGTTTTTTTCCCCACTTAGTGCTTCTTATTCCCCTCTGCCCTTCAAACTGCTATGCTTCATTCAACACTCAACCTAATATATCTCCAGAGGAGCTTAATAGTGATTTATCATAACCAGACAAATGCAAACATCAAAGTATGTACATCCTGTGAAGAACTCACTTAGTGAAAACTAACCACTATGCAGATGGCAGTAGACCTACTGTGTTGGCCATCATGCCAGTGCGGGCATAGAGGGGCACTTTTTTTGACAGATTGAAGTTAGCAACCTAACTGAAGAGTACAGTTAGCACCTGTAAATCCAAGCATACAAATTCAATTTGCAGTCTAAATATATTATGTTACATGCAAGTCTGCCTATCAGTTTCCAAATTCTGAATCAGCACACGTCAGAGGGCTTCTATTAGTAGTTAATGTTGGCTGCAGCCAACATTATCTAGCTGATAGTAGGGATGGGAAAAACCCACTGGTTAAACCAATACCGGTATTTTAATTCTGAATAATGCATTTTTCAGTATTTATTTGATCCTGGTTATAGCAGGTGTATTTCATATTTTACTAATATCCAAAGTTGAGTAGTTTAGCCTATTCACAAATTTTCCATTGCTTTGAAACACTATATGAATAACAACATTCAGAAACTGATCAACACTATCTTAATAACAATGCCTACAAACATTTGGCATTTGCCGCAGTAGTAACACCAGCTCGTCATATCACAGAAGTTAAGCGCTGTCAGGCTGGGCTAGCAGCTGGATGGTTGACCATCCGGTCTGCTGAGCATTGTTGGCAAGTGGGGTGCACTCAGCCCTTGTGAGGCAAACTGAGGAGCTACTTGATTGTGAAGCAGTGACTCTGGTCTTGTAAACTGACATTCGGCCAGGAGAGAGGTGTGCTGACCACACGCCCCTCCATATACGCTTCCAGTGACACCTGTGGGCTGAGGACAACACAGTGGCCTGTCGGTACTGTTGGGCCTTCCAGGGCCTGTTCAGACGGAGTACAAACACATGGCATAAGAATCAGTAGACACACAATAATTTAATTGTTGCTGTGTGGCACGGCATACCGGACGCTATGTGTGTACGTGCACTGTGTAATACTTGGCCCCAACTCATCTACATCTGCATAAATATCCGTAGGGACCAGAAAAATTTTCATTTTGTGATAAATGTGAAAAAGATGCAAATTCTGCCTCAAAATGCAAAATTACTTAATAGGCACTGTTTCATAACAAATTGTATCTAGATGAGCTACTTAGCAGAGATGTTTGAAATAGCTTTATTTTCTGCATACAATATCGAAAATTCAAGCAGTTACTGGCATTATATATCATCTGGTGAAGCCCAATTTGGCAAAAATGTGCTAAGAACGCAGCTGCAAAGTAAATTGCATGAAGGCGAAGATGTACTGATGCGCTCAATGACACGCTGCATGCCAACTGTGGATGACTGACTGGTCTATTTAAGATACACATCGTACAATGCAATATAGTACTCAGCCATGGGACCTAGTATTTTATAAGGAAAAAATGTGTAGTTTGTTAGCTGAAGTTCAAGAGATAGTATAATACAGACAGATTTAACTTGGCAAATTACATGGCAGATGTTTTGAACTGTTGTCGCATCGACTATCCCCTAGAGGTCAGGCTGGGACTACATTGTTAACAATACTGTCAACTTCAATGAGCAACTGTGAAGTAGCCGACCCCCCAATGCTTTGTGTTGAGCGTTGCTCATTGTTTACTTTTTTTATTTTCAAATAAGTAAAGTGACTAATCCCGGTCCACCACAGGTTTCTATTATGACCCTTATAACAAAGAAGAGATCGGTGACCCCTGTGGCAAAGTGTCAGTTCTGCTGTAGGCTGCTGCTCAGTGAAATAAGAATCGAGGTTTGTTTCCCTGCAACACTCCTTCACTGTGGCGGCCAAAATTTTAGTCTGTTTATGCTCACGGCTATCTGCGACTATAGCCTATGGCACCCGCCCTCTGCGATATAGCGACTGGAAATGAAAATCTGTAATATTTTTCAATGGCACCGAAATTCTTCCCCTGATGCTAAAATCAAGTCGCCATACGTTTGGTTCTACTTCTACGGTAAGTGCCTTGTCGGTTTATCTGTAGTGTTGTCAAGCATGGGTGATAGGGCTATGAATGCCCATGAAAGGTTTAAATTAGTAGTGTGCAGATTTTTTAATCTTCAAATTGGTCGGGAAAAGACAAATATGTCCAGAAACACCTAATATCAGAGACACACTCACTTAACTGGCAGGAAAATGCTGCTGCTTTCCAACAGAGCAATCATTTTTGAAAGCTTAAGTACAGCCAAACAAAGGTCATTTCGAAAGAAAAAGATGTTTAAGTTTTCACTCAAGTAAACATTTCAGTCAGAAAGTTCCCAGTCAGCACTTTTTCATCAATTTCGAAGAACTAATAACATGTTTGTCATCACTCATGTAGCGTAACAATCTTTTAAATTTCTGCATCTCATTTACAAACTAAGACATAGTTGGGAAAAAAAGGGGGGGGGGGGGGGAGAGAGAGAGAGAGAGAGAGAGAGTGAGAGAGTGAGAGAGAGAGAGAGTGAGAGAGAGAGAGAGTGAGAGAGTGAGAGAGTGAGAGAGTGAGAGAGTGAGAGAGTGAGAGAGTGAGAGAGTGAGAGAGTGAGAGATGTATTTTGCCGAAAAGTAGATGCTACATTTTCCGGTCCCTAAATATTCCGTAATTCACCGTATAGTATGATGTACCACTACTAATTACTTCCATTTCTGTTCCACTTGCAAACAGAATGAGGAAAACTAACTGCCTATACATCTCCATACTAGAAATAATTTCTTTATCTTTGGTGCCCTTGCGTTGGTTGTAGTAGAATTATTCTGCAGTCGGCATAATTTGCCAGTTTTCTAAATTTTCTCAATCATGTTCCACAGAAAGAACATCGTCTTCCGTGCAGGGATTCCAATCTGGGCACACAAAGCAGCTGTGTAATACTTGTGTTTTGATCGATCATACCAGTTGCAAATCTAACAGCCTGTCTCTAAATTGCTTTGATGTCTGCCTTTAACCCGACATGGTGCAGGTCCCAATACTCTAGCAGTACTCAACAATGTACCGTTCACATTAAACTGGAGATGAAAAGAACAAATGTATCTGAGAACTAGTTGACTCAGCAATAACTGCTATCCCTACTAGACAGTAATTTCTGAGGTAGCCACTGTTGTCTGCTGTATTGTACTTCAGTATTTCACAGTTTCTCTTCCTTGTAGTAAGTGTATGCAATCACCGCAGCTACAAATTTTATCACAGGGTAATACACAAGGCCAGTGTTGAGCTTGGTGGGTGTGCAAAACTTCACACGTGCACGAAGTGCCACCCAGGGCTCGGCCAGTCTCAACAATACTCTGTACAGCTAGGTTTTTTCTCAGCTGTCCTCTAAATTGCTCTGTGCAGCAAAATATTTCACCTAGCAGGTTGATGCAACTCTCTCTTTGAGCATCTGTTGCAGCACTTTTCTGCCGGAACGACACTCTGCAGTTCAGCGAGTCCTAATATCAGTGGTGTTTATTCTTTGCTAGTCGCTTGTGGTATAAAGGTAGTTCGCAGGTCCCATGGCTATTCACATAAAAAAATAGGCAATCTCGTGATCTATTATTACAACCTTTAAAAATGAATAGGAATCACAATTCTTTTTCGAAGAGACGTAATATAATCAAAGAAAATTGCAAATTTAATACTGAATGCCATTACACCATCATGCACAAATAATTAAAACAATTTTATATACATTTTTTTCTATCCATCTTGGGAATCTAGGATCTCAACGATTTATGCCCATATTCTGAGTAGATACTGTAAGGGTACTGGTCCCGGGAATTCCAAGATCTTATCAAAATCTCTATGGTAGTTCCTTAGACTAGCCCAGACATACGAACAGAAGCGAGCAGAGGAGTTCAGTTTTTATACAGGTTGATAATTATTGAACAACATGAAAAAAAAGGTAAATTAGTTACAAACTACATCGCACACACACTTTATTCAACATGTAAACGTCACTACAGATATTCTGATTTAGGTTCGGACACTGCACACCACACAGTCACTCATTGAGGGTTAAGAGACTTCTCAATTGTGAAATGCTGATTCTCAGTCCTCCAAACAAGCCAATTTTGCTTACTGATGAACCCATCCAAATGAAAGTGGGCTTCATTGCTAAACCAAACCATATTCCCATTAGTCATACTCGCCAATTCTGTGAACAACAGTGTTGGTAAAACATAACCGCTGTTCCATGGCCCTGGAGCTTAATGGCCAATGTATTCCAATTTTGTATGGGAAGACATGCAGGTCTTCAGCAACATTTTGTTGCAGTGTCTCCTGGCTGATTTCCACCTTTTGTGCAGGCAGCTTATTTGATAGATTTCCTGGGGATGATTTGAAAAACAGCATGTGTCTTCTCTATGTTTTCATGCATTTTCACCTTTTTTGGATGACCGACGCTGCCAACACTGTCATCACAAACACTGACCGTTCTCTCAAAGTTTGCAAATCAAATTCTTGATTGTTAGCACAACTGGACTCACTGACTTAAGCTTGAACTCGGTCGCAAACTTCCTCTGAGCCCCACGTGGGCTGTTGTTTCGACTTCACAAGCGCTATAGACACAAGCATGCTGTACCATGACCTCTTCACGTACAAATGGCCGAAAACAACATGACGCGTTTGCATATGCATACTAATTCCCATCATGTCCCACAGTCAACCACGCAGTTTGAATGTCCTAACTCAAACCATTCAGAAGTTATGATGATTTTGTTTCATATACCGGGTGATCAAAAAGTCAGTATAAATCTGAAAACTTAATAAACCACGGAATAATGTGGATAGAGAGGTAAAAATTGACACACATGGTTGGAATGACATGGGATTTTATAAGAACCAAAAACAAAAACATCCCATATTGCTAGACGCGTGAAAGATCTCTTGCACGCGTCATTTGGTGATCATGTGCTCAGCCGCCACTTTCGTCATGGTTGGCCTCCCTGGTCCCCAGATCTCAGTTCGTGCGATTATTGGCTTTGGGGTTACCTGAAGTCGCAAGTGTATCTTGATCAACCGACATCTCTAGGGATGCTGAAAGACAACATCCGACACCAATGCCTCACCATAACTCTGGACATGCTTTACAGTGCTGTTCACAACATTATTCCTTGACTACAGCTATTGTTGAGGAATCATGGTGGACATATTGAGCATTTCCTGTAAAGATCATCATCTTTGCTTTGCCTTACTTTGTTATGCTAATTATTACTATTCTGATCAGATGAAGCGCCATCTGTCGGACATTTTTTGAACGTTTGTATTTTTTGGTTCTAATAAAACCCCATGTCATTCCAAGCATATGTATCAATTTGTACCTCTCTATCTACATTATTCCGTGATTTATTTAGTTTTCAAATTTATACTGACTTTTTGATTACCCAGTACTTCAATAATTGTCACCCTGTATGTAGACATAGAAGGTTTAATAAAATATTTTTTACTTACTTACGAAAACATGACTACAACTTGTATTTCAAGTTTACATGCAGTAATGTTTGTCTATGTTGAATGCAATGTAAGTTCTAATGGCAAAAACATTTTTTTTCATGATGTAATTACGATTTGCAGTTTTCAGATGTTTTTACTTTACTTGTACAATGAAACTTTGCTTCTTGCCAAATTTCACAATTCTCCATCAATGGGAAATACCCTGTATTTCTTGATTTGTTTTCAAGTATCAAAATATAGATGGCCATATCTTTTGACTCAATTGACTTACAAGCTAAAATTTTTTATACTGGCTAGAGGCTATAGACCTTAATATGTGACAGACGTAACTTAGAATGATATGTCTCCTTGGCTCCTGAGAAAAAGAGTTTTTAACAGTTGGACAGTCTGAAAACAAAACTATTCTATAAGAGTCCCATAATAACACACTGAGGCACAGAGCAGTAATTACACAATCAATAGAGGATTTGTACGAGATTTACTGTTGTGCATACTTCAGGCTAAATTTGCATCTAATGAAACTGGTGGTACGAATAATAAATGTTCTCACATTGCAACAATAAGTTTCAACAGTTTTTGATGGAACTGAAAGAAGACTATGGGGAGATAATATATTAGTGCAAAGTATGACTTAAGGGGACATTTGAATTTCTGAAGGAAAAAGGAAAGCCGGAACCAAACGTATAAGATATGGGATGAGTTTTAGATACCAGATTTTAAGCAGACTAGTGTGTGTACCGCCCTCAGTAAGATGTTTTGCAAGGAGATAATCAACTGATCACCGACTTGATGGTGGAAGTGAATGCATTTAAAAAGAAACTCAATTTGTGGAGCAGACAACATCTGACAAAGAACACTGTCCACTTCCCTAAGCTCACTGGCATCAGAGAAAACATGAATTTTGAAGAATTCATTGCGGCATTGAAAGAATTACAGGAATGGTTTCTAATTTTTTCAAGACACTGTCAGTCTCACATCTGTTTTTAAGCTGTTTTCAAGATCATTTCAGTTAAAGTCTCTCTGAATTTACAGATGGAACTGATCCATCTGCAATCAAATTCCTGCTTAAAAGCAATTATTTATGTTAAAATTGTCTAAGAGTTCTATGAAGACTTCCTCGTAGAGTTTCACACCTCAATAATGAGGTTGCAAAAGTGATATCCATGTTCTGACAAAAAAGCATTAAAACGTATTTTCAATTAAATGGTAACCGGAGTGATGAAAATCTGCAAGATGTCCAAATTTATCAGTATGCCAATAGTTCGTGCAAGGCAAATTATATTGTGTCTTTGGTGAGCCAAAAATAATTAGTTAATACTGAAAATTTCTTTTCATGATCTCTGTTGTTGAGAAATATGAAACTAATTTGCAGAAAACACTATTGTTCCATGTTTGTGTAACAACCGCATTTCCCTTTATGCGGCACTTTTCCCACTCACAAGGGAATGATCCAATAAGACATGTTGAAACCTACCCTGAATTTTCTTTTACACAGGAAGAACACAATGGAAGAAAAACACTGTCAAAATTTTAGCTGCTAAGAGGCACTGCAAGTATTAAGGTCGGCGGTCCATTTGTAAACAGGAAACATGACACAATCTGATCTTGACTTGTAAAGAACGTTTCAGTTACTGTTCATTGATAGTTTCTCTGACACTACAGTACACAGTCATTATTCTCTTGAATTAGCCACTCAAGTAACATCTATTACGAATCATCAGCTGGGTTTCGCAGTATTGGTAAGTATTGACAATACAGGTAAAGCTGAATTAATATTTATTGTGCTTTCGTAAGGCACGCCTGCTAATAGTACCTTGTCTGTTCTTCCAGTTTCACAATAATGTGGAATCCAATTAACATTCTCAATTTAGCAATGATGATATATGAAGAATGTGGTTTCCAGCCGAAATAACTTACTCCTCCTCAGAACGTACATATGTGTAATTTGTAAGCCGATTTCCTTGACATTAATTTGAATGATGACATTTCATTTGAAATTGTGGATATGTTAGAAAAACTAGGAAATAACTCTACTGATTCCATGAATTGTGGTTTGGACGATGTCAGTTGTGCCAGTAACAGTTCCGAAGCAAAATACCTTCCAAGCCTAAAAAATACGTACTGCAACAGCTTTCAGTGACAAAGAAAATGCAGTTAAATATTGGATAAAGGAGGGAAGAAATACTTGAAGTTACGCAGTCTGCAAAGGCGTTTTCGTTACGTAAAATCGGACCGTGAACTGAACAAATGGAAGAATGAACTACACGAAATAAGAAATATGCACCAAACGGAAACTTTAAACCATCTGAATGAAAAACTCTTTAAAAGTTTTACAATTGCTCATCTACATCTACATCTACATCTACATTGATACTCCGCAAGCCACCCAACGGTGTGTGGCGGAGGGCACTTTACGTGCCACTGTCATTACCTCCCTTTCCTGTTCCAGTCGCGTATGGTTCGCGGGAAGAACGACTGTCTGAAAGCCTCCGTGCGCGCTCTAATCTCTCTAATTTTACATTCGTGATCTCCTCGGGAAGTATAAGTAGGGGGAAGCAATATATTCGATACCTCATCCAGAAACGCACCCTCTCGAAACCTGGCGAGCAAGCTACACCGCGATGCAGAGCGCCTCTCTTGCAGAGTCTGCCACTTGAGTTTATTAAACATCTCCGTAACGCTATCACGGTTACCAAATAACCCTGTGACGAAACGCGCCGCTCTTCTTTGGATCTTCTCTATCTCCTCCGTCAACCCGACCTGGTACGGATCCCACACTGATGAGCAATACTCAAGTATAGGTCGAACGAGTGTTTTGTAAGCCACCTCCTTTGTTGATGGACTACATTTTCTAAGCACTCTCCCAATGAATCTCAGCCTGGTACCCGCCTTACCAACAATTAGTTTTATATGATCATTCCACTTCAAATCGTTCCGTACGCATACTCCCAGATATTTTACAGAAGTAACTGCTACCAGTGTTTGTTCCGCTATCATATAATCATACAATAAAGGATCCTTCTTTCTATGTATTCGCAATACATTACATTTGTCTATGTTAAGGGTCAGTTGCCACTCCCTGCACCAAGTGCCTATCCGCTGCAGATCTTCCTGTATTTCGCTACAATTTTCTAATGCAGCAACTTCTCTGTATACTACAGCATCATCCGCGAAAAGCCGCATGGAACTTCCGACACTATCTACTAAGTCATTTATATATATTGTGAAAAGCAATGGTCCCATAACACTCCCCTGTGGCACGCCAGAGGTTACTTTAACGTCTGTAGACGTCTCTCCATTGATAACAACATGCTGTGTTCTGTTTGCTAAAAACTCTTCAATCCAGCCACACAGCTGGTCTGATATTCCGTAGGCTCTTACTTTGTTTATCAGGCGACAGTGCGGAACTGTATCGAACGCCTTCCGGAAGTCAAGAAAAATAGCATCTACCTGGGAGCCTGTATCTAATATTTTCTGGGTCTCATGAACAAATAAGGCGAGTTGGGTCTCACACGATCGCTGTTTCCGGAATCCATGTTGATTTCTACATAGTAGATTCTGGGTTTCCAGAAATGACATGATACGCGAGCAAAAAACATGTTCTAAAATTCTACAAGAGATCGACGTAAGAGATATAGGTCTATAGTTTTGCGCATCTGCTCGACGACCCTTCTTGAAGACTGGGACTATCTGTGCTCTTTTCCAATCATTTGGAACCCTCCGTTCCTCTAGAGACTTGCGGCACACGGCTGTTAGAAGGGGGGCAAGTTCTTTCGCGTACTCTGTGTAGAATCGAATTGGTATCCCGTCAGGTCCAGTGGACTTTCCTCTATTGAGTGATTCCAGTTGCTTTTCTATTCCTTGGACACTTATTTCGATGTCAGCCATTTTTTCGTTTGTGCGAGGATTTAGAGAAGGAACTGCAGTGCGGTCTTCCTCTGTGAAACAGCTTTGGAAAAAGGTGTTTAGTATTTCAGCTTTACGCGTGTCATCCTCTGTTTCAATGCCATCATCATCCCGTAGTGTCTGGATATGCTGTTTCGAGCCACTTACTGATTTAACGTAAGACCAGAACTTCCTAGGATTTTCTGTCAAGTCGGTACATAGAATTTTACTTTCGAATTCAATGAACGCTTCACGCATAGCCCTCCTTACGCTAACTTTGACATCGTTTAGCTTCAGTTTGTCTGAGAGGTTTTGGCTGCGTTTAAACTTGGAGTGGAGCTCTCTTTGCTTTCGCAGTAGTTTCCTAACTTTGTTGTTGTACCACGGTGGGTTTTTTCCCGTCCCTCACAGTTTTACTCGGCACGTACCTGTCTAAAACGCATTTTACGATTGCCTTGAACTTTTTCCATAAACACTCAACATTGTCAGTGTCGGAACAGAAATTTGTTAGGTAGTCTGAAATCTGCCTTCTATTACTCTCGCTAAACAGATAAACCTTCCTCCCCTTTTTTATATTCCTATTAACTTCCATATTCATTAGATCTTGCAGGTGTAGCAGAAACACTAGCTGTTTCACCTCTTGAGATGATGCTTGACATTAGTAATTAGTGTTCTGTTTATAAATTTCCCCTCAATGGTAATGACAAGCCAGGGGAAAATGGACGCCGACATACAAGGAAAATTTTGGACCAGTGCTAAGTAGAGAGAGAGAGAGAGAGAGAGAGAGAGAGAGAGAGAGAGAGAGAGAGAGAGAGAGATGCAATTCCGCGTAAAGTGCACGATCTCCATGCAGGTCTTCCATACAAACTGCGACACTTAAATTCTTCCTTAAAAATAACTGTCACGGAGTAGCAAAGTTTCGCACTGTGGCTCAAACAAGATAGAGTTTTATCCTGAATGCTGAATATTAGCTCCAAAAACTGAAAATAACGACACAGCGTTCATAGGCAATGTTCGCTACCTCGTGTTCTCTTTCGATCCTTCTAGTACCAACGATTCTACCCATATACAAGCGAATGGTAGTAAATTTCTGCAAATGCTCATTCACACGTATTCACTTCCATTCATTTCATCGTAAACCAGGCTTTAGATGCTTAAAATTGGTGTCTGTGAACTCCAGGTAATTCCACTATGCGGCACTGCGTGAATGATTCACCGAGTCCTCTATAAGAAAGGTAACAGACGGTGTATACGCAGATAAGGAAAAAAAATTCACAGATTTTTCCAAGATATCTTGATTTAAAAAAAACTTTTTCGCGGGAGAAAATACACTTTTTCCGTGCTAAGTGACAGTGGGTTTTCCGTAGATTTCCCTCAGAAGTGTAAATTTTATCAATCTTTTGAATAATTTAAGTTTTATACACTGGCGTAGAACTTCCCGGCACCGGCACTTCAGGGAAAAAAGAGAGACAATTTGGAAAGACCTTTGATGAACAGCAACTTATACGCTGCATATTTTCGTATTACGAATGTACAAATTCAAATTCCACCAAACACAGCACGTCAGTTTCTGGGGCGTTGAAATCGTGATTGCAATGCCCTTTTGTCAGCCTATCGTATCTCATGCCTTGTCATCTCTCCAGCTGATGACAGCAGATGTTCAGAGCATAGGACACATGTTGTAGTCAGCCAATAGCAAGATTACTGTTAAGTGGCATGAAAACACACAGGAAAAGTTAGTAGTTTATATTAATAAACTTAGTGTAGCTACAAGAAAAGATAAGCTTTCACATATAAAGATTAATAAGCTACATGAGAAGCTAAGCTTCCACATGTAATATTCGTCTTCATTTTGCGCATGTTATACTTTAAGATACATCACACAAATGTGCCTGTAAATTTAAAATAATGACATAAATGTCTGGTCTTCTGAGCTCAAAATTCTTCTAGTGACTGGTCCGCAATGTGTTAAGTTTAAAAGGGAGTCAAACACTCTGTGATTTAAGGAAGTCATCCCACATAACATAATTCATCTTGCGTAAAAGGAAATTTACCCTGAAAGTAACGCTTTTCAAACCACCATTGGCAATAGTTTTCCGAGGCTGTTAGAAACAGGTCCATTTTAGATGTTGCCAGAAAACAAGCATTATTATGCGTACGCAGCTGCGGTAATGTAGGAAGCCCTGATATTCATATGTATAAATCATAAAGAGGTCTTACATTACACCATAAAAGAAACAGGACATAAGAGGATACTCTAAGAGCAATGGAATTTCTTAAACCATACTAAAATGTATAATTTGGCTTGAAGCACACATTGGTTTGTCCTGATTCACAATAAAGTAGGCCCCACCTGACATTAAGCTCTTTAGTGCTGTTTTCAGGATGTAAATTTTCTTAGAGTACCAGTACTGTACAATTGGTTCTTTATTGTATGGCATTATGGCATATGTGGGAGAAGATAAAAACATGCACCTGAAATTCAGTGAAGAAGTGAAATTAGCCAATACTGTGGAATGAAACACTTTGTTTCGAATAAACTGAGGGTCTCAGCAGAAAAGATTAATGAAGCCAAATTTCTTTAGCAAACGAACAAAAATAACTTCATTGTTCTACAAGGTGATTAATGCTTGACTGCCAAAAATGGGGATATAAAATAAACTGAAATTAATAATATATTTTTGCCTTCCGTAATTATGTGAATGTATTATAATTCACCTGAACTTCCAGCCACATAAATCTGTTTTGTTTCCATTTGACATGGGAGCTGTCAATGAAGTGGAAACAAGGAATCACTTAATGTAAACACAGGTTGTGTGGTCACTACCCCCATCCCCACTACAACTCTGCACGTGTGTGAATCTGGCAGCTACAGTGTGCAAGAAAAAATTCTCGTAGCATGTGCCGCTTGCTATTACTGCTCATGCGGAGTTAACTGCGCATGCACATGAGCCCGCTGGCAACTGCTCAAACGAACCTAATGCAAACAGTTGCAATGTCACGTTCATAGAAAGCAGTTTATCGTTATGAAGTATTGCACAGTCTTTGCCCTAAGGCCTTTGAGACATTTTTTGCAGACCCTTATGCATGCATGGTGTTTCGTTGTTGTACATGGTGCATTTCCTAAAGTTTTATTTTGTTTTTTCTCATTTATGTTTTATTGCTGCAGTGTTATTCTCAAGTAACAGGATACAGTAACATTCTTTGCTAGATTATCAGTTCTTACCAGTCAAAACAACAAAAATTTAACTGTAAACTAAAACTATGAAAAATTCCCGGAATTCCGAAAAATTCCCGGAATTCCGAAAAATTCCCGGAATTCCGAAAAATTCCCGGAATTCCGAAAAATTCCCGGAATTCCGAAAAATTCCCGGAATTTCGAAAAATTCCTGGGTGTTTCCCAGTTTTCCCAGGTGATATACACCCTGTAATAGAGAGATGTCAGTAACTAATGACCCTTTTCTTCACTACTAACACTATTCTCCAAAATTTTTGAGTATGTCATGTATTCTAGAATAGTATCCCGCCTGAGCAACAACATCTTAACAGTTTGTATTTCAGGAGAGTTGCTTAATGGAAAATACCATTTACACATTCACTTACCAGATTTTACAAGCATTAAAAAACAAAATTGCACCAGTTGCTATTTTCCATGACCTATTTGAGGTATTTGACTTTATGAACCACAATGCTCTCATGGATAAGATGAGGTTTTATGTAACTGACGATACAGTCAATCAATGTGGAATGTCATACGTAACCAAAAGATTGCAGAAAATCGTACTTAAAAATTAAACCAATAGAGTCCAGGGATGTAATTCTGATTGGGGAGAAATCACACAGGGTTCCTGAAGGCTTTATCTTAGGGCCAGTATTGTTTTCATATATGTAAATGATCTTCTGTGTAAAATACAACATGCACAATTAGTTATTTTTGCTGCTGACACTATTAGTGTAATCAATCCAACCATAAATACAGAAACAGAAGAAATGGTAAACAAAGATCTTCAAAGAATCAACTTTCTTCCATTCTCAATTTTAAAAAGACAACATGTCCAGTTTTGTACATCCTGAGGTACTACACCAATATTAACTGTAATATATGGTAGGAAAATAATGGATACAGTGGAAACAAATTCTTTGCTGTCCATACTGATGAGAATTACTACTACTAAATTACTGCAAAAAACAGTACTTTTGGAACTCCTAAACCAACTTATTTCAGCCGCATTTGCACTTAAGAGTCAATACAAATCTTGGGGAGAGAGAACTCACTAAGTAGACACATTTTGCGTATTTTCATTCAATAATGTCATATGGAATAATGTTCTGGGCTAGTTGATCTTTAGGAATGGAAGTCTCCATTGCTCAAAAACATGTTGGGAGAATAATACACTGCGTTCGTCCAAAATCACCTTTAAGACATCTATCTAAGGATTTTGATTACTGGTTCCCAGTATCCTTATTCTCTCGAACTTTGTTGTAAATAATCTTCTACAGCTCGAAAGGAGGGAAGATGTACATAATTACAACAACAGACGAAAAAATGACATTCCTTACTCCACACTAGAGTTGTCATTAGCACACAAAGCGGTGGACAAAGCTGGAAGCAACATTTTGAATCCCTTATCAAATGATATAGAATGTCTGACAGGAAAGTAAAATTTGGAAACAAACTGAAAAAGTTTCTCCTTAACAACTTCTATTCCAAAGACGAATTTCTATTATTGTAATAAGTAAAATGTGAGTTAGTAATTCCTACTCATCACATCTGCATATTTATAAAATAAACAAACAATAATGTGCCCTTGTAAATAGTCAGCATGTAACCATATTTACAAATTAATTTATTATTTGAATGTAAAATGACTTGTTCCACATTATTGTGATTTATCATGCAAGTTATCCACAGAAGATGGAATTCACTAATGTACATATTCGTTATCTCTCAGGTTTTCTCTGTATGACTGATTAATAATGAGCTTCTGAGTGTCCAGTCAAGTTGTCCCATTTTTTGCACAATATTCTGACGACCGACCCAGGTGTCTTCTTCAGGTGCTCTATTACGCATACTCACTGCATTAGAGGTGGGCCAAACTGTTATTCTGGAGTAACCGTTATCACAGTTCCAGTTATCGTTAACGGTTATTAATAACTGCCAAGTTATTTTTCGCTAGCGAATACCGATAACTCTGACAGTTAAATAACGACATAGTTGGAATCCATCAGTTTAGTTATCAGTATAACTGCGAGTAGTGTGAAATAGCAGGAGTGTTGTATGAATTGTGTCATAACCTTAGCTTATTAACTCCGGGTACATTTTAGTTGATGTTAGAACGATTATTAGTGTTTCATATTATATGTTTGTAGGTTATCGGTCGCTATTAGAAATATTATCTTCGCAGCTGCGACAGAAAGTACGCGGAACTTCGTCAAAGCACTGTTGAAGTAAAATGTTAACAACGTGCGTTTTTAAGTATGAAGTAATATGTAAACTGAGTACTGTAGGTTAAATTCGAAGCTTAATTTCTTGTGCTGCTCACATAATAGAATAAAGTGTACAGCCTTATAATACAACAAAAAATATACGTAATGTGACAGATTCGTTTACTCCTGTGCTGTAAAAGCTAGTCCTATTGGGGAAAGTGAGAGTACCCTAATCCAAGTTTTATGTCAGATTTGCAAACTGCTCGATTTCTCCAGCGACAGCATGTTTATAACATATGAAGACATGCAGATCGAAAAGGTTGACAGTGTTACATTTCTGGGACTACAACTCGATAATAAATTCAGTTGGGAAGGGCATAACACATTTTTTCATTCTATTATTTCATAAGGGAGCATATTCTGTGGTAACTTATCACACGTAGCAAAAGTTTTTCGCATGTAAAAGCGTGTAATAAAAATAGTTTGTGGTATCAATTTAAGAACATCATGTAGGAACCTGTTCAAGGAACTTTGTATTCTAACCACTGCTTCCTAGTATATTTATTCCTTTATGAAATTTGTTTCAAGTATTTCCAACCAATAGCTTAATACATAATATCAGTACTAGAAATGGGAACAGCAATCTACATAAAGACCTAAAATTAGTTACCTTGGTCCAAAAGGGGTCCAATATTAAATATTCAGGAACATGCATTTTCAATAAACTGCCAGCAAGTCAGCAACCATTAAAAACTTGGTTTCAGATAAGGCACGGTTTACAGTGTGTTTGAAAGACTATTTGATACAGAAGTGTCCGATTCCACCCGTCATCAATATGCCGGAAATGGCTATTTTAAGTGTGTCTATGACGTCACTACATACACATGGCAACAAACACGAAGATACATATAAATAATACAATAACATTTCCCACCAAAAATACAATCAAACCAATGGGACAACTGCGGGAAGTTGGGGGTTTTAGGGTGAGTACAAGCTAGTAAAAAAAACACACCATGATCCCAAAACACAAAATGAAGAACAAAAAGAAAAAATACAGCATTCTGCTACACCAACAAAAATCTGCAGGAATCGGACACTTCCCTTGAACAATATAGGTCAACTATAGGTGACCATACCAAAACACCAATACCCACAACTAAAAGTACGAAAATTGGAATCAGACATTTCCCTTGACCTACATAGGTCAACCTCAGATGACGATACTAAAACATCAACACACACAACTATGAAAATGGGAATCGGTCATTTCCGGTGACCTATATAGGTCCACCACAGCTACTCATGCCAAAAAACCAACACCTACAACTGCGAAAAATAAAACCACAATCCCAAAAGTCCACAAATCAATCATCCCTACATAAATTAAATCACATTCAATACTTCATAAATACACAATACATCACAGCTAGGAATATATATATATATATATATATATATATATAAATATATATATATATATATATATTAATTACCACCAGCAAATTCCGGCACTGCAACCTAGATCCACACACACACACACACACACACACACACACACACACACACAAAAAAACCAACTCAAACACCGTGCCGTAATGACAGTCACACACCACAACACCTTTACGTCAAAGCAGACGAGTGGAATCAGACGCTTCCATTGACCCCTCCTTCTACTCTGTAGATGAATATCGTAACAGAGACTGATAGACCAGCTTAGGTAAAAATTCTGCTATATTTCAGTTTTGACAGCACTTGGTTGCAACAGTCAAGATCGGGTATTCTGTGTACTATAAATTTATTAAAAGTACGTAACTGTGGTATATTCTGTCAGTGTACCAATTCTGTAAATATTAGCAGTTACTGTGATATATTCACATATTTTTACAATCTCCTGACAAATGATGAGGATAATAATTATTATATTCCACTGTATTATGTTATACTTTCTGACATGTTATTTGTCATTATCGATGACCAGCGGCTATTTCCGTAGCAGTACGAAAATATTTGTTCGCTCCAGTTACTATCCTCTCTGGAAATATCACCTGGAACTACGACCTTTAACTGGAGTCACCGAGTCAGGAACGTCTACACACACAGTTATTCCGTTACCAGCTTCCAGGTTATCTGTGGTGGTAGCCCGATAACTACCAGAGAACTAGAACTACGAGCCAATAACAATAACTGCCAGAGGAGAATACCGGTCTCTGACAGTTATTTCCATAGTCGCTTGAATTCCTAAGTAACTTTCCTTGTACCACCCGTCCAAGCTAAATTAACACGTAAGGCGGTGGCTTAAGGGAACGACCGTACTTGTTAATGCCTGTACTGCAGCTCCTATCAGCCACGGCTTGGACATTAACTTTATTTAATTGTTTATGCTGAAAGTAACGAAGGCCCACGAAATAGTACACAGTTCTTATCAACAGATGGCGCGCAGTCTCACAGTTATTCCCATGGTCTATAGAACGCCTTCCAAATGCGCAGTACGATCTTCGGTCAACAGATGGCGCGAGGCACTGTTGACACTAAACAGTTATTGAAATAACTGCTAGAATCAGAGGAACGGTTATCGCAGTAACCGTTACTTCTCACAAACCGGTTATTTCTATCAGTTACGTTATTTTTTGCCACTTCTACACTGCATGGACTCCAACCACACTATAAAGCTATTGATGGTCTCAGGCTTCTATTTATTACCCAGTTCAATTTCTGACGTTCACAGCGCCCTTTGATATGCTTCTTTGTTTTACAGAGCTTGCACAGATACTTTGTGAAAAACAATCACACCAACATCTCCCCCCCCCCCCCCCCCCGCCACACACACACACACACACACACACACACACACACACACACACACACACACACACACACAGAGAGAGAGAGAGAGAGAGAGAGAGAGAGAGAGAGAGAGAGAGTGGGGGGGGGGGGGGGGCGGCAAGGACACACGCACTACAAAAGGTGTGTACTGTGTACAATTAGTGATTCACAAAATAAAATCATATTTTAACTACATACCCTTATATCTTCCTGGGTCACACTTGGCTGCAAATTGGAAACTACAATTCTATGTCCTTGAGAAGAGGATGGTGTGTGGTGAACACTGCTGGGTGTATCAAGTCGTGCTTTCAGTTCTGAACTCATTCTGTGCGCCCATGGGACCCTCTTCTTCTGAATCATCAAGTCCTGATCTGCAATGGCAATATGCATAAAACACCAGGAACAACACTAGTTCTAAACTAAATTTTAGTACAGTGTACAGAAATAATGAAGATAGCAAAATTATTAGAGGTACAGACCGCAATCTTAGGCTACTTGGTCTCAGTAAGGTGTTGTCCCGTTTCCATTCCTCTCGTTCAGAAAGCAGTAACGATCCATGATTCTGTAATTTAGTAATAACGTAAGGCATTTCAAGGAACACTTAAAATTATTAAAACGTTAAAGAGTAATGTGAAGTGAGTACCTTGTGTGATCGAGCTGCACTACTCCTTACTATCGCTTCGAGACTCGAAGAGTCAGGTGTAGATGTATGACGACTGGGAAGTAATGGACGACGTTCACTCAGAAGAGAACTTGGCGACGGTGGGCAATCTCGACCCCAAGAAAAGGTGCTGTCATGAATTCCATGACCACGAAATGAAGTTTCATTGTTTACCGTGCGTCTAATAACTGGTGGCAGCAGATCTATGTAATTAAGAAAAGACCACTGTTCCATGGATATAATAATTACAATTACTATTTACAAGTAATATATCTTATATTTTTCAGTATGACTGATAAGGCAATATTTACTCCACTGTCCAGCCAGAGTGATAATTCCCCATATACAGAATAATTCGTACCAAAAGTAGAGTGAAAAATGGTTCAAGAAAGCATTTGTAGTGGTTGAACAAGACCACACCACATTCCGATTTCAAAGAGCAAGAGTAACTTTAAGTTTGATTACATTTCCCCATCTAGTCAACTCCTTTACCAATTCACTCAAAGATATTTTGCTATAGTAAGAAAACCAGCAGAAAAACTTGCCCCAGCTAAAGGGCTGTCATTCCACAAGCACAGACGAGATAAAAAAAAACAGGTATCTCAGAGAGATGCAAACTATGTCAAAGAGTTCCGTAATTGCTTTAGGGATTAGAGAACACACGGGTCTAAGTGTGTAATATTTAATGGCGACTATTCTTAAGGTGTAACAGTGATTTAGAAGAACAAATAAAATTCTTTACAAAATAAAAAATTAAATTTTTTAACACACCACGTACAGCCTGCACAGACATTGTATTAACTCTGATTTACGACGTGTGTTCAAAAAGTAAGGTGACTATACTTTTATGAAAAAATATTTATTTATTCATCAATATTCATGTTGTCTCCTTCAAAGTAATGCCCCTCAGATACAATACACTTGTGCCAACACTTTTTCCAATACTTGAAGCACTTCTCATAAGCACCTTTTGGTACAGCTTTGAGTACTTCCAGCGATGCAATTTTTATTTCTTCAATCGTTGAAAATCTTCATCCTCTCATAGGTTTCTTCAGTTTTGGAAACACAAAAAAGTCGCAGGGGGCCAAATACAGTGAATATGGTGGCTGAGGCATTATTGTCATGTTGTTTTTGGCTGAAAAATCTCTCACGAGTAACGATGAATGAGCAGGTGCATCGTTGTGATGCAAAAGCCACGATTTGCTTTTCCACAATCCCAGACTTTTTTGCGTATTGCTTCTCGTATACGGCGCATAACGTGAAGTTAATACTCCTTATTGGCTGTACGATCTTAAGGCAAAAATTCATGATGCCACAGTAAATGGAAAAAACTGAGCAAGACTGACATTTGATCGACCTTGACAGGCTTGCTTCAGTCTTGGCTCTTTCCAGGATGCTTCCATTGGGATTACTGCGCTTTGGTTTTGATGTCATAACTGTAAACCCATGTTTCGTCACCAGTAATGATCCTTTTGAGCAAATTAGGGCCATCATTGACATCATTCAAGAGCTCCTGAGTGATGCTCATGTGACAGTTGTTCTGATCAAAATTGAGAAGTTTCTGAACGAACTTCAATGACACATCTCTTGCCCACAACATCAGAAAAAATTGCATGACGCAAGCTGACCGGTACGCCAATATCCTCAGCAACTTCTTTTATGGTAATCTGACTACTTTTCATAAACAATTTTCTTCACACCTTCGACACTATAATCTGTTGGTGATGTGCTGGGGCATCTGGAGCAGGTTTGCCATTGGCATCTTCTCTGCCATCTTAGAAGACCTTTTGCCACTTGTAAACTCACTCACTCTCTCTCTGTTTCCTCCTTAGAGCAGCTCACCATATGCCACTTTCAACTTTTCAAGTGTTTTAGAGCACTCGATTCCATCTTTCACACAAAATTTGATGCAAATTTTTTGCTCCATTTTTATAATAATCTAAAATCACCGAGCACACTGAAACAGCTGTAACCTTTCTATCTGTCAAAAACAAATGAAGTATGCTGTACATTTTAAACTGTAGGCCATTTGAAAAGTCACTTTACTTTCTGAACAGCCCTCGCATACATAACAGTTACTGTACGTAGCAAGAATTCCATAACCTGTCGACCAAGAAAAATGATCTGAGACAGTTTAATATAAAGTGTATAACCCGAATTTTACTTTAACTAAAAATGAAATGTTGAAACTCTAGCAGCCTAAAGCAAAAACAATTGGTATGAAATATAATCAAAATTGTATTTTCAGAGAATACAATGTGAGGCCTTTGCAACAGAAATGAGTGGTAACTGTCTAAGTCAGAAGTATTTTTAACAACAAAAGTGATTTAATCATTCTACATGTCTCATCCTCCGCATCAAGATGCAAATACAAACCTGCAAAATTAATAAAGAACCCAAATCAATACAATATATTCTTAAGTTTGCTACAAAAGACATGATTTGTTGAGTTTCCACACCTGCCTATAAAGTTTGATGTGCTTAATGTCATGGAGTTTTCAGATACTGATTAATCTAAGTTAATATGAAAAAAAGATATAAGAGAAGTAGTACAGAGGAAACAATGCACTTTGCCTAACTGACATGCCTACCTTCTTTAGAACAGTGACATTTATACTGCATCCACAGTACAAAGAACCACTGAACGCTGTCTGCATTTATACACGTTCCTGCAATTCTTATGTTTTACATACTTTACTATGAAAATTTTTAGATGCTGATACTGTATTTTCTCACAGCACAATAAATTATATGTATCAATTAATAGAAAAGATACATGTTTTGTTTCTGTACAAAACCATTATACATCAGAAACCATTTTCCATGACTGAAATCAATGAATCTCTATCTTTGTGTTTCAATATGCCTTTGAAAAATAAAGTGTCTAGACAATTCCAAGAATTCCTTGTAAGGGCAAAATTTGAGTGGAATTATAGACAGAAAAATAATAAGAATGGAAGAAAGTATTTAATGTTTAGTGAATTTTTAGCTCTTAACCATCTTAGAAATTAACACATTCACATTCATGAACTGTAGTTTACAACCAAAACTGTCAACCGACTTTCTTCGAATGTGTACCTAAAATGAGGGTGACATGTAAAGCTGTGCAACTTCAGAGTGACTGTATTAGTATGAGTGCTCTAATGATGAAGTGCAAATTAGAATTTCCATTGTCACAACTGTAAAACTTGTGTGCATATAGGCTTTCTATTTTGAGCCACTTTCCAGCAAATTACTGTATGTGCGTTACTTTGTTTTTAATGAGAGACTGCTGGAAAGTATTAAAATGTAGTTTTGTCACCATACTGGTTTTTTCCTCTTTCCACTGAGCAAAGTAGCCACCGAAACACAAAATTTTCCATGTACACCCTTCCTTCCATCTCCTACTACAGGCTGTAGAGCAGCCCACAATTACATTCAACAAAAACAACTCCACCAATGGGACAAAGGTGCAAAAGATTTGGCACAAATGCAGATACGCATATAGCATCACATCAAATTACTGTAAATTATTTGTCACTCATGAGAAATGTTAAACAATGGGAAATACAAGATGGAATATGACAATATTATGAAAAGAACAATTGCTGAGTCACAGACAAGTACAACAAAAAGACTGTCAGAAAGTAAGCTTTCAACCAAAGGGGCCTTGATTGGAAATAAACAACACACACACGACCACAGTCTCTGCCTCCGAGTCCAGTCTGGCCTTGTTGGCTGAAAGCTTACTTTCTGACAAGTGTTTTCATTGTGCCTATCCATGACACAGCATTTCCACTATATGATGTGTGTTGCTTTATAAAATGTCAACTAGTTCCAGTGGTCGTTCCACTACTTTCTACAGAGCCACAGAATTATTAAAAGTAGCTAAAAGTCTGACTAACCAAGAAAATTTGGCTAAAATCCCCTCAGAGTGCAATGTTATGTTGAAAAGATACTTATGCTCACCATGTTCATCATTGAAATCTATATCCATATCCATAAGAGCTGGTGCAGAACTTCTAAAACCTCTGGAATTTGGAAGTATGTTGTCTTTATTTCTTGGCCAGCTTTCTCTATTTTTGTTTGTGCTCAACGTTACCTGCCCATTGCGATTTGTTCTTCTTGTAATGTTGGCATTAACTTGGGAGCCTGGTCTGCCCTACGGGGAGAAAGAGCTCACATACAAAAATCAGACACAAAATTATGATCAATATACTATTTAAATATTTTTACTTCTACAGTAAACACTATCACATTAACACAATACACCAAGAGCCCAATAATCCATGTTAACGTGGACCTGAGTGTATGGATCAACCAAATTATAAGATTTTGGTGGAAACGACAGTTCGACTAATTTACAATGCCCACTGCATTACTTACACTTGACTCACTGCAAACTGACAACTTATTTCCAAAATTACACTTAAAACACAAAGAATCACTTTCACAAAATAATGATCCTGGTACCTCTGTTTCTGAATTCACATTCACTTTTTTCCTGGAAACATACGAACAGGTAACTGGCAGTGGACATGTTGCATGGGTAGAGTACCAGCATTTACCTGAAGGTTGAATGTGAAACTCCTGAAAAATACTTCAGGGATGGTCAACAGTAGGATTTGTGCCTGCATCGTCTTGCAGTAGAACAACACAGGTTACATGGGTAGTAATATACCAGAAACAGAAATGTTCCTTCTAATTACAACAGAATATTTCAGACACCCCCCCCCCCCCCATGAACCATGGACCTTGCCGTTGGTGGGGAGGCTTGCGTGCCTCAGCGATACAGATAGCCGTACCGTAGGTACAACCACCACAACGGAGGGGTATCTGTTGAGAGGCCAGACAAACGTGTGGTTCCTGAAGAGGGGCAGCAGCCTTTTCAGTAGTTGCAGGGGCAACAGTCTGGATGATTGACTGATCTGGCCTTGTAACATTAACCAAAACGGCCTTGCTGTGCTGGTACTGCGAACGGCTGAAAGCGAGGGGAAACTACAGTCGTAATTTTTCCCGAGGACATGCAGCTTTACTGTATGATTAAATGAGGATGGCGTCCTCTTGGGTAAAATATTCCGGAGGTAAAATAGTCCCCCATTCGGATCTCAGGGCGGGGACTACTCAAGAGAACGTCATTATCAGGAGAAAGAAAACTGGCATTCTACGGATTGGAGCGTGGAATGTCAGATCCCTTAATCGGGCAGGTAGGTTAGAAAATTTAAAAAGGGAAATGGATAGGTTAAAGTTAGATATAGTGGGAATTAGTGAAGTTCGGTGGCAGGAGGAACAAGACTTTTGGTCAGGTGACTACAGGATTACAAACACAAAATCAAATAGGAGTAATGCAGGAGTAGGTTTAATAATGAATAACAAAATAGGAGTGCGGGTTAGCTACTACAAACAGCACAGTGAACGCATTATTGTGGCCAAGATAGACACAAAGCCCATGCCTACTACAGTAGTACAAGTTTATATGCCAACTAGCTCTGCAGATGAAGAAATTGAAGAAATGTATGATGAAATAAAAGAAATTATTCAGGTAGTGAAGGGAGACGAAAATTTAATAGTCATGGGCGACTGGAATTCGTCAGTAGGAAAAGGGAGAGAAGGAGACATAGTAGGTGAATATGGATTGGGGGGAAGGAATGAGAGAGGAAGCCGCCTTGTAGAATTTTGCACAGAGCATAACTTAATCATAGCTAACACTTCGTTCAAGAATCATAAAAGAAGGTTGTAAACCTGGAAGAATCCTGGAGATACTGAAAGATATCAGATAGATTATATAATGGTAAGCAAGAGATTTAGGAACCAGGTTTTGAATTGTAAGACATTTCCTGGGGCAGATGTGGATTCTGACCACAATCTATTGGTTATGAACTGCAGATTGAAACTGAAGAAACTGCAAAAAGGTGGGAATTTAAGGAAATGGGACCTGGATAAACTGAAAGAATCAGAGGTTGTAGAGAGTTTCAGGGAGAGCATAAGGGAACAATTGACAGGAATGGGGGAAAGAAATACAGTAGAAGAAGAATGGGTAGCTCTGAGGGATGAAGTAGTGAAGGCAGCAGACGATCAAGTAGGTAAAATGACGAGGGCTAATAGAAATCCTTGGGTAACAGAAGAAATATTGAATTTAATTGATGAAAGGAGAAAATATAAAAATGCAGTAAATGAAGCAGGCAAAAAGGAATACAAAAGTCTCAAAAATGAGATCGACAGGAAGTGCAAAATGGCTAAGGAGGGATGGCTAGAGGACAAATGTAAGGATGTAGAGGCTTGGCTCACTAGGGGTAAGATAGATACTGCCTACAGGAAAATTAAAGAGACCTTTGGAGAAAAGAGAACCACTTGTATGAACATCAAGAGCTCAGATGGAAACCCAGTTCTAAGCAAAGAAGGGAAGGCAGAAAGGTGGAAGGAGTATATAGAGGGTTTATACAAGGGCGATGTACTTGAGGACAATATTATGGAAATGGAACAGGATGTAGATGAAGATGAAATGGGAGATACGATACTGCGTGAAGAGTTTGACAGAGCACTGAAAGACCTGAGTCAAAACAAGGCCCCAGGAACAGACAACATTCCATTAGAACTACTGACAGCTTTGGGAGAGCCAGTCCTGACAAAACTCTACCATCTGGTGAGCAAGATGTATGAGACAGGCGAAATACCCTCAGACTTCAAGAAGAATATAATAATTCCAATCCCAAAGAAAGCAGGTGTTGACAGACGTGAAAATTACCGAACTATCAGTTTAATAAGTCACAGCAGCAAAATACTAACACGAATTCGTTACAGATGAATGGAAAAACTGGTAGAAGCCGACCTCGGGGAAGATCAGTTTGGATTCCGTAGAAATGTTGGAACACGTGAGGCAATACTGACCTTACGACTTATCTCAGAAGAAAGATTAAGGAAAGGCAAACCTACGTTTCTAGCATTTGTAGACTTAGAGAAAGCTTTTGACAATGTTAACTGGAATACTCTCTTTCAAATTCTGAAGGTGGCAGGGGTAAAATAGCGAAAGGCTATTTACAATTTGTACAGAAACCAGATGGCAGTTACAAGAGTCGAGGGGCATGAAAGGGAAGCAGTGGTTGGGAAAGGAGTGAGACAGGGTTGTAGCCTTTCCCCGATGTTATTCAATCTGTATATTGAGCAAGCAGTAAAGGAAACAGAAGAAAAATTCGGAGTAGGTATTATAATTCATGGAGAAGAAGTAAAAACTTTGAGGTTCGCTCATGACATTGTAATTCTGTCAGAGACAGCAAAGAACTTGGAAGAGCAGTTGAATGGAATGGACAGTGTCTTGAAAGGAGGATATAAGATGAACATCAACAAAAGCAAAACGAGGATAATGGAATGTAGTCAAATTAAGTCGGGTGATGCTGAGGGAATTAAATTAGGAAATGGGACACTTAAAGTAGTAAAGGAGTTTTGCTATTTAGGGAGTAAAATAACCGATGATGGTCGAAGTAGAGAGGATATAAAATGTAGACTGGCAATGGCAAGGAAAGCGTTTCTGAAGAAGAGAAATTTGTTAACATCGAGTATAGATTTAAGTGTCAGGAAGTCGTTTCTGAAAGTATTTATATGGAGTGTAGCCATGTATGGAAGTTAAACATGGACGATAACTAGTTTGGACAAGAAGAGAATAGAAGCTTTCGAAATGTGGTGCTACAGAAGAATGCTGAAGATAAGGTGGGTAGATCACGTAACTAATGAGGAGGTATTGAATAGGATGGGGGAGAAGAGAAGTTTGTGGCACAACTTGACTAGAAGAAGGGATCGGTTGGTAGGACATGTCCTGAGGCATCGAGGGATCACAAATTTAGCATTGGAGGGCACCGTGGAGGGTAAAAATCGTAGAGGGAGACCAAGAGATGAATACACTAAGCAGATTCAGAAGGATGTGGTTGCAGTAGGTACTGGGAGATGAAGAAGCTTGCACAGGATAGAGTAGCATGGAGAGCTGCATCAAACCAGTCTCAGGACTGAAGACCACAACAACAACAACAACAACATTTCAGACCCAGTTCCTCATTTTTTTTCCTTCAAAAATCACTGAACTACAATGGTGTAATAAAGTATAATCCAAACCAAAACATGCCCTACCGGCAAATATTCGACACTCTTTGTTAGCTTCAGTTTATCACACTGTTTCTCTTTTACTTTTCTGGAAGTATAAAATGCTTGTGAAATGAAATAACACAGTAAATGTAACTCAACCACATTATCAGCAAAAACATTATGAGCTATACGCATTAATACTATAAAGACAAATGTTTCTTGCTTGGAATATTGGCATGATCTACTAAAACATGCTGTCCACTGAAAGAATAAGACTGTGCCTCCTATACATACACCAGTGTTTACTTTTAAAACACTTCCCCTAAAAATCTCATTCGATAGTTATAACTAGGAAACATAACACAACACCCAAATCTGTCAATGTTCAAAGAATTTAGAGTTGGTGAAACACAATGCACATAGTAATTTTACCAAAAGCAAACAAAAGACCACCCTCATCTTGAATTTAATTTGTGTTTCTGCCTTGAAAGTACTGTACATATATCACTCTGAAATAACAACAGATCACTATTACTGTTCCATATATCTGCTGCACACAGATGACCCGAAGCAGCTTAATGAAAAATCTTAAGTTGAAACACAGTCATAATCTTCAGCAATGACACCAACAAGGAATTTGGCTCAGACAAGTGCACCACTGGCACAACAGAGGGGTAAAATATCAAATTGCTGGCATCAAAATGCCAAATGAAGAAGCCATGAAGGGTCAACATGCGGGGAGCAATGCCAAAAGATCTTAATGGCCACTTCAAGACCATTTCATTGATATAATATCCATCTGCCACTACAAAAAGCGAATTGGCTACATGACTTATCCACCGATACGTTACGTAGTCTTATAGACTTGGGAAGTATGTGAATAATGATAAAATTTGAAAGACAGCACAATGATCTCATTTGCTGTGTTTATTGCTATTCCAACAATAACAGTAATATGTATTCCACTCCGTCAAACTTCTTCAGCTAGCACAAACTACAGTAACGGTTGGTTGGTTTAAAAGGGGTGTGTGTGTGTGTGTGTGTGTGTGTGTGTTGTGTGTGTGTCGGGGGGGGGGGGGGGGGGGGGGGGGGGGGGGGGGGGGAGACAAACTGCGAGTCATCGGTCTCTTGTTCCCAGTGAAACAATTACCCAAGGGAGAGAAGAAAAAGACGTATGGCACAATAACAGGAGAAAGGAAGAACCTGAAGAATGACAGGAGGACAACAAACACTACAATGGACGAAACACGACAAGAAAACCACAGAGATACACAAGAAACAGAGAGAAGAGATTGAAAACAAAACAAGAAAGACTACCATGGCTGGCTGACCTTGAGAATAAAAGGAGAAGCCTGCCACCCTGCAACACATTAAGACCTCCACCCTAAGAGCCCTAGGGTGGAGGACAGAGAGGGACTAAGGACATGCGCTAAAACTCAGATCAAATGATAAAACCCATGAATAAAATGTAAAACTAAAGCAGCTGTAGAGGCATTGTCACCTAACATCGAAGGTAGGGTGCTGGAAAAGTTAAAAGTCCGCCGCAGAGCGCCTAAAAGTGGGCAGTCCAGCAAGAGGTGGACAACTGTCACTTGGGAGCCACAGCAACACCGAGGTGGGTCCTCACAACTGAGGAGGTAACCATGTTTGAGCCACGTATGGCTAATTCAGAGCCGACAAAGTGAGAAGCCCACACGGAAGACTTCCACACATTCGCAGTCTCCTTAATGACGCAGTTTGCTGTCTCCCAAAGCTGAAAAACCTTGCGGTGTAAGACAAGAGTGCAGGTAAGTTTCAGAGATGCCAATCTCCAGGAGCAGTTTCCGCGCAGCCTGTTTGGCCAGCCTGTCAGCATGTTTGTTGGCTGGGATTCCAACTTGTCATGGGGTCCACACAAACACCACTGAACGACTGGACCGTTCCAGGGCAGATAAGGACTCCTGGATGTTTGCTACCACAGGATGGCGAGGTTAGCACTGGTCTATAGCTTGTAAGCTGTTCAGGGAGTCGGAACAGAGAAGAAATGACACACCATAACAGGAACAGATGTACTGAAGTGCACGAGGTATGGCCACAGGCTCTGTAGTGAATATACTGCAACCAGCAGGCAAGGAATGCTGTTCAATATGGCCTCTGTGGACATAGGCGAAGCCAACGTTACTATCAGTCATCGAGCTGTCGGTGTAAACAACTTCAGAGCACCAGAACATGTCAAGAACCGAGAGGAAGTGACAGCGGAGAACGGCAGGGTTAACGCAGTCCTTAGGGCCATGCAAAAGGTCCAGGTGAAGCTTCAGCCGAGGTGTACACCATGGAGGTGTACATGAATGAACCTCAAGTAGAGGTGGTAAAGGGAAGGACTCCAGTTCAGAGAGAAGGGATTGCACGCAAACCGCAATCTTGAGCCCTGACCTGGGCCGCCGATGCGGGAGATGAACTGACGCATGTGGGAAAAGGAGACGGTAATTTGGATGCTCAGGAGAATTACAAATGTGTGCAACATACCCAGCAAGCAGTTGCACATGTCGGATCCGCAATGGAGGGACTCCAGCCTCCACCAGAGCACTGGTCACCAGACTAGTTCTAAAATCTCCTGTCACTAGGCGAACAACCCAGTGGTGCACTGGATAGAGCAAACGCAACACTGAGGGCGCAACCGAACCGTAAACCAGACTCCCATAGTGAAGGCGGGATTGAACAAGGGGTCTGTAGAGCTGCAGCAGCATAAAGCGATCTGCACCCCAGTTGGTGTTACTCAGGCAGCGGAGAGCACTGAGGTGCTGCCAGCACTCCCGCTTAAGCTGACGAAAGTGAGGTGGCAAAGTCAATTGGGCATCTAAAACCAGTCCTAAGACTCAATACGTCTCCACTACAGTGAGTGAATCGTCATTAAGATATAGTTCAGGTTCCGGATGAACGGTGGTACAATGCTGAGAGAAGTGCATGACACACGACTTTGCGGCTGAAAACTGAAAGCCGTGGGCTAGAGCCCATGACTGCGCCTTGCAAATGGCTCCCTGTAGGTGCTGCTCAGCAACTCCGTACTGGAGGAGCAATACAAAATGCAGAAGTCATTCATATACAGAGAAGGGGAGACCAACGGCCCTACAGCTGCTGCTAGGCCGTTGATGGTCACCAAAAATAGAGATACACTCAATACAGAACCCTGCATAATGCCATTCTCCTGAAAACGGGGGAGAACTATGGGAGGCACCAACTTGGACATGGAAAGTATGGAACGACAGGAAGTTCTGGATAAAAATCAGGAGCAGGCCCCGGAGACGCCACTCGTACAATGTGGCAAGGATATGACGTCACCAGGTCATGTCATATGCTTTTCATAAATCAAAAAAGACGGAAACCAGGTGTAGGCGTCTAGAAAAGGCTGTTCAGATGGCAGACTCAAGGGACGCAAGATTGTATGTGGTAGGGCGACCCTAGTGGAAGTCACCACCTGACTCCAGGACCCAACCCAACCACTGACACATCATACGTTCCAGCTTACAGAGAACGTTGGTGAGGCTGATGGGCCTATAGCTGTCCACATGAAGTAAATTTTTACCAGGTTTTAGCATCAGAATGATGGTGCTCTCCCACCATTGCGATGGAAAAGGACACCTTCGCACCAGATCCAGTTGAAGATGATGAGGAAATACCGCTTGTAGTCAGACGAGAGATGTTTAATCATCTGACCGTGGACCTGATCCGGCCCAGGAGCTGTGCCGGGGCAATGTGCAAGGACGCTGATTCTCCGAAGAAGAGGCTGGAGTTTAGTGCTCAGCAATCGCGTTTGCGTCTGTAGACAGCACACCACTGATGTTAATGCCGGGGACATCTGGTGGGGGTCCAGTACCCAAAAAGATGTCTGACCTTCATCCAGACTTGGGAAAGTGATGTATGGCACCTAATGGTCAACATGTACCTCTCCCAACACTTATTTTCTTCATTTTATAAGCTGGTGAACGCAGGCACGGAGCCGCTTAAAGGGTATTAGGTGCTCTAGGGAAGGGTGCCACTTATGTCGCTGAATAGCTCGCTGACATTCTTTAATTGCCTCAGTGACTTCCAGCAACCACCAAGGGATTGTCTTTCCCTGGGAGCACCCTGAAAAATGAGGGATTGCATTTTCCCCACAGAAATTATCGTTGTAGTGACCTGCTCAATCACAACATTGATGGCATCATGTGGAGGAGATTCAACTGTGACAACAGAAGTGAAGGCTATCCAGTCTGCCTTGTTTAAAGCCCATGTGGGTAAGCATCCGTGGAAGTGACACCGGGGGAGTGACAGGTAGATGGGTAAGTGGTCACTACCACACAGGTTGTCATGTGCTCTCCAGTGGACAGATGGGAGAAGTCCTGGGCTGCAAATTGATAAAGCAATGACCAAGCAACTACCAAGAGCCACACTGAAATGTGTGGCAGCCCCAGTATTTACGAAGCAGAGGTCGAGGTCGAGTTGGGACAGTAAATTTTCGACATCTCTGCCATGCCCAGTAAGCATGGTGCTACCCCACAAGGGGCTATGGGTGTTAAAATCTTCCAGAAGTAGGAAAGGTTTAGGGAGTTGATCAATCAGTGCAGCCAATATGTTCAGGGGAACCGCACTATCTGGGGGGAGATACACATTGCAGACAGTTATTTCCTGTGTCATCTGTATCCTGACAGCCACAGCTTCAAGAGGAGTTTGAAGGAGCATAGGTTCACTACATACAGAGTTCAGGTCATAAACGCAAACTTCACCTGACACACTATTATATTCACTATGATTCTTGTAATATCCCCTGTAGCTGCGAAGGGCAGGGGTCCGCATTGCCGGGAACCAGGTTTCCTGGAGGGCAATGGAGAAAGCAAGTGTAAAGCTTAACAGTTGCAGGAGCTCCGCCAGGTGGTGGAAAAAACTGTCACAATTCCACTGGAGGATGACGTGATCGTGAGACTGTGAAGGCATGAAACACTCAATGAGGCAGTCTACAGCTCAGGATCACCTGCTGCCACCGACTTATTTCCTGAACAGGCTATAACCATTGTGTCCAAGTGTCTGGCGAGATCTAGGTCCTCAGCGGATGCCAAAATCTTCACCTCGTCCTCTTTGACTCAGAGCTTGTACGCAGCAGTGGCGTGGGTGCCACCACAATTCCCTTGGTCTTGGGGGTCTTTTTTCTGGATTTCTCTTGCTGATCCTTGGGTTTCTCTGGCTGGGAGGGCTTCACTGATTCAGTCTCTGGGACTGAGGATGATCGTGAAGCCCTAAGACCAGCTACTTTTGGGCACATCAGCCATTAGTGGGAGTCATCTTTCCCACTATGAGAAACCTAGGGAACCCTCCCTAGCCAGAGAAACTGAACGAGACTTACGATTCTCTGGCTGAGAAGTGAGGACTGATGTCCCTGATGGTTGGGGGACAGTGCTCCTGAAGTAGGTGGTGTGGGAGCAATGAGGGAGATGGGGGGGGGGGGAGGAGGGGGAAAGTGCCTCCACCATCATGGCGGCAGGTGTAGCCTGCTGGCTCTGAGAGCTGACTGGAACTCGCGGAACTGATGGGGCTACAACTGTTCTCATAGCGGCAGCATAAGAGAGGGTCAGTCACAGGATGTAGGCACTCAAATTTCCTCTTGGCCTGAGAGTAGGCAAGTCGGTCCAGGGTCTTGTATTCCATGATTTTCCTTTCTCGCTGTAAAATCCTGCAGCCTGGTGAGTAAGGGGGCACATGGAGTACTGGGATGGGATGGACGTCCACAATCTGGTTTCTGTAAATAGTCTTTCACTCCCTGGATTTTACCCGTCACCTTCAGAATTTGGGAGAGTATGCCAGTCAACATCACCAATAGCTTTCTCTAGTCTAGAAACACTAGGAACCTAGGTTTGTCTTTCCTTAACCTATCTTCCAAGGCAAGTCGTAGCCAGTAATGCCTTGCATGTTCCAAAATTTCTGTGGAATCAAACTGATCTTCACGGAGGTTGACTTCTACCAGTTTCTCCATTCGTCTATAAAGAATTTGTGTAAGTATTTTGCAACTGTGACTTATTAAGCTTATAGTCTGGTAATTTTCACATCTATCAACACCTGCTTTCTTCAGAGTTATTATATTCTTTTTGAAATCTGAGTGTTTTTCACCTGTCTCCTACATTTTGCTCACCCGATATGGAAGAGTTTTGTCATGGCTGGCTCTCCTAAGGTTGTCACTAGTTCTAATGGAGCCTTGCCTACTCCCGGGGCCTTGTTTCGGTGTAGGTCTTTCAGTGCTCTGCAAAATTCTTCATACAGTATCGTATTTCCCATTTCATCTTCATCTACATCCTCTTCCATTTCCATAATATTGTCCTGAAGTACATCGCCCTTGTATAGACCCTATATATACTCTTCCACCTTTCTGCTTTCCCTTCTTTGCTTTGGCCTGGTTTTCCACTGGAGCTCTTGATATTCATACAGGTGGTTCTCTTTTCTCCAAATGCCTCCTTAATTTTCCTGTAGGCTGAATCCCATCTTTACCCTTGTAATATATGCTTCTACATCCTTACGTTTGTTCTGTAACCATCCTTGCTTAGCCATTTTGCACTTCCTGTTGATACCATTCTTGAGACGTTTGTATTTTTTGCCTACTCCATTCACTGCATTTTTATATTTTCTTCTTTCATCAATCAAAGTCAATCCCTCTCTTGTTACCCATGGATTTCTACTAGCCCTCATCTTACCTACTGCTGCCTTCATTATTTGATCTCTACCCATTCTTCTTTTACTATATTTCTTTCACCCATTCTTGTCAATGGGTCCCTAATGCTCTCTCTGAAACTCTCTACAACCTCTGGTTCTTTTCGTTTATCCAAGTCCCATCTCCTTAGATTCCTCCCCCCCCCCCCCCCTCTCTTTTGCAGTTTCTTCAGTTTTACTCTACAGATCATCACCAATAAATTGTGGTCTGACTCCACATCTGGCCCCGAAAATTTCTTAAAATTTGAAATATGGTTCCTAAATCTCTGTGTTACCATTATACAATCTATATGAAACCTTCCAGTGTCTCCTGGCATCTTCCACATATAAAACCACCTTTCATGTTCTTAAACAAAGTGTTAGCTATGATAAAGTTATGTTCTGTGCAAAATTCCACCAGGCAGCTTCCTCTTTCATTCCTTACCCTCAGTCCATATTCACCTACTACTTTTCCTTCTATTCCTTTTCCTATATCGAGTTCCAGTTCCCCACAACTTAAATTTTCGTCTTCCTAAATTATTTGAATGATTTCTTTTATCATACATGTCTTCAATCTCTTAATCTGTGGAGCTAGCTGGCATATAAACTTGTACTGCTGTGGTAGGTGTGGGTTTCGTGTCTACCTTGGCTGCAATAATGCATTCACAATGCAGTTCATCATAAGTTATCTGCATTCCCTTTTTTTTTTTAAATTCATTATTAAACCTACTACTGCATTATCCTCATTTGATTTTGTATTTATAACCCTGTATTCACCTGAGCAGAATTCCTGTGCCTCCTGCCACCAAACTTCACTAATTTCCACTATATCGGATTTCAATCTATCCATTTCCCTTTTTAATTTTTCTAACCTACCTGCCCCATTAAGGAATCTGACATTCCATCCACACACTGATCTGCAGAATGTCCTGATAATGACATCCTCCTGAGTAGTCCCCATCCGGAGATCCAAATGGGGGGCTATTTTACCTCCGAAACATTTTCCCCGTAAGGACGTCATAATCATTTAACCATACAGTAAAGCTGGATGCCCTTGGGAAAAATTACGGCTGTAGCTTGTCCTCACTTTAAGCCATTCGCAGCATCAGCACAGCGATTCTGCTCTGGTTGATGTTACAAGGCCAGTTCCATCAATCACCCAGACAACTGCCCCTGCAACAACTGAAAAGGCTGCTGCCCCCCTTCAGAAACCACACATTTGTCTGGCCTCTCAACTTATACCCCTCCGTTATGATTGCACCTACGGTACGGCTATCGGTATCACTGAAGCACGCAAGTGTCCCCCCAACGGCAAGGTTCATGGTTTGTGGGAGATAAGTTTAATGAAATGCATTATGTTGAGAACAGGTTATACTATGAACAGCAACACAAAAATATACATCATGGGTAGTAATCGAATTAAATGAGATGCTGTGGGAATTAGTATCAAGATATACATTAACAGTAGCAGGTAGGTTTTGTTATTTGGACAGGGAACTACCTGATGTTGGCCAAAGCAGAGATTATGTAAAATGTAGACCAGTAATCCAAACACACTTCTGGAGAGGAAAAAAATAAATAAAAAAATTATAAAAATAAATGTATTAAATGTCACCAATTTAAATGTTAGGAAGTCTTTTCTGAAGCTTATTTGTCTTGTATGGAAGCAAAATGTTGACACTGAACTATTCAGTCAAGAAGATTATAGAATCTTTTTGATCTATAGAAGAATGCTAAGTATTGATTGCAGTAGGTGTACTCCAATTAATAAACATATCTGTTAGAAAAACACTGTAAGTTCAAGAAAAATTGTCTCCCAAAGTAATTACTGCAAAAGATTCGTTTTTGGAAATTTTTTCTCTATTAGAGTCTTTGTGGATGATGTTAAATTTAGTTCTCAGAACTGGATCGTTCTCAAGAGTGGACAAATATTGTGCCTGAAGGTTTTCCTCAATATTTAGGCAATTTTAAACTCTTATCCTAAAAAGGCTGTTCACTGAAGGCCTAGTACAAACAGCATGTTTTTCCTCCAGTAGACACTGTGATTTCATTCTGGCATGTTTAAAGCAAGCCCAAAATGATTGAAGATATTCCTAAAAGAAACTATTGCTTTCTGAATTCAGCAAATTGCTATTTCATAATTGTAAAACATAGTTTAATTGAAAAGAAATCCTATTACATGGAGTATCTTAAAACAATGATCAGATCTTTTGAGCGAACATGTTAAATTCAGCCAAAACCATTTTAAGAGTGTCTGATGCTGATCCCAGAACACTCTACACAGGTCAAAAGTGGCTTTTAGCACTGCCACACCCACTCTGAAGGAAATGATATTCCCATTACCATGAAAGCGTAGCCAGGCAATGCAGTTTCTGTTTCTATTTATGTTTTTGTGGTGCTTAAAACGGATGTCCAACTATCAAAGCAGGTGGCTAAAGTAACAATCCCAAATTGCAAATTGGTTACCAAATGAATCATATGCTAGCATTCTGTGAAAAAAATTATTTGTCAATGTTGCTACAATTTAAATTGGGCATAAAATTATCAAAAAAGCACAATCAAGAAATTTTACTGTTGATCCAAAAACATGATTCACAGAACAGGTAGCTTATAGAGAACAGGCTGATTGTGAATAGTGAGTGTACCTCCTAAATGGCCTGTGGAAAAGGCATTATTATTAAAAAAAAAGGTTAATCAGAGCATCACATGATATTTCAAAAATGTTACCAACCCATGACCTTTTACTGTAAATGCACAGATTGACCAGTGAATACCACTTTACTGTTTATACAGTCAATATTTTGCACCATAATGAATGTTTGTCATGTTTTGGTGGCAAATGAGCACAAATCAGTGTTAGAATTATGTTTCCTTTTGGGTGTTTGCATCCCTTGACTTGACAGGTCCTCTAGCACCATCACATGCAAATTTAAAATTTAACTATATACCAAAATCTCAATAATGTTGCCACAATTTACGAGTGTTCTTGAAATTTTTGTGATCACCTAGTTACACAATTTTCTGCAATTCAATTGTCCTCTATTTCACAGCAGTTCTGTCACAAAACCATCAACAGCTTCTGTGTTGAACCACAGACTTGTCACCATGCATATGTTCATGCCTGATATTTGTTGAAAATCAACATAACAAATCACTATGGTGCTATTTCATTTCAAATCATGTATGTCCAGAGTGAATATGTCATCACTATTTCAAAGTTTGCTGGGGGGGGGGGGGGGGGGGGGGAGGGGGGGGGGGGAGGGGGGGGGGGGGGGGGAATCCCCTAATGATACCTCTCCAAAACTACAATATTTTGCTTTTCTGGTGATTTGTTGAAACTCTACAGACCTCTCCTAAATGAATAATTACTTTACAACACTATAAGTGAGCTGGAAAACAATTCATAATTATGTTTGAAAGCATTTTATAACAATAAGGAGATATAGAATATACAGACAGGGTGATTCAAAAATGCATGTAAATATTTTAAGGGTGTATTTGTGAGGTAAATATAAGACAAAAATGTTCTATAAATGTTTTTCCATAAACGTTTAATTCCAGAGTTATCGTTCAATACGAAAGTCATGTCCGTATCAAAACGACGGCAGTGCAAGCAGCAGGATGCCATATTCTGGTACGTAATTCACATACGTATCTCCCAACAGTTGATTCGAAACTGCATGAATAGTGTTTGTTTTTGTTTGCACGTGATGTTTACTCCTACTGTACGGAAGATGGTGCTGATGTTGTTGGTAACGGAAAGTACGTCCTGTCGTTCATTCATCGTCGGAAGGCTAAAGGTTTCGTGCACATGATGTACTCAAACAGTGAGTATGCTGATATGCACCTTGTGTATGGTGCAGCAGATGGAAATGCACTTGCAGCAAGACGAAGGTACAGTGAGCTGTTTCCAGGAAAACGGTTACCAAGTCATCAGACGTTTGTATCTGTGGACAGACGTATGCGGGAGTATGGCATTCGTCCTGGGCCACATTCAGGTCGACCACTTGAGCATGCAGTGAACGTCGAGGAACATGTTTTGGACCTGGTAGACCAAGATCCATCTATTAGTACGAGACAAATTAGTGCAGCTGTACGACTTCCACAATCTACTGTATGGCGGCTGCTTCGGAGACAACAGTTGCATCCATTTCACCTGCAAAAAGTGCACGAATTGACACCTGAAGACTATCCTCGCCGTCAGCTATTCTGCCAGTGGTTACAAGAGCGTCATTTGAATGATCCAATGTTCATTCGGCGGATATTATTCACAGATGAGGCCATGTTTACTCGTGCGGGTGTAATCAATTCGCATAATATGCACCAGTGGGCTGTCGAGAATCCTGGCGCGAGAATTGTGCGTGGATATCAACATCAATTCTCCATAAACATTTGGTGTGGTATTGTGGGGAATTACTTACTCGGACCTCATGTTCTGCCTCCAAGGCTGAATGGGCACGCGTACTGCGAATTTTTGGAGGGAGAATTGCCTGGATTGTTACAGGATGTCCCTCTTGCAACACGAGCCACCATGTGGTTTATGCACGATGGTGCTCCCGCCCATTACAGCCGCAACGTAAGGGCGTACCTCAATTCTGCGTATCCACATCGATGGATAGGTCGCGGAGGACCAATTGCTTGGCCAGCCAGATCACCTGACCTGAACCCTTTAGACTTTTATTTATGGGGCCGACTAAAGACATTGGTGTATTCTTCTGCAGTACCGAACAGAGAAGTGCTACAACAAAGAATTGAAGGTGGTTGTGAAATTATTCGTGGAGAGTTGAACGGACTGTGTAATGTGCAGAGATCATTGATGCGACGAGCACGGGTCTGTCTGCAAGTTCAGGGACAGCATTTTGAACATGCATTGCATTAAGATTTGTGCAAATACAGTACAGTACAGTACAGTCTGTAAAATGCTTCAATTTTCCTTAGTTATTGTGCATTGCTGTAGTTCAATCAACAGGACCTAAATTAATACAGTGTTCGCGAGGAATTGTTTCAGTTTGTTACGTCACGTTTATTTATCAGTTTGCGTTGTTAGTCCAAATGCACTGTAATTAAACTGTGAACTCTGGGAATTAAATACCTTACGTTGTATTGAATGTATTATCCTGTTTTGTTCATAACTCTGTAATAAGCCAAGTATGGAAAAAATTGTATAGAACATTTTTGTCTTATATTTACCTCACAAATACACCCTTGTAATGTTTACATGCATTTTTGAATCCCCCCTGTATACAACCATTTTTGTTTTCATGATAATTATTAACATATTATTATTTTGAAAGTCTTTTCGGGTTTGCTGCCGGATCCTAAAATCAACTTGACTCGATATTTCGGCGATCCAACTGTTCGCCATCTTCAGGAAATGCTGCTTCTGCTGATGAGTCCCGCTGAGAAATGACGCAAGATTGCAATTCGACGTCCTATATAGGCCACCGTTCAGTACACGGCGCATGCGCTGCCCATTATGGTTTCTGACTTCCAAAACAGGGAGGTGGCGCCGCCCTTAGTGAAACACTGGTGGCAACGATATATCGCAATCATATCGCCTATATAGGACGTCAAATTGCAATCTTGCGTCAGTTCTCAGCGGGACTCATCAGCAGAAGCAGCATTTCCTGAAGATGGCGAACAGTTGGATCGCCGAAATATCGAGTCAAGTTGATTTTAGGATCCGGAAGCAAACCCGAAAAGACTTTCAAGACTTATTATGCCGGGAAAGCCTACGTAGTCATATTATTATTTTCTTCTGTCATGATTTTACTTCATGACTTTCCATTAATTATAGCTGCTTACAATATAACAATCAACACTGCACTCTTGAAAACAGTTCGTTTGGTATTTTCATCTGCTTCTCATTGAACTTTTATAGCAAGCTGAATTTGCACATATACAAGGATGATCCAACAAGAGTAGTATCTGAAAAATGGGAACTGCACACTGACCTTTTGATGATGGTCATTTGAAATCATTAACAAGACCATGAGGTGTCAAAGGAGATGGTTGTATCTTGCAGCTCAAGACACACACTTATTATCTGTCCCACTCACCACTTATTGTTTTACACACCAGAAATGAAGTGGCTTACTAGAAAGTCTTTGATTGCAAACTGTAGTCTCTGCATTTCATTTCATGCACAGTAACAGGCTGCATTTTGCAGAGAAGCATTCTCACAATGTATGTACCACTCTGGGATCAACCTATTTGTGACTTGACTGAATTCCTACCCCAAGTTTCAGAGCAGACCACTCCTCTTTTTTAAACAAAATCCTTTAATGTACTTTCATTTAGAATTAAGAGTTTCATGTTTGTTATTAATGTTAATATGGTGTGTACAAATCCAGTAGCATCTCCTATAGCACCAACAACTTCATGCTGGAGATTAAATCTTGTTGCAGGCTGTTTACAGAGACCTCCTCCACCATCAGATGCACTTTTACCATGGCCTGTTGCTGAAAGTATAACTTTATTTTTTTTGTCTTAATTCGTGTACTACAGTGTTGACCAACTTCATAAAGCTGAAAGCGGTTTTTAAAATGAGATGTTGCACCATCAGCCACATACAAATGTTTAGGAAATGCATGGCCTTTGGATGCTATGTCATCAATTATCATGCTGACCGTCATGAATGAGATCATCACTGACAATAGCAAAACAGCGTGATGTTCCTCCAAGAAAGTGAGCCACATTTGTGAATATTGATATCTGTCATGTGTGCCAGTGGTAAATTAATCTCATTCTGCAAAGCAACAGACCAGTTCTCAGGAAAGTCGAAATGAGGAACAAATGTGTCAGTATTCTGGGATGTGGCTGATTTTGCTTCTGCTATGGCCTGTCTCTGAATCCTCCAGATATGATGGTGAGCTATTCCTTTCATGACCCAATGCCTAACATCTGTAACAAACTTCTCTGGCTCTAGTCTTCTTTGCCAGCTCTCCTCCTTTCCACAAGGCATAGGTTACGTCACTGTCAGCAACCTGATGATGTAATGCTTCAGCAGTCATCACTTCAGCACCAGGACACATAGCACACTCCTGCAAGCAACATTTAGCTTGCTGCTCTTGACATATACACAAAAGAATCAGGTCCATACCTGTGTACTTCTTTCCTGTGACACTGCTTATGGCAAAACAAAGTTTCAAATTAGAGCAGTGAATACATGTGCATACTTTCTTCACTGGCTAGCATTTTATCCATTTTGATCATAAGGAGTAGAACTTTGTGAGACTAATTTTTAAATTTGGGTTCTCCTTTTTCATTAGGAGATATGCTTCTCTTATTGATCTTGTCATATATCTTCTTACCGTTTTAATTTTTTCAGCATTTTCACTAACAGAGATAACAGCAGCCTGGTTAGGACTTCCGACTGTTGCATTCTTTGTCATCACTTGGGTAGCATTCCAGCAACAGTAAGCGTATCATCTTACGACAGATACCGAAGTACCTTTCTCATTCTTTATTTTACAAGCTTTTGAAAACAAAGAATATTAGGAAGTGGGTGTGTGTTTCTGTATCTGCTGCTTAAAGTGGCTACTTGGTATCAATGTCAGTAAATGTACCTTCTCAGTATAGGGTGCTGCTGAGATAGCAGTATTTAGGTTTTGAAACAACACATCATATTTCGTGCACATATCACTATCTTCAGGTCCTGCGTCAAGTGCATCTACACTACTGGCCATTAAAATTGCTGCACCACGAAGATGACGTGCTACAGACGCAAAATTTAACCAATAGGAAGAAGATGCTGTGATGCGCAAATCATTAGCTTTTCAGAGCATTCTCACAAGGTTGGCGCCGGTGGCGACACCTACAACGTCCTGACATGAGGAAAGTTTCCACCCGATTTCTCATACACAAACAGCAGTTGACCGGCGTTGCCTGGTGAAACGTTGTAGTGATGCCTCGTGTAAGAAGGAGAAACGCGCACTATCACGTTTCCGACTTCGATAAAGGTCGGATTGTAGCCTATCATGATTGCGGTTTATCGTATCGCAACATTGCTGCTTGTGTTGGTCGAGATCCAAAGACTGTTAGCGGAATATGGAATCGGTGGGTTCAGGAGGGTAATATGAAACGCAGTGCTGGATCCCAATGGCCTCGTGTCACTAGCATTCGAGATGACAGGCATCTTATCTGCATGGCTGTAACGGATCGTGCAGCCACGTCTCGATCCCCGAGTCAACAGATGGGGACGTTTGCGAGACAACAACCATCTGCACGAACAGTTCAACGACGTTTGCAGCAGCATGGACTATCAGCTCGGAGACCATGGCTGCGGTTACCCTTGACGCTGCATCACAGACAGGAGCACCTGCGATGGTGTACTCAACAACGAACCTGGGTGCACAAATGGCAAAACATCATTTTTTTTTTTTGGATGAATCCAGATTCTGTTTACAGCATCATGATGGTCGCATCCATGTTTGGCGACATCCCGGTGAATGCAGTTTGAAGTGTGTATTCGTCTTTGCCGTACTGGCGTATCGCCTGGGGTTATGGTATGAGGTGCCATTGGTTACACATCTCGGCCACCTTTTGTTCACATTGATGGTACTTTGAACAGTGGGCGTTACATTTCAGATGTGTTACGACCCGTGGCTCTACCCTTCATTCGATCCCTGTGAAACCCTACATTTCAGCAGTATAATGCACGAACACATGTTGCAGGTCCTGTACGGGCCTTCCTGGATACAGAAAATGTTCGACTCCTGCCCTGGCCACCACATTCTCCAGATCTCTCACCAATTGAAAACATCTGGTCAATGGTAGCCGAGCAACTGGCTTGATGAACTGTGGTATCGTGTTGAAGCTGCAGGGGCAGCTGTACCTGTACACGCCATCCAAGCTCTGTTTGACTCAATGCCCAGGCATATCAAGGCCGTTATTACGGCCAGAGGTGGTTGTTCTGGGTACTGATTTCTCAGGTTCTATGCACCCAAATTGCGCGAAAATGTAATCACATGTCAGTTCTAGTATAATATATTTGTTCAATGAATACCCGTTTATCATCTGCATTTCTTCTTGGTGTAGCAATTTTAATGGCCAACAGTGTATATTACACACTTCACAAAGTTTTGAAGATGATGCTTGTGTAAAAGTTGTTTCAATTTCTACCACTTTTCTTTTTGCAAACTGTTCTCTTCTTGTGCTTCTTACTTTTCCTGGACATTTAAGGGGAGATATAGTAGGGGCTACAGCAGAAATGCAAACTTTCAACGCATCACTCCCAGAAATATAAACACCTGCACTGTCTTCTTCAGTTTCACATTCGGGTGCTGGTGGTAGTTCACATGGGTTGTCACTAAATTTTTTCTTGTAGTGAGTGTAGTAATCCCAGCACAATGGATGTGACGCTAATACCATTACTGGAGGACCATAATATCACAGCAATTCCTCTGACAAACTTCCAACAACTATGAAGTATTTTTCACTTTTCTGAAATACCACCTTCTTGTTGTTTTTTCACAGTTCACATATTTCACTCTTTCACTACTGTCTTTCCTCGCTGACATCTTTTCTTACAAAAAGTTCAAGCCGACTACAAAACTCAATGCAGAATGTTTTATGTGTAAGTTCTCATTCTTCTGTTATAAACAGATCACTGGGAAGTGTTGTCAACATGCATATTTTACACAAGAAATTCAGTGATGCGAAACATGCAGAATGTTGAAAATTTTTTAACACTTTACACAGAAAAATATTGTTCACTGTTTCTGCACTGACTACGAACATATTAACCTAACGCTTTTTGTTTAATTCTCGTAAGTACTCAGATGGGGCTTTTTGACTAAATAATTTGTAAAAACTCAAACATGGAACTTATAACATTTTTTAGTAATAAATATTTCCGTAATACAAACTGCTGGAACAGAGAATATATTGTTTATATTCTTTATAATTATATCAGTAGAAACTGGTAATATGACAAAACGTAGCGTTCTGTGACTTTCCAAATTAGGAAAAAAAAAAAAAAATAACTTAAATTCCGTGTTTTAATCTTAAATTGTAAATTAAAGAAAGCCCGTAAGTGTGCAGGTGTCAACTAAATTTCAACACATTGCAAGGGAGCTTTAATGCGAAACATCTGCCAGGTCTCCAGTACTCTTAGTTTATTAGTTACAGTTTTTGCCTTCTGCTGTTTTAAGAGTTATTTACAAAATATACATTTGTCAAATAGCCATACCATTTACAAAAATTAAAATAAAACAAAAATACTTTATTTCTTACCACTTTGATATAAATGTCTAATACACATTTTTTCCAGAGCAGTTCATAACCATGAGTTGACACAACCTGTACGATTTGCGATATTACCCTAGGTACGTACAGTTTCCTTAATGTTTTTTCAAAGAAAATCTTGCGCAGTTCCAGAACAAAGAAAATGTTTTTCTGCAAAATTTTAAAATTTATGATTTTTTGAAGTAACAGGGTCCCTGTCTATTTGTGTGTTTAAGAGGCATAGTCTCACATTTAGTAACTAGTGTAGAGTTTTGATGCCTGTATCGCTGCTATCATTTGTTTGGCTCGAAAAGCCAACAATCACTGTGGAAAGCTCTGTCAGGTTCCATCCCCTATTCGAGAACCAAAGGAAGAGTATATCGGTTGTTTGTGTCTGAAAGCATGGAGTGAAATGGTGTCAGTGACAGACTCAGTGTTTTTGTACCACCTTTCTTGTGTGTTCTTATCAAGTGTGGTAATGCAAATCCCTGTGCAACAGACAAGGTTAGTTTTCGTCATTTTTATTTACCTATTGGTTTCATGCTAATTTTAATAATAGGACGGACAGGGACTGTGCATTCCACGTGCAGACTTAAGAGTTGGTCACAGTTCAGGAACAGCCAAGGATGTTGTTATCTGCAATTAGCTTTCTGCAGACTGCTACCTCAGGGTGTTGTGGCAGCAGGGAAACTGACACACTCGATGGGACAACTCGTGTGTCATTTATTTTTTCCACGCAATTTACTGCCTAGACACCTTCCAGCATACCCAACTTGGAGCAGCCACACTCACCACAGAGGAAACCAGCAAGTTATCAGGCATTTGCGTTGCTCAAAATGGAGAGTCAATATGGAGATTGGTCATTTGTCCTCACTCATTCACCCTGTGAGCGGACACATGGCTGCTCCTTCAGCAAGGTCCAAGAAGGCACATTGGGGAAGGGATCTGCTACTTATCAGGAGCTCTAGTGTTAGGCAGATCTTGGAACCCTTTAGGGAAATAGTATCCAAGGTTGAACGGAGTTCAATGTATGCTCAGCATAGCTACAAGGAGGGAAAGGAGGGGGGGGGGGGAGCAAGGGGAGGGGGGGGAGGAGGAGGAGGAGGAGGAGGAGGAGGAGGAGGAGGAGGAGGGAAGCCATGTCTGAAAGGAGGTAGAGGCATTAAGGAGGCATTCATCTGAGATGTGCAGCAGCCTGCGGCTATGAACATTGAAGAGTGTAGTCATCTTCAAGTTGAGCCTGATGTCAGCATCAATGACACCTATCGTGTTGGCACCAATAACACCTATCACTTGGAATCTGAGACCATCCTCAGTTCATACAGGCAGCCACTAGAAGTGTTAAAATACTGTTGGCCTCACTCGTGAGGTACAAACACAGCTCAGAATTTGTAGTATCAAATCCAGAATTGACGGAGGTACTTGGGTTTTCAGCCTGATTGGAGAGTGTCAACCAAAGCCTCTGTCAATTCTGTGACTGTCTTGGCTACAGACTTCTGGAACTCCGTTATGGGGTGGAGAATAGGCGTAGCAATGCAAGGGGTACCCAAATTTGTTATAAAACTCAGTAAATCACTCAAAGGACGGTATTTTTCAGTACAGGTATTTCGTTCATTCCAAGCAAGTGTCCATTCGTTACATTGTCCAGACACGAGTTGACTAATCTGAATGCATTTTAGCAAACTAATAGTTTCTCTCAGGTGATAAACTTTATCGTTATGAAACACAAGATCTTTAAGTTTATTCAGAAACCGGAAATATTTAATTAGTAATTGCATGTCATAATTTATCTGTTTAATATAAAGGTGTTTTGATTTTGTACGCAAAACAAAGTGTGAATTTGTGTGTGGCTTTTACTCCGAGACGAGTTATCACTTAGAGTGCAAAAGTATGCGTGTACAGTTTGTTGACCTGTGCGGTGAATTTTATTTTTTATGATTTTGACTCAGATGGACACAAATCCAGTTCCAGTTAGACTTTACGTGAGACCAAGTTATTACAGAAAAGTCGTTTGGGCCATTAGGGAAAATAAGCTTGCGGGCTCGATTTAAAATATGTTACACGCCAGTGCGTAATCTAACTGTCCTACACATACAACAGATACAAATGCGCTTGGACTTAATGCACTAAGTTGAAAGTTAATTTTGAGACAAGAGACAAGTTTATTTAAAATATCGAGGTCCAGTTTTAATTGAGACACACATTACCATGTTGATTATGTTGCCTAGCAACACTTTAATGCAGCTTAATTAATTTATCTGAACTATTCGAAACGCAGCAAGTCCAATTACACACACAATGTTACACATGACTGCATGAGAGTTTTTCTTTCCATAAATGCTAATAAACTTGCAGTTTCTAAAAGTTAAATCACCAACTGTTGCGTAACTTCATTCTATCGCTACGGAACTTATTATATTGTCTCTCTTCATCAAGAGATCTCAGGAATCCGGGACAAACAAGAAGATGACTAAAAGAAGAAGCATCAGTAAAAATATATGGCGCCACAGCATGGGGCCCGAAAAAGATATACTAACTTCAGGTGCAAGGCACGAGCTACGGCCTATTGGAAAGGATAAGGAATGATGACAGATTTGGGTTGAGGGGGCGCTCGACATCATGGTCATCAGTGCCCTGACGAAAAGTCAACATGAAATCTCATGGGTGGGGACGAAGGCTGTCGCCACATGCGGAGCAGTTGATAACATACTAAAGTCTGCCGCCCTTCCCTACTAGTTTAGGGATGAGGCCTGACAGTTCACAAATTTTCACCACTCTGTTAACACTGGTATTGGTATCTGCAAGGATGGTGGGCAGATCTCCAGCAAGACCGAAGGCTGCCCTAATATCAGTATACAGGACACACACAGCCACAATACGCTGAACTGAAAGTGGCACGCCACAAACTTCACAGATTGGTGGATCCTCCCACCGGAGTAGGAAGCCATGTGTGAAAGGACCGATGCGCAGTCGGGTAAGCAAAACCTCCTGCCAGTGGTGAGGCTGACATGAAGCCGCCAAGTCTTTGTGGTCGATTTGAGCGACCACAGTTTGTTGTCTGACACCTGCAACCATTCAGTCTCCCACTGACGCATGATGCATCTGTCAGAAAATGAGATAATGGCGTGCAATGGGATGGGACACTGATGGCGAGCACCATCCCAACATGCTTCCTCGGCAGCTTTGTCAGCCATGTCATTACCCTATATCCCAACGTGGCCAGGGACCCAGCAAAAGATCACCTCCTTGCCAGGGCATTGGAGCTGCCGTAAGTAGTCATGGATGGGCTAAATCAGCGGGTCTACTGGATACATTTGGTGAAGTGCTTGCAGTGCACTAAGAGTTTGAACAGACAAGAGAACTAGTACGGTGATGTCTGGTAACCTTCTCCAGTGCCATTAGAATGACATATAATTCCGCATCATAATGTGTACATTGTTCTAGAAGACGCACTTTATAAACCATATCAGGGAGAACCACAAAACAACCAAGAGCATGCTCCTGCTGGGACCCATTTGTATAAATGATGATAAAACTATGGTACATACTTAAAATAAACGAAAACAAAGTTGTAAAAACTACATCTGGAGTACAACTTTTTGTGTACTGTGTTAAGCTTAAAATCACTTTGGACAGTGCGTTCCATCCCTGGGTGTGTATTTTCATGCCAGAGAGATCCAGATCCCTGAGACAGTCTGTAGCACATGTACCAAATGGCTGGGTCACTTGGGGCCGATTCCTGAATAGTCGTTCGAAAATGAGTTGCATCACTGAACTAAATGCCAATGACTGAGGTGACACTGCGATTTTCAGCGCCTGTCGAGCCAAAAGGATAAATCACCGAATCCAGAGGGGTACCTCACCAGCACCTGCAATGAACCATTACACCAACAACCCGACAACAGCTTTCGCATCCCGTAACTACCCTCCCGATCTGGTACAGCAGCAAATAACCAGAGCCACTTCCTCATCCCCTCAAACCCAGAATCCCCCACAGAAGAACCACAAAAGTGCCCCACTTGTGACAGGATACTTTCCGGGATTGGACCAGACTCTGAATGTGGCTCTCCAGCAGGGATACGACTTCCTCAAATCCTGCCCTGAAATGAGATCCATCCTTCATGAAATCCTCCCCACTCCACCAAGAGTGTCTTTCCGCCGTCCACCTAACCTTCGTAACCTCTTAGTTCATCCCTATGAAATCCCCAAACCACCTTCCCTACCCTCTGGCTCCTATCCTTGTATCCGTTCCCAGTATAAAACCTGTCCCATGCACCCTCCCACCACCACCTACTCCAGTCCTGTAACCTGGAAGGTGTACACGATCAAAGGCAGAGCCACGTGTGAAAGCACCCACGTGATTTACCAACTGACTTGCCTACACTGCGATGCATTCTATGTGGGAATGACCAGCAACAAACTGTCCATTCGCATGAATGGACACAGGCAGACAGTGTTTGTTGGTAATGAGGATCACCCTGTGGCTAAACATGCCTTGGTGCACGGCCAGCACATCTTGGCACAGTGTTACACCGTCCAGGTTATCTGGATACTTCCCACCAACACCAACCTATCCGAACTCCGGAGGTGGGAACTTGCTCTTCAATATATCCTCTCTTCCCGTTACCCACCAGGTCTCAATCTCCACTAATTTCAAGTTGCCGCCACTCATACCTCACCTGTCATTCAACACCATCTTTGCCTCTGCACTTCCGCCTCGACTGACATCTCTGCCCGAACTCTTTGCCTTTGCAAATGTCTGCTTGTGGGGGTGTGTGTGTGTGTGTGTGTGTGTGTGTGTGTGTGTGTGTGTGTGTGTGTAGGCGCGCACGTGTGCGCGAGTGTATACCCGTCCTTCCTCCCCCCCCCCCCCCCCCCCCCCCAAGGTAAATCTTTCCGCTCCCGGGATTGGAATGACTCCTTACCCTCTCCCTTAAAACCCCCCATCCTTTCGTCTTTCCCTCTTTCCTGATGAGGCAACAGTTTGTTGCGAAAGCTTGAATTGTGTGTGTATGTTTGCGTGTCTATCGACCTGCCAGCGCTTTCGTTCGGTAAGTCGCATCATACATATCACCAAAACAAATACTGGCAAACAATACTCACAGTATTTATGACGAATAGGCAAATCTGCACAATAAGGGAAAAATGCACAATCAATTCTGTAGTGCGCTTTTATAACAATAAATCAGCACCTGACGGTTGACAAGTGAAACCTTTTGAACACAGTAGTACATCACGATGCACACATCGACTAGAATATTGCCAACCTGCAATAAGTAACTTCAGCCGTGAAACCGACAAATGTTGTAACCCAAATTACAGTGAAATAATCTTTATTAAACAAATTATGAAACACATTCGTCGAAGAACTGGAAGAATTGTGCATTCACTTCATTTTTCTGTTGACAAAACAATATCAGACGAAGACACAACACTTGCTCCAGACAGAATCGCAAGATGCACAGTGGAGAAGCAGCGATGAGGTTACCAGCTGATATGTCACTCAACCCGACACTGTACGCAGCTCGTTTGAAAAGCAAAAAAGAAGAAAATGACCGAGCAGACTATAGCTACGTATATGACTCTGTGGAGGTCACAGTTCTATCCGTTTTCTATCGGAACTGGCTGCAATCCCTGCCTTGTGCAGCCAGTTGAAAGGGCTTCTCACCAAATAGTGAAGTGTTTTGTGTGTGTGTGTGTGTGTGTGTGTGTGTGTGTGTGTGTGTGTGTGTAGTGCATCGCGCCAGGAAGTGAAATTCAAACAAATTCATTGACTTTTGGAGATTCATTTAAACAGGCAATTTATGTTAGGCCCCCACTTACAATTACTCATGTAAAATTTGAAGTGAAGTGTACGTTACAACTTGTGTTATCAATCTTGGAATGCCTGGACTAAGGTATAACAGCACAGTACACAATCCTACCACGCTCCAGTGAATGCTGTAACGTCTTCGGCCTTATTGCGACATTACAGATTGGGGGGCAGCGTAGCGATGCAAGGGGTAACCAAATTTGATCAGTAAATCACTCAAAGGACAGTATTTTTCAGTACAGGTATTTCATTCATTCCAAGCAAGTGTTCATTCGTTACATTGTCCAGACATGAGTTGACTGTAATCTGAATCCATTTTAGCAAACTAATAGTTTCTCTCAGGTGATAAAATTTATCCATTACGAAACACAAGATCTTTTAAGTTTATTCAGAAACCGGAAATTTTTAATTAATAATTGCATGTCATAATTTATCTGTTTAATATAAAGGTGTTTTGATTTTGTACGCAAAACAAAGTGTGAATTTGTGTGTGGCTTTTACTCCAAGACAAGTTATCACTTAGAGTGCAAAAGTGTGCGTGTACAGTTCGTTGACCTGTGCGGTGAATTTTATTTTTTATGATTTTGACTCAGATGGACACAAGTCCAGTTCCAGTTAGACTTTACGTGAGATAATGTTATTACAAAAGAGTTGTTTAGCCCATTAGGGAAAACAAACTTGCGAGCTCGATTTAAAATACATTACACACCAGTGCATAAGCGAGCTGCCATGTAAATCACGTACAATAGTTACAAATGCGCTTGGACTTAATGCATTAAGTTGGAAGTTAATTTTGAGACAAGTACCGATTTTGACAAAATGAACCGAAAGTTTATTTAAAATATCGAGGTCCAGTTTTAATTGAGACACATATCACAACGTTGATTACGTTGCCTAGCAATACTTTAATGCAGCTTAATTTATCTGAACGATTTTTGATGCAGTAAGTCCCATTACACACCCATCATGTTACACATGACTGCATAAGAATCTTTTTCTTTCTATAAATGCCAATAAACTTGCAGTTTTTAAAAGTTAAACCACTAACTGTTACGTAACGTCATTGTATCACTACGGAGCGTATTATATCGTATCTCTTCACCAGGAGATCTCAAGAAGCCGGGACAAACAAAACTATAACTAAAAGAAGAGGTATTGGTAAACAGGTATGTCACAGGTGCACTAAACAGAGGAAGCAGCTACTCGTGTAGCTGAGTACTTGGGGATTACACACAAAGGTTTCTTAGGCTAGACGATAGTTTGACCAACAGTCAGAATTTTAGCAGTAAACTGCCGAAGCATACATTGTGAAGTTCTTGGCTTAATCCTTCTGGAATGCTGTTGCACTCAAATTATACTTGGAACGAAGATGCTGATGAAGCTGAAGTAGAAAGGTCTGGATTATTTAGTAATGGATGGAAAGTATATTGAAAAAACAGGTTAGCTGACACAAAAAGGGAATGAGGGTGTTCATTGCATTATGCAAAAAATATTGTGTCTTTAGAGGTCTAAAGTGAGCTTGACCGTGAAATTACCCAGACAACCAGGCTAAGGGAACTACATTCATTGGATGATTTGACTTAGCAGTAGTTCAATCATTGAAGGCAAGTACTGCACAAGTAACCCTATCAAGCTATATTATTTGGAGGCAACTTTAATGTGCCAAGTACAGACTGGGGCATCAACGGATTCACAGCAAATGGCAGGGACACATTTTCTACAAACTTATCTCAAGCAAATAATTAGACAACCCATATGCTATGTAACTATTTTAGACATTTTAGTTACAAACACCTCCCCCCATGAACCATGGACCTTGCCGTTGGTGGGGAGGCTTGCGTGCCTCAGCGATACAGATAGCTGTACCGTAGGTACAACCACAACGGAGGGGTATCTGTTGAGAGGCCAGACAAACGTGTGGTTCCTGAAGAGGGGCAGAAGCCTTTTCAGTAGTTGCAAGGGCAACAGTCTGGATGATTGACTGATCTGGCCTTGTAACAATAACCAAAACGGCCTTGCTGTGCTGGTACTGCGAACGGCTGAAAGCAAGGGGAAACTACGGCCGTAATTTTTCCCGAGGGCATGCAGCTTTTACTGTATGATTAAATGATGATGGCGTCCTCTTGGGTAAAATATTCCGGAGGTAAAATAGTCCCCCATTCGGATCTCAGGGCGGGGACTACTCAAGAGGATGTCGTTATCAGGAGAAAGAAAACTGGCGTTCTACGGATCGGAGCGTGGAATGTCAGATCCCTTAATCGGGCAGGTAGGTTAGAAAATTTAAAGAGGGAAATGGATAGGTTAAAGTTAGATATAGTGGGAATTAGTGAAGTTCAGTGGCAGGAGGAACAAGACTTTTGGTCAGGTGACTACAGGGTTATAAACACAAAGTCAAATAGGGGTAATGCAGGAGTAGGTTTAATAATGAATAGGAAAATAGGAATGCGGGTAAGCTACTACAAACAGCATAGTGAACGCATTATTGTGGCCAAGATAGACACGAAGCCCATGCCTACTACAGTAGTACAAGTTTATATGCCAACTAGCTCTGCAGATGAAGAAATTGAAGAAATGTATGATGAAATAAAAGAAATTATTCAGGTAGTGAAGGGAGACGAAAATTTAATAGTCATGGGTGACTGGAATTCGAGTGTAGGAAAAGGGAGAGAAGGAAACGTAGTAGGTGAATATGGATTGGGGCTAAGAAATGAAAGAGAAAGCCACCTGGTAGAATTTTGCACAGAGCACAACTTAATCATAGCTAACACTTGGTTTAAGAATCATGATAGAAGGTTGTATACATGGAAGAACCCTGGAGATACTAAAAGATATCAGATAGATTATATAATGGTAAGACAGAGATTTAGGAACCAGGTTTTAAATTGTAAGACATTTCCAGGGGCAGGTGTGGACTCTGACCACAATCTATTGGTTATGACCTGTAGATTAAAATTGAAGAAACTGCAAAAAGGTGGGAATTTAAGGAGATGGGACCTGGATAAACTGAAAAAACCAGAGGTTGTACAGAGTTTCAGGGAGAGCATAAGGGAACAATTGACAGGAATGGGGGAAAGAAATACAGTAGAAGAAGAATGGGTAGCTTTGAGGGATGAAGTAGAGAAGGCAGCAGAGGATCAAGTAGGTAAAAAGACGAGGGCTAGTAGAAATCCTTGGGTAACAGAAGAAATATTGAATTTAATTGATGAAAGGAGAAAATATAAAAATGCAGTAAATGAAGCAGGCAAAAAGGAGTACAAACGTCTCAAAAATGAGATCAACAGGAAGTGCAAAACGGCTATGCAGGGATGGCTAAGAGGACAAATGTAAGGATGTAGAGGCTTATCTCACTAGGGGTAAGATAGATACTGCCTACAGGAAAATTAAAGAGACCTTTGGAGAAAAGAGAACCACTTGTATGAACATCAAGAGCTCAGATGGAAACCAAGTTCTAAGCAAATAAGGGAAAGCACAAAGGTGGAAGGAGTATATAGACGGTCTATACAAGGGCGATGCACTTGAGGACAATATTATGGAAATGGAAGAGGATGTAGATGAAGATAAAATGGGAGATACGATACTGCGTGAAGAGTTTGACAGAGCACTGAAAGACCTGAGTCGAAACAAGGCCCCCGGAGCAGACAACATTCCGTTGGAACTACTGACGGCCTTGGGAGAGCCAGTCCTGACAAAACTCTACCATCTGGTGAGCAAGATGTATGAAACAGGCGAAATACCTTCAGACTTCAAGAAGAATATAATAATTCCAATCCCAAAGAAAGCAGGTGTTGACAGGTGTGAAAATTACTGAACAATCAGTGTAATAAGTCACAGCTGCAAAATACTAATACAAATTCTTTACAGACGAATGGAAAAACTAGTAGAAGCCGACCTTTGGGGAAGATCAGTTTGGATTCCGTAGAAATACAGGAACACGTGAGGCAAAACTGACCTTACGACTTATCTTAGAAGAAAGATTAAGGAAAGGCAAACCTACGTTTCTAGCATTTGTAAACTTAGAGAAAGCTTTTGACAATGTTGACTGGAATACTCTCTTTCAAATTCTAAAGGTGGCAGGGGTAAAATACAGGGAGCGAAAGGCTATTTACAATTTGTACAGAAACCAGATGGCAGTTATAAGAGTCGAGGGACATGAAAGGGAAGCAGTGGTTGGGAAGGGAGTAAGACAGGGTTGTAGCCTCTCCCCGATGTTATTCAATCTGTATATTGAGCAAGCAGTAAAGGAAACAAAAGAAAAATTCGGAGTAGGTATTAAAATCCATAGAGAAGAAATAAAAATGTTGAGGTTCGCCGATGACATTGTAACTCTGTCAGAGACAGCAAAGGACTTGGAAGAGCAGTTGAACGGAATGGATGGTGTCTTGAAGGGAGGATATAAGATGAACATCAACAAAAGCAAAACGAGGATAATGGAATGTAGTCGAATTAAGTCGGGTGATGTTGAGGGTATTAGATTAGGAAATGAGACACTTAAAGTAGTAAAGGAGTTTTGCTATTTGGGGAGCAAAATAACTGATGATGGTCGAAGTAGAGAGGATATCAAATGTAGACTGGCAATGGCAAGGAAAGCGTTTCTCAAGAAGAGAAATTTGTTAACATCGAGTATAGATTTAAGTGTCAGGAAGTCGTTTCTGAAAGTATTTGTATGGGGTGTAGCCATGTATGGAAGTGAAACATGGACGGTAAATAGTTTGGACAAGAAGAGAATAGAAGCTTTCGAAATGTGGTGCTACAGAAGAATGCTGAAGATTAGATGGGTAGATCACATAACTAATGAGGAAGCATTGAATAGGATTGGGGTGAAGAGAAGTTTGTGGCACAACTTGACCAGAAGAAGGGATTGGTTGGTAGGACATGTTCTGAGACATCAAGGGATCACCAATTTAGTATTGGAGGGCAGCGTGGAGGGTAAAAATCGTAGGGGGAGACCAAGAGATGAATACACTAAGCAGATTCAGAAGGATGTAGGTTGCAGTAGGTACTGGGAGATGAAGAAGCTTGCACACGATAGAGTAGCATGGAGAGCTGCATCAAACCAGTCTCAGGACTGAAGACGACAACAACAACAACAGTTACAAACAAGCCTAATCTTATCAACAGCGTCAGTAGTGAGCATGATATGCTATCTACAATGGTTGTCAAAAATTAATAACTCAATTTAAATCCATTAGAACGGTTGCAGAGTTTTTGTGGGGAAAGGAGCAGGTAAGAAGTTGTTGGCCTTCCACAGAGAATAAATAGAAACCATTTAGTTCTGATATGATGGACATAGAGGAAATATGGGATAAGTTTAAACTGACTTTAAATCATACTTTGAAGCCATATGTAGATTTAAGGATGGAAGAGATTCACCTTGGTTTAGTAACAGAATTTGGAAAATGCTGAGGAAGCCAAGTGTCGCACTCTTGTTCAAAAAAGAATGCGGAAATGTTGCCAGGAAAAAGTTAGTAGACATTCATATATGTGAAGTACGCAACATTCACACTCACATCTCAACAAAAGATCTTGCCGAGAACCCAAGAAAATTATTCTCCTACATAAAAATCAGTAAGGGGATCGAACACTTCTACCTCATCACTTGTCAACTGGACTGATATTGCAACAGAAGGCAGCAAAAGAAAAGCTGAAGTTTTAAGGTTCACATTTAAAAGAATTGTTGACACAGGACAATTTGGGTCAATGGAAGCATCTGATTCCACCCCATCTGCTTTAACCCATGACATAAGGGTGTTGTGTGTGACTTCATTATGGTGCAGAGTTTACAAGTTGGTTGTGTTTGTATGTGTTGTCTTCTTGTGTTTGATGGGCCCTCTCAACATTTGTTGGCGGTAAGTAATTTTTTTTGTGTGTGTATTTTTCTCGAGTTGTAACGTTTCGTGTACTGAATTTGTTTTAATTAACGTAGAGATGTTTGAGTTTTTAATTTTTGAGGTGTTGACGTTTTGGTTGTTTTTCGTATAGTTGTAGGTGGTGGGTCTTTCATATCAATAGTTATGGTTTAACTATAAAGGTCAAGGTAAATGACCTATTTCAATTATTGTAGTTTTTGCTGTAGGCATTGGTGTTTAGGTATTGTCAGCTGCGGTTGACCTATGTAGGTCAAAGGAAGTGTCCGATTTCTGTAGATCTTCATAACTTTCTTTTCGTCATTTTGCGTGGATCGTGGTGTCTTTTTTTTTTTTTTTTTTTTACTGTTATATTCAACTTGTCCCCTCCCTAAAACCCCCAATTTCCCACGGCTGCCCCGTTAGTTTGATTGTATTTTTTTGAGGGAGATGTTATCTTATTTATATGTATTTTCGTTTTTGTTGCCGTGTGTATGTAGTGACATCATAGGTGCCATATTGGAGATGCTTAGAATAGCCATTTCCACCATATTGATGGTGTCATGGATCAAAGCAGAGGGGGGGGAATCTGTCACTTTCATAATCACTGATGTATCATCATTTGACTGTAGCAAGGATTCCATACGTTGGGCATTGAAATAGAAATTCTGGCAGTCAGAAGCATGTGAAGGAGTTGAAAACAAGTCAGTCATTAGTTCCAGATGGAACCCCAGTTCGGATTTACAATAAGTCCTCTCTAACCCTGGCTCCCCACTTGGCTTGCCTTCTTCACAAATCTCTCCCCAGTTCAAAGTCCCAACTTACTAGAAAGATGGCTGATAACTGCTGTATATGAAGGGTAAAAGAACATACCTGCAAAATTAGACAAAAATCCTTAACACTGGGTTGCTAAATAAATTTGTATGTTTGGGTTATGTGACAAGTAACACTCACTTTCATCTGTGAACACAGAATCTGAAAATGATATTTTTGGGGCCCAACACAATAGGCAACTAGCATATCATACAAAATACTTAGAAGTTTCTTAACTTCCATTCTGGAGGAGAGAATAATAAAATATGGGTTGACCAAAGCGTCCGATCCCACCCGTCGGCTTTGTGGTGTGACGTCACGACGGTGCAGAATTTAGTTTGTGAGAGTGGCGTGTTTGTAGGTGTCGTTTTGATGTGATCGGTGGTGCTCTCTGGTGGTGTGTTTATGGGTAGCGTGTTATGTGGTGTATGGGGTTCATTTACGTGATAGCATTGCACGTGTGTGGTATTGGGACTGTGCTTTCAGTGGAATATTTTTCAGTGAGTTGATGATTTTAGTTCTGTTATTTCGACGTTATTGTAGATTTTTTTTCTGTTTGTCATGTGTGAATTTTGGTAAATTGCTTCTTTTTATGTCTTACATAGGTATGGATACAACTGACAAGATCAACAGTTTTTGGTTGTCGGCGATGATGGGGGACAGTGCGCTGTCTCTAATAAAATTTCTTTAACTGTTCGGATTTTTGGGTGAAGTCGTTAAGTGTTCAGTATGTCGTGAAGATATGAGGCTTATTAAAGTTCTGGATTTTATGATTTGGTATAGGTAGTTTCTGTTGACCTATGCAGGTCAAGGGAAGGGTTTGATTCCAATTTGTGGGATCGGGAGCTGCTGTTGAGCTATATAGGTCAAGGGAAGTGGCCGATTCCAGAGGATACTATGTTTAGTGGAATTTGGGGAGTTTCGTTTTTTTTTTTTTTTTTTTTTTGTATGGTGGTGTGTGCCTAAATTTGTTTATATTTACTTTGTCCCCATGCAAAACCCCCCCAATTTCCCACACTTGTCCCATTAGTTTCATTAGGTTTCTTGTGGAATGTGTGTGTGTGTGTGTGTGTGTGTGTGTGTGTGTGTGTGTGTGTGTTTCAATGTATTTTCATGTTTGTGGTCATGTTTACGTAATGACGTCATAGGCGCCATATTGGAGTCATAGTGTATGGTCGTTTCCGCCATATTTGTGATGCTATGGGTCAAAGAAGATGGGTGGAATCGGACGCTTCTGTATTTCCTAAATACATTACAGAATCAGATAGAAACACACTTTTTTTATGTCTAGCTGGCACAGCCAGAACTCAAACCTAATTTTGCAATTTTTGTTTTCCACATTCTCTCAAACTCCAAAATCTGCAACTGTCTTTCTGAAGTACCAACTGTTGGATGCCAAGGTTTTTTTTTTTAATGTGACTGGAATTTTGTAATAAACCTCATTATTCATTTGGCCTGTTCCGATGACCAGGCCGGCCACTCACATTCTCCAAATAGCAAATAGGGACCCCTACAGTTCTTAATATGAAAGACTTCTTCAGTCTTCAAATATATTTCAGGGTGCTCTTACAAAGCAAAAACAATAGAACTTACACTTTGATTAAAATGACTGTCATTGATGTTGTGGTTGGAGTCAGCCAGTAGAAAATCTAAGGACATTCTCAAGTGCCACATGTGTTGTCTGTTTTATAAATTAACAGAGTATTGTCTTCACACCAGGAACAAGCCCTTCCCCATCTGCCATTACAATCCTGAGGTTTAATTTCAGTGAAATACAAAAAAGAAATTGGAATAAGCACTTAGTGTGCCAATTAGTACAATTTGAAATTGAAATTTTCATTTCACACACTTCTGTTAAAAGAACTTATGACATACCAGAACATAATGTCAGACTTATCTGTTGCTGAAATGAAGTAAAACCTAGCAGTAGTACAGATCAGCATACAGTTAAGAAACAGGTCTTTGATACTTTTGGAATGCCTGTAAACATACTAAAACAAAATTAAGATGTCAAGAGAAAAATAGCTTACATAAAAACAAACAAAGTCAAATACACATCTCCAGTGTACATCTAAGGAGAAACTAACACTTCAAAAACAGACAGTACATGGCAGCAACAATATTACATAGCGCCAGATGATGGCAATATGCCAAAATGGGCTCACTGTGAATGATATATAAAATAAAAACCATTTAAAGAGCAGTGCAACTGGCTTATATTCATAATAATAATAATAATAATAATGTCATTAAAAGACATATTTTGCACTGCGGGCCCCAGATAACAAAAGCTACATGTGGTAGCATTTCTGATGTATACCAGCGCAAGAGTTCCCTAAATATCAAGAAAACTTTTTGGGTCAAATTTCACCTCCAAGTATCTCAATAAACCATCCACTTTAGTAAGCTAAATTTGTAACTCACAAAAAAGTTAGTACAGAAAAAGCCTCAAATTTTTTGTCAATACAATAAAATTTCTTTATCACTCATGCAGTGAACTCTATCAAACTATAATGGCACTCTTTCACCTATCTGAACTATCTGATTAGTTTACCAATTCTCAGGACTACAGCTTACCTATTTAATGAAAGATGTAACCTCTTAGTTTACCTAAACTTCTGATCCTCATCACAAAATATCTAAAACTTTGACTTTTGAGCACAGCAAGTGAACTGACAATGTTCTGTTATACCTATGGGCATGCCCAGTTAATTCGTGGTACAGTTACTAAAGATTCTTACTAATAATGTATAAGCATGTGCATATTAAAAGTGCAAACATATGTGAGCAAGTAGTATTTATGCTGCTTCATTTTACCGTTGAATTTCTAGAATTGTTCCATGTTGTTCTCTGCAATATGATCTGACTGAGAAAGAAAGGAGGAAGACATTATTTTGAAGCAAGAGACAAATTATACATCAACAATGTAAAGTAAAAAATAATTACTGAATGAAGCAAAATTAACACCTAGGAAAATTAGAAAAAGATATAGGTCAACCCAACTGAAAGGGAGTGAAGGGTTAAAGTACAACAGTAAATCGCAACATACTACAGTAGTCAACTCTAAAATAGTAAAAAACGAAGTGAAACATTGTACATGGTTTTCACCAAGAAGACCTGACATTCAGCTAAAGTGAAACCAACAAAAACCTGGATCACAACTCCCAAACATAACATTAGGAGAATACTGTAGAATGGGATACAACACACAGGCTTTGGAAAATGACGTTACAAGTTACCACACACAATACATTGCAAAGACAGAATGTTAAGGAATGTAGTACAGATAAAAAACATTGTTGACAAAAAATTTATATGCCTATATTTCGAATCAAACTTTACATATATAGTCCCCCCCCACCCCTCACTTTTTTTTTTGCAGTAGATAGGCCTTGTATCCTATTCTTCAGTTGGTGTGTATAGATCATTTGATGGACAGGATACCAATACTGGCAAAGACAGAAAAGCAACAAATGTAAAATTTGTATCCTGTACTTCTGCTGACCTTTGTAGTTCAACTGGGATACAAGATGCCAGTGTTGTGTGTGTCACTGTTTTTGCTTTCGCTGTCACTAGTATCCCATTCGTAAGTTGACCTACATAATACAGAATATGAATCAACTGCAGAGGAAACAGCAACTGAAACAACTCATTATGAGAAAAAATTATAATTCAACATGTGTACACAAGTGATTTGAGGTTACCACAAGCAACAAAAAGCAAACAATATCTACCTTTTCGTAAAACATTTATTTTTATTTACAATTATGATGCTTTGCCACAGAAGATAACCGATTTGTTATCTACACCTCAAGAATAAACTAATACCTATGATTAAAATAAGAAATCACTGGTCAATGCCTAAGAGTTGTATCCTGTTCTTCAATTGGCCCAACTTAAGGTTTGCCTGTGCATAAATGTAGTACCCTGTTAGGTATAGTGATGAGAAGCCTAACTTGGGGAACATACTGAATTATTAAAGCAGCAGGGTTGCAATAATACAAGTGTATCAATATATTGTTCTTAACAGCTTACTCTTCCTAGGCCTACATAAATCCATTACTCTCCCTTACGCTATTATTTATACCCCATTCACAAATATTGCAACTGTTGGCAAATAGCCCATGATGAATTACATACCTACGTAACTGGTTTATTATCCACTGCCGCTATAAATTATTTGACTAGTCAAAGCCGAGACACGGAACGACAACAAGCAAACACGGGATTACTGGATAAGAATTCGTCTAAAGAGACGAAATGTGTTCTCGTGAAAAAGAGCACACCAATTTCTGCATTTACAAGCTAAAAAATTCTATTTAATAAACACGTAATTGGTATAATTTCATAGGTAGATAAGCTGTCACTAAAATTATTTTCAGTCCTGGGAGTGAACAAAGCAACTGAATCACGTAATAATTTAAAAATGACATCGAAACCATGGGACTCACAGAAGCCGACAACAGTTACTCAAAAATGTTTATGAACATCTTTAATTCAACGGATTAATGACGGTCTGTTAGACGTAACTGAAGCAAAACTTGGTTTCAAATGTCACAACAAAAGAGTGACGAATCTATGACTATATTTTGAAACTACCAATATTACACTCACTTTCATCCGTTTTAGTCGAAGTTTCTCCAGTTTCTCTCTAGCATCACTCTTCTTCGCAATTTCCGCCAACTTATCTCGGGCATCTGTCAACTTCTGTCGTTTATTTTGTATGATTTTCAACCGAGCATCGCTGATTTTTGTTATGCCCCCTCTCTTACGAGGCGCATTATTTCTTTTAACATTTCGCGAAGATTCATTTTTCTGCTGGTTTCTTTTCAGCCTATAAAATAAAAAACCTCATAAACACTTCACCTTATAACCACTACTTACAATGCACTGAAGAGTTTTAGTATAATATGAAACATTAAAAATCGAACTTTTTTAATGAACTTCATTACATTAAATACACGTCACATACGGTTTCGCTGAAAACACTTGCCTTGCGCGCCCATAAGGGGTTTTCACTATTTTCTTTTGAATAATATCGTCAAGACTCATATCTACACTCGCCATGCTTTAACAATGTTTGGCTGTATCCAGAGACACATTTGAATTTTATTCCCACAACACCTTAGGCAAAGAGACAGTTAAAAAGGGCGACATTTCTAGAGCCACGTAATACGCCTTTCTTCGTAATTACATTTGTCATTAGTTTTGCTTGCAGTTTGTTATAAAATATTTAAATTATCTGATATATCTGTAAATGGAGATGACAACAAACAGCAACATTAATAACAAACCAGATACTGTAAACTTTGTTAAACGTGTTATGCAGATCTACTATGTAAATCGCAGAAAAACTTTCAGAGAACTCGCTTTTGCTCTTTGTAGGAACATGAGATTGATTGGGTGATAAGGTAACAGCTATATACTGATTCTAAATTGAAAAGCATACACAGATACTTAGGTAACAGAAAATAAAATTTCAATATTAAAAGCATAGCTTTTACAAACTTTAAAATCCCTGTCTTTGTTGATTTAATTGCGACACGGTCATGGTGTATAGCACATACTTCTCCTGTGTCATTAATCTGATTTACATTATCTTGGTATTTTGGATGCTTTCTACGTCCATCCTCATTATACTAAAAGGGAAACTGTGAAATAAAGGTTAAGCCTAGTTTACACGACGACATTGGGTTGTGCCACTCGTTGCGTGGAATGAGTTGCACGAAAGTGGTTTCATATATGACTGCAGACACGGCAAAACCAGTATACACTTCAGTCTCGTCGTTTTGGGAGCCCATGAGTCGTGTCTGAAATGAAAATTTTGGCAGTTGCACGTCGCACGAGTTAAAGCTTGTACGTGGAATCGCTGCATAAGGAAAAAAATAAGAAACGTGTTTCGATTCGCGACTGGATAAAGAAAAGACGTCAGCTCGATTGCTCATCATCCTTCCTGAAATTTATATCGGAAGACCCAAGAAGTTCTTCTAATTATCTTATAATCTCACCAGAACTGTTCATGTTTCTTCTAAATAGAATTAATTATGCGATAAGGAGTAAAGGTACTGCAACGCATGAACCACTGTCGCCAGAACTGAAATTACATATCATATTGTGTGCATTACAATCGAGAACACTCGGCATGCTACAAGATGCGGTTTTAGGTGGTGATGATTTCTCATTAATACCAATAATTATTATTAACATTAACAGCAATAATTATTCGAAGCAGGCTGCACTAAGAAGAGAATGGTTTGCACACTACTCTATTGATGATAGATCTGAACACTGGCATTATTTCAAAATTCTAACATACGTGAATGGAAAGCACTGCAACAACATTTTAAATAGATGAATATTGAATAAAGACTGCAGCTTCTGGAATTTGTATAGCCGTCCCTCCTGTCAACAATATTCCTTAACAAAGAGATGCCCAACTCGAACGATGGGATTTTAGTCTTGTAGACGAGAGCATTGCCAAAGCTAGACTTACACTTGTTTGTATTTTTCTTAATTCAATTATCTACATGCTCCTAACTCAATAAATTTCGCCCTGCAGCTTGGAAATTGTCAAACCATCTATAAAAATAATCACACATGAAGGTTTTCAGCAGCAGCAATACAGTGCTTATTTTTGTAATCAGCATCAATGAAATCCTACAAACACCTATGCAAAGCATATATATCCATAAAGCGAACATTATTCTCCGTTCCCCACTTCATATTTCAGTTTGTATACACTCTACAAATACACGTAACCTCAAAACTCATGCAACTAGTATTTAGTTTCACCAATGAGTTGCGCAAACGCGAGGTGCGCATGTGCAATGGCCGCTAGCGCAGCTGCATGCAACCTAGTGTCGTCATGTAAACTAGGCTTTAGAGTTTAATGTACTATCGACAATAACGGACGGGCAAACATCAGGAATGAAATCATACGTGCACTTGATAATTGAAGCAATCCAAAATTTATCGCGAGTGATTTAGGTAAGTAACGTAAATACTAAGTAAGGTTTTCTGGGGATCTTACCCCCAACTACCCTTTTTTTGTGTACAGCAACAAGGTAGTGCAATTGCTCAGATTCATTGACAGATTTCTTTAATCAGTTGTATTGAGAAAACTCTAACAGAATTCAAATAACCCTTCATTGAACTTGACTGATTCTGAGTACATCTTGTGTCCCTGTTTTCGCAAAGTTTTGGTTTCACCTCATTAAGGATCAGTTCTCACAGGATGTCAACAAGTGCAATGGGTGACAATAAGACACTTCGATTAGCCCAGTGCCACACACTGAAAGAGAGGTTGTGAGATGCCATCCAGGATATAAAAATTCGGAATTGATTATCAGAATTAAGAAACTTGCTACGATAAAGTTTATGAGCGGCCAAAGCAAATTCATTGAGGATGTTTTCCAAAATGACTGTTAGCTCAGATTAAAAAACTTACGATATTAAATATTAAAGATCCAAACATTAATATCAGTAACATCAATCAAATAAATTGCAATAATAACAATCAACTGCAATAGGAGTTTCTGAACATCTTTAATTCACTGGTATAGGAATGCTCAGTATCGACAAATACAACTTAGTTGTAGCATGTCAGGTGTGGAGAAAGGTGGAGTTTGTTATGTAGTATGAGTTGTTCTGTTGACAGTCTTATGCTGTCTGCTATCTGGCTACATTAATTCCCAAAATTCACGAATTTGATCGTCAAGATATTCATATGCCCTTACAAATGGCATTGTGTGCAGAGAAAATTGAGATGTGGGTTGCCTTAAAGCGACTTTTAATTATGTGACCTATCTTTTTCGATACTATCTTCACTTCTGATGTCTACTTTTCCTAGATAATTCATCCATTTATCGCCCTGTTGAATGAAAATGAGACCAGCCATTCATTTTTCCAACAAAACAACGCTACTGCTCATATAGCATGTCAATCCCTATGACTTTTAGGTGAAATCTTTGGAGACAGAGTAATTTCAAAAGGCCTTTAGCCACCACATTCCCTAGATTTGGCTCCAGCTAAGTATTTCCCCTAGGGTGCGGCTAAAACATTTGTGTATCTAAATAACCCAAAGACAATAGATGAACTAAAGACAGTGATAATTATCTACATTTGATTACATGTAAAACACTGGTAAAAGTGTTCACAAATAAATGTTAAAGTGTTGAACTGCACCTTCAATTAACAGGAAAACATGTCCACTACCTACTGTGTTATTGGTGAGTACAGTTTCATTAATTATAATTCATCATCATCATTATAATTTAAGACTGATCATGCCTTTCAGCGTTCAGTCTGGAGCATAGCCCCTTATAAAATTCCTCCATGATCCCCTATTTAGTGCTAACATTGGTGCCTCTTCTGATGTTAAGCCTATTACTTCAAAATCATTCTTAACCGAATCCAGGTACCTTCTCCTTGGTCTGCCCCGACTCCTCCTACCCTCTACTGCTGAACCCATGAGTCTCTTGGGTAACCTTGCTTCTCCCATGTGTGTAACATGACCCCACCATCTAAGCCTGTTCGCCCTGACTGCTACATCTATAGAGTTCATTCCCAGTTTTTCTTTGATTTCGACATTGTTCCCATCTACTTGTACCTTCAATCATCCTAGCTACTTTCATATCTGTAACCTCAACCTTGTTGATAAGGTAACCTGAATCCACCTAGCTTTCGCTCCCATACAACAAAGTTGGTCGAAAGATTGAACGGTGCACAGATAACTTAGTCTTGGTACTGACTTCCTTCTTGCAGAAGAGAGTAGATCGTAGCTGAGCGCTCACTACATTAGCTTTGCTACACCTCGCTTCCAGTTCTTTCACTATGTTGCCATCCTGTGAGAATATGCATCCTACATACTTGAAACTGTCCACCTGTTCTAACTTTGTTCCTCCTATTTGGCACCCAATCCGTTTATACACTCCTGGAAATGGAAAAAAGAACACATTGACACCGGTGTGTCAGACCCACCATACTTGCTCCGGACACTGCGAGAGGGCTGTACAAGCAATGATCACACGCACGGCACAGCGGACACACCAGGAACCGCGGTGTTGGCCGTCGAATGGCGCTAGCTGCGCAGCATTTGTGCACCGCCGCCGTCAGTGTCAGCCAGTTTGCCGTGGCATACGGAGCTCCATCGCAGTCTTTAACACTGGTAGCATGCCGCGACAGCGTGGACGTGAACCGTATGTGCAGTTGACGGACTTTGAGCGAGGGCGTATAGTGGGCATGCGGGAGGCCGGGTGGACGTACCGCCGAATTGCTCAACACGTGGGGCGTGAGGTCTCCACAGTACATCGCTGTTGTCGCCAGTGGTCGGCGGAAGGTGCACGTGCCTGTCGACCTGGGACCGGACCGCAGCGACGCACGGATGCACGCCAAGACCGTAGGATCCTACGCAGTGCCGTAGGGGACCGCACCGCCACTTCCCAGCAAATTAGGGACACTGTTGCTCCTGGGGTATCGGCGAGGACCATTCGCAACCGTCTCCATGAAGCTGGGCTACGGTCCCGCACACCGTTAGGCCGTCTTCCGCTCACGCCCCAACATCGTGCAGCCCGCCTCCAGTGGTGTCGCGACAGGCGTGAATGGAGGGACGAATGGAGACGTGTCGTCTTCAGCGATGAGAGTCGCTTCTGCCTTGGTGCCAATGATGGTCGTATGCGTGTTTGGTGCCGTGCAGGTGAGCGCCACAATCAGGACTGCATACGACCGAGGCACCCAGGGCCAACACCCGGCATCATCGTGTGGGGAGCGATCTCCTACACTGGCCGTACACCACTGGTGATCGTCGAGGGGACACTGAATAGTGCACGGTACATCCAAACCGTCATCGAACCCATCGTTCTACCATTCCTAGACCGGCGAGGGAACTTGCTGTTCCAACAGGACAATGCACGTCCGCATGTATCCCGTGCCACCCAACGTGCTCTAGAATGTGTAAGTCAACTACCCTGGCCAGCAAGATCTCCGGATCTGTCCCCCATTGAGCATGTTTGGGACTGGATGAAGCTTCGTCTCACGCGGTCTGCACGTCCAGCACGAACGCTGGTCCAACTGAGGCACCAGGTGGAAATAGCATGGCAAGCCGTTCCACAGGACTACATCCAGCATCTCTACGATCGTCTCCATGGGAGAATAGCAGCCTGCATTGCTGCGAAAGGTGGATATACACTGTACTAGTGCCGACATTGTGCATGCTCTGTTGCCTGTGTCTATGTGCCTCTGGTTCTGTCAGTGTGATCATGTGATGTATCTGACCCCAGGAATGTGTCAATAAAGTTTCCCCTTCCTGGGACAATGAATTAACGGTGTTCTTATTTCAATTTCCAGGAGTGTATTTCTTTCCCACTGACATTACTTTCGTTTTGGAGATGCTAATCTTCATACCATAGTCCTTACATTTCTGATCCAGCTCTGAAATATTACTTTGCAAACTTTCAATCGAATCTGCCATCACAACTAGGTCATCCGCATATGCAAGACTGCTTATTTTGTGTTCACATATCTTAATCTCACCCAGCCAGTCTATTGTTTTCAACATATGATCCATAAATAATATGAACAACAGTGGAGACAGGTTCCAGCCTTGGCTTACCCCTGAAACTACTCTGAACCATGAACTCAATTTACCGTCAACTCTAACTGCTGCCTGACTATCCATGTAAAGACCTTTAATTGCTTGCAAAAGTTTGCCTCCTATTCCATAATCTCGTAGAACAGACAATAACTTCCTCCTAGGAACCCGGTCATATGCCTTTTTTAGATCTATAAAGCATAGATGCAATTCCCTGTTCCACTCATAACACTTCTCCATTATTTGCCGTAAGCTAAAGATCTGGTCCTGACAACCTCTAAGAGGCCTTAAACCCACACTGATTTTCATCCAATTGGTCCTCAACTAATACTCACACTTTCCTTTCAACAATACCTGAGAAGATTTTACCCACAACGCTGATTAAAGAGATACCTCTGTAGTTGTTACAATCTTTTCTGTTTCCATGTTTAAAGATTGGTGTGATTACTGCTTTTATCTAGTCTGATGGAACCTGTCCCGACTCCCAGGCCATTTCAGTTATCCTGTGTAGCCATTTAAGACCTGACATTCCACTGTATTTGATGAGTTCCGACTTAATTTCATCCACCCCAGCTGCTTTATTGCACTGCAATCTATTGACCATTTTCTCCACTTCCTCAAACGTGATCCTATTTCGATCATCATTCCTATCCCATTCTACCTCGAAATATGAAACATTACTGATGGTATTTTCACCTACATTGAGCAACTCTTCAAAATATTCTCTCCATCTGCCCAAGGCATCCACAGGATTCACCAGCAGTTTTCCTGACCTGCCCAAAATACTTGTCATTTCCTTCTTACCTCCCTTTCGAAGACTGCTAATTACACCCCAGAATGGTTTTCCAGCAGCTTGACCCAATGTCTCCAACCTGTTTCCAAAGTCTTCCCAAGATTTCTTCTTGGATGCTGCAATTATCTGTTTGGCTTTGTTTCTTTCATCAACGTAACTTTCTCTGTCTATAATTATTATAATTAATTAATTTCATTGTTTTAGTTGTACTAATATCGAATCCCATCTCCCAACATAACTGCAGCCACTAACAGTGAATCCCACCCCTTAGCTTATACAGCGACATGAATGTGCTGCAACATTACATGTCCCGCAAGGCAAAATGCGTGGAGGTCGCCACCGCCACTGCAGAGAGATTTTGTGGACGTACTATACCTGCGGCTTAGTGAATCTACCTCCATATCGTCAGTCAAATTTAAATATAAACCAGATGTTAATATAGTGAGGTATAAAGAGAAGTGCTTTGTAAACACTACAACATGCCGCCCTACAATATCTTCAAGAATGTATCTCACTGCCTCATAAACAGTGAGGAGCTCTCGGTCAAAGACTGACCATTTGAAGTGAAAGGATGTGAGTTTCTGTGAGAATAATTGAAGAGGCTGTGCCTCCACAGTCGCTAGCTTTTGCAGTGCAGCGCCAGTTGTGGCGTTGCTTGCATCATTGCTGACTGTGAGTTGTGTGTCTGGAAAGGGGTGGGACAAACTAATCATGTGTGCAAACCAATCTTAAGTAATTTCGAATGTCTCCTTCGTTATTGCTATCTACTCAATCTTCCACATCCCTTGCTCGTTAGCAAACAATGTGTCAGTGAGGGGTGCTCATAAAGCCATTGCTTGCAGCAGGTGATGCTGATAAAAGTTCGAATTTCCTAAGAGTCGATGGAGCTCATGATAATTCTGAGAAAGGGGAAACTGTCTTACGGTGTCAGTTCGGTCCAGGATTGGTCTGATTCCTGCAGTGTCCAAGGAAGACAACTTCTGCGTCCTATAACTGAGATTTGTTGACGTTCATCACCAGACCCCCATCTCTCAGAGCAGTGAGAAATTGTTTCAGGGATCGATTGTGGTCTTTGGGGATAGTCAGAAAAATGAGAAGTCATCCAAACAGACAAAGCAGAAATGAAACTTGTCAAGTACTTCTTCAATGAAACACTACCACATTTGTGCCGCATTCTTCAGCCTGTATGGTGTAAATTGATATTCACAGAGACAAAACAGTGTGTTAATTGTGGCTTTTGTGATATCATCTTTCTGCATCAGGATTTTTAGGAAAAATTTTTGCACTCAGTGACAATGAATATAGCTGCACCTACTAGCAAGTGGATGAAATATTGTTTATTGGGCACTGGGTTCCTGTCATAGGGTTTTGACCACTCTGTAGTCGCCTTAAGAGTCTCAAGGTTCCGTCTGTTTTTCGGTACTAATTTGATCAGCGAAGCCCACAGGCTGTCGGATGGGCGTAATATCGGTGCCCATAACACTTCGTCAAACGCCAATTTCGCATCACGGAAGTTATCCGGAACCTTGTGTCATACTGGCGACCCAGCATCACGCCATTATTTGTCATACAAGCTTCTCCCATCATGTGAGGGTGAGTGGTCTATGTCCAAGGTGCTGTGCGTCGAGGCAGAGTGCGCTATACTAACCTTCATGGTGTGCCATGCCATCAGATCACTAGCCGTACAGGTGCTGGGTCCATGGAGGTCCACGCTTGGTTGGTGAGGGTGAGGCCGTGCTTTCTTCCTCAGACTCATTAGAGTGATGGATGCATGAGAAGACTTAGAGGTGCACATGTGCTAGCAGGAGTGCAGCAGATTTGTCCTTGATTCATTGTAGGAAAGACTCTTGGGGCAGAGTGTGTTAGAACTGGGTCATAGTCTTTGTAACACAGTTGTGCCAACAGCAGTTTTTCTGCCATCATGACACTATCCCTGAATGTATTGACGTTTGTTGCCCAGATGGACAGCACATTACGTCATGTAGGAATGGGGTTCTCAGGGCGAATTGCCCTAGGATGCAGCAGCCCATATTCTGCTGCAGGAGTATAGCATGTTGTATGTCTGGAGAGGGATAGAAGTGATGTAGGAAGCCAATTCCCACTGCCACTTCTGTGAAGCCCATGAAGTAAAAGGTCCATGTGTGTTGGTGATGAGGCAACAGTTGTAGGTACTGTGCAACATGATTTTTGATTTATTATCCAAGTGAAGTGTAGTGATGATGTTTTGTTCAATGTCAATGTGCTCTCCAGCAGTATTTAGCTAATGTTGGATCCAGTGTCTACCAAAATGCCCTGTCTTGAAGTTAGGTTGAAGATGTACAGTCAGACTCCCAGGTGAGCCTTTGAGGGGACATGTGCTTGAATCACTTGTAGTGACCTTTGGAGACTTTACACTATGATGCAAACCTATGTGTCTGTTATCACCCATGTCTGGATTGTGGAGGAACACACACAGTGCGAAGTAGTTATGTCCAATGGTGCAGGACTAACAATGGTACCAGCGTAACTGCGACCATGATGGTGGCCTTGTATCTAGGTACCAATGAAATGGTGTGGTGGCTGCTTGTTGTTCCATTTGGATGATGGGTGATGACGTCCTCTTTGTGAGTAATCTTTGAGGATCGTGTCGGGTCAGTGGGTTGGGTGCACAGCGATGGTCATGTGCTATGTGGTGTGAATTTATACTTGTTGCTGATTTTCTCGTGGTGCACTAGTACAGTAAATATTCTGTCCGCCAGAGCTAACCGTTTTTCTTCGGTTTCAGCTTTGTGTGCTATCACAGGCAGTTGTAGTTTTGGCAGAAGTTTAAGAATCCAGAGCATATGAAGGCCAGCATCCAGCAGGAAGTTAATGTCAAGTGTGGCTCAGAGTTGTCACCAAAGCTGAGATGGCATTCTATCAGCCAATTTATTGTCATAGATACCTTGTTTTAACTGTTGCTTGGATATCCATAAAAGTCGTTGCAACAGAGCAGATTTGGCAGTATAATACTTTTTGTGGGTAGGCGGCGCTAATATGTCGTTACTGATGTTTTCTGCCAGATGATAAATCAGGACGACAAATTGGGTGTTGTCATCTGAAATGCCTAGTTAACTAAATAAACATTACATGATGGCAATTCATATAGCAAGTTGTTACGGTCGAATCTGTGTGTTTAGACTCAAAGCTTATTCTGTGAGGTTGGTAATGGCTGTGTTACGGTCGGCCAAGCTGGTGTTGGCGACAGCAGAATTTGATGAGGTGATGGCACAGTATGAAACATGGCTCCTAAGATGTCAGCACAACCAACTGACTGTGTAGGTATGTGCAAAGCAGGTGAATGTCTGGTCGCATTATGTGCTGCAGGCATCCCAGTTGGCTCATGAAGTTCATTACTTCCTGATTTTGTGTACATTCTAAGTCCAATAAAAATTTGTTTGTTGGCTGTCATTGTAGAGTAGTAGGAATTGTTTTGGTCAGTAATCTTCTACTCATAGCCACGTTAAATTCGTGTTTTATCACAGGTTGATGATCGACACAATGATTGCACTGTCAGTATACTACACGCGCATTAAACCCAGGAGCGATGTTCCAAAGAGCAGGGTGATATGTTTTTACAACGAAACAGGACTGCTTTGATAATACACATCAAAATATTCATACAAAACTTTCCATGACGTGTTTTGCAGTTGACAAAGGGTTAGCACTACGGAAGTATGACAGGAAACAGGAGTCGAGACTAGTGATGACGAATATAACATGTCTACATCGTATCACCACTCTGCTGTCTTTCACTCGCCCACAGATATTCCTCTGCTGTCTGGTTAGCGATGTGTGTCGCTACCAATGTCCCAACAGACTAAATGTCTAGACATACAATATCATTTCACTAATGAAAAAATGAATGATGGTTCTGTTCTTGGATCCTGTGACAGATCAGAAATCAGTTGGTGTGCATGTTAATTAAAGCACTTGTCAAAGAAAAATTCCACTCTATACTCCATTCACCGAAACAAGAGACGTACTGTAAACACGGCAAGGCGCGTGACCATAGCGCTGCCGTCGAGGGGTGTACAAGGCAGGGGCGTCAGAAATTAAAAAAATGAAAGTTGTGTTTTTTATAGTTTGGCACCTGAACATGATAAAGTGATCCGAGAACTACCTTCCGACACCCTTTTTTACGTTACATCAAAATTTATTGTCAATGAAAAAGAGAACTATTTAAGCTTTCAGTAAAAGTTGTTTTTTCGCGTTACTCTATATTTATCACGCCATATCTCCTAAACTGTGTGTCGCACAGCAAAATAATTTTATAATTGCCTTCAGTACTATATGTTGATGACTTCTGCAAATTTTCTGCCCTATAGAGTCAGTAATAGTGAAGTAATAAATTAAAATCTCACGTCTGATGCAGAACTTTTACCAAATCATCATCCGAAATATAGTAAGCGACAAACTTTTCCCCTTTAAATTTTTTTTGTAGGGGTATAAGCGAGAAGAGTTTCAGAAAGGTTTGAATTTAATTTTGTAGTTTGTTCAAATGCGATGGGTGCAACCGTTTGTTCTTTATGAGCGATGCATTGTGCGGTTCACAGGCGCGGTGCTCAGTCAGTGTGGCCATCTCAGTTGCAGGTGTGAGCTCGTTAGTGGGTGTTGTACATAGGCGATTTCAGGATATCTTAAGTTCATCTGTAAAGACCTTGAAAGACTAGTTGTTGATTATTAGAGTAAGTAAATGTGTTTTTAGTCATGTTGAGCATTCACAGTTTATGTGCGCATCCAATAGCGTTACATTGTTTCTTATTTTATATATTCACTTATTTCATTAGAATCTCATACGGCTGTCCTCATTATGTCATCCACGGATTCAGCGAGCGAGGTCGACGTGTCAGTTCTGAGTCCACCAAAGAAGCGAGCAAAGAATAAATCATTAAGTTCTTCTGAGAAGCACATGGTGCTTAATGTGTATCAAACGGAACTGTTACATCCAGAGTAGTCGATGAGTGACATTGTTTCGAAAACAGCTGCAGCTACAGGTGTTCGACGTTCTTCAGTGTATCGTGTGATAAGTGAGTACAAAGCCACACACTCTTTGAAGTCTCCCAAGAAAGGAAAATTACCACAGAAACTTTCTGAAAGTGTTGATGACTTCGATAGAAATGCGATACGAAGGAAAGTACACGATTTTTTTTTTCGTAACGAATTACCAACAATTAAGAAAGTGCTTACAGTCGTGAACGAAGATGCAGATCTGAGAAAATTTCGGAGAGCTACATTTTATAAGTTATTGAGAGAAATGAATTTCAAATATGTCCGGCGTGGGCGCGATAGCTTGCTAATAGACAGGGATGACATCATTTTATGGAGATGGCGTAATCTTCGAGCCATTAAACGGTTGAGAGATGAAGGCAGACCCATTTACTATTTGGAAGAGACGTGGGTGAACGCACGACATACCCGAAGTTACGTCTGGGTAGATGACACTATAAATTCCTCAAAACAAGCGTTTCTGTCTGGATTATCCACCGGAAGCAAGGAACCATCAGGTAAAGGGAAACGTCTGATTATCGCATACATTGGCAGCAAACCAGGGTTCGCTGAAGGATGTTAGTGGACTTTCTAATTCAAGAAAAGTGGAGATTATGATGAGGAGATGTGCTCCGAAACCTTCGAGAAGTGGTTTCAAGCTGTTCTCCCTCGGCTTCAGGAAAATGCAGTTATCGTTTTTGATAACGCGCCGTACCATTCTCGCAGAAAAGAAAAAGTTCCCAATGCGAATTCCAATAAGCACGAAATATCAGAGTCAATAAAATCTAAAAACATCGATTTCGAAGACGGTATGTTGAAGAAAGAACTTTTAGATATAGTTAAAAATCACAGAACTGCACACAACGAATACGCAATAGATGAAATGGCGAAGAATGCAGGGAAATCTGTTCTCAGAATTCCTCCATACCACTGTGAATTAAATGCCATCGAGTTAGTGTGGGCCAGAATCAAAGGCTATGTTGCAGCGAAAAACAAAACATACAAAATGCCGGAAGTTAAAGTACTGCTAGAAGAAGCAGTAAGAACAGTGACTGCAGAGGACCGGAACAAGTGCGTCCTCCGTGTCGTAGAAAACGTGAAAACTCAAATGTTGAAATTAGACTGCATTATAGAGGAGAGAGAGGAGCGATTTCTTATAAACTTCAATGAAAACAGTTCAAGTTCGACAGAGTGAACCTTGTTTCGTCCTTCATCATTATTATTACTGGTATTGTTATTAAAATTAACAATTAATTGTGTTTGAATGGAGCGTTTTGTTAGCAACCCGAATGAAAATAAATCTGCTTCGACAGAATGAACTCAGTTTAACATTATTTTAACATTATTGTTAAATTTATTTCGTACATTGTTGCCCAGGTTTCTCACGGTCCGCTGTGACAGCTTGGCAGCCATCTGAACGCCGCCAGCTGCAAAGCGTGCGCCAAGGATTTTCCACACCCATACGTATCACGTGAACACCGAATGCCTTCTCTGGAAACGAGCGTAGTCGTTCACATGACACTGTTTTTGTTTCGTCCCAGCTCTCAGTGAATAGACTTTAGTTGTAGAAAATTATCAATTGCCTCTTTAAAATCAGCAAACAAGAGTTGGAATAATATATAGCATAGCTTGTTGTGCTAAGAATATTGTAATGTTTGTGTGCAGATGAGCAATAACTCAAAGGAACATATGATGTTTTTATATATTTTCTGCTTCCAATTGACACACTATTTTTCATTCCTTTGCATACTTTTTGTCTTGTTATCACCATTAATGAATTCTACTCTGTCTCTAGTGTTTAAAGTGCCTTCCTCTTTACTCAAGCAGTAACACTCATTTACCCCAAACTGTAATAACTTAATTACAATCAGTCCAACAAGCTGTCACTTACGTGAAAAAAGGATACAAATACAAAGACATGATGACTGTACATTTCGCAATTACGTGCATGTTGGATGCTTGTGCTGCAGAATTAAGTTTGCGTAGACAGTTAATGATAAGTCACAATATTCAGGGTTCCATGTGGTAATTTTCAATCATTTATGAAACAGTTTGGTGCTATTTCAATATTCTTGATTGCCAAGCAGAATGAGGCAATATTGACAGAAGACTTAAACTGAAATTTCTAGTGTGTACACAAGACATTCAGTTCAGTACTTCTTATAGAACTCCAAAAACAATAAAATAGTTTTATCAAGCAAAGAAACAAAAGACACAGAGAGTGTTAAGCTTCTGGGACTACAAACTAATAGGAAAACCCCATGTTGTGCCAAGTTCAACTACTTTTGCAGTAGAAATGATTGCTGCTGTAGGTGATTTAAAAAATGAAGAAGCTTGTCTATTCTGGATGTTTCCATTCCTTAATGTGTTATGGAATCATCTTGTGGGGGATGGAACTTACAGGGACAGTATTTTCAGAAAATAGAATGACAGTTTTATCTGATGTTAATTCTAGAACTTCTACAGAGACCTCTTCAAAAATCTGCTATATTGACAACTAGTTCACAATACATATATATTCATTTAAGTCCACTGTCATTACCATTATTTCTCTTTTCTCCAAACACAATACAAAGCATGAATGTAGAATTACAACCAGTAACAGCTTCTATAAAGACAGAAGGGAGTAAGATGCATGGGTATATGTTTATGTCAGCTACAAACTACCATAGCAAATTATATGTGAAATAGACAATGTAATGCAGTTTAAGACTGAATTAAAGAACTTTCTGTTGGGCACCTCCTTTTACTCTATTGTAGAGTATAAATCCTTAAATTTAATGTTTTAGCTTATTTTATAATTAGAATTAGTACAGTAGTACAAAAAGTTTTACTAATGCTACGTGTGGCAGACATTTCTGTATCCTTGTCAATTATAAATGAGCAAGCATGTACACAGTTTGTTTGGTTTTCATACTTGAATTGAAAGGGACCAAAATGGTTCCAAAGGATGTTATTTGATATAGACTTATCCTCTATATTTTCAATTACTTGTTTTGTATTTTTCAATTTGTTTGAGGTGTTCTCTGGGCAGTGTTAGGCAAATGAATTTCATCTTCAGACCCTTTATGGCTCAGCAGGTGCTGAACGAGGCTACCATCGCCATACAGTGTGTCTAGGAGGACCTCACAGTACTTCATGTTATGAACATCAAAGATAAAGTCAGAGAGTATGTAAAGTATGTGATTATGCAAAAGATAAGGTTAGAATTTGAGCCTGTCTCTGTTCAAGTCAGACATATGTATATCTGAAACAAAGATTAACAGTTATTTAAACTAAGAGGCACCCACATGCTTTGCTCATACTGTGGCATCAAGCAGTCAGGCCTGCAAGATGAGTGGTCTGCCAAGCGAGTGGATTCATTCTTATTTATCTAGTAATATGAACTCTCGTACTCTCAATTAAGTTACAAATTATCCTCCTGTATGAATTATACGCAACGGAAACGCACATCTGACTATCAGTAATTTACAGAACCCTGACTGTTCACTACGCACTGGCAATACCACATTTTCTTTTTTGTCTATTATTTAACGGCTTTTATCAACACGTGGCCACCGCACTGAATATGAATGGCGCACACATTATAAATTCGGGACATAATGACAACATACAATTCGAAGGAAAAGTCCACCAATCTTTTTCTTTTCACTATCTTATTTATTCCGATAAATTCTATAACCTAAACACACAAATTCTATAACCTACAACAATAACACATGAGAAATTCCACCCAGTGGGCATGGCTTTACATTGGTGATTCTCTACCTTATGGTCTCGTAATTATTTAACGCTACAGTACACTTTCTGGATAGGATGGCGGATCTTTTATTATATCTCACACTTCGACTCTCACAATCATCATCACGAAACTTTCCTCCAGATCGAGCGGTACAGAAGGAACAAGCATAACCCACTAATCTTTTGAAACTACCTTGCTACTCTCCCATGCAAACCACACATACTTAAATTACATGACATACACCACACTACAACATGAAATACAACACAGGCAATAGTCACAACATTATCACTTTCAGCTTTCCCACTTCAATTAATATTTATCCCAGTTTCACACGACACTGCCCCACTTCGTAAGTCTACTTTCCTACTATGAACTCTGGAGATATATGCACGTCTTCCTGTGCAATGCAAGCCAAGTGGCGTTGCTGGATAGACGGCTGACTCACCTTGTTTCTCTCTCAGAGTGTTGTAGTTTGAATCAAGTGTCACACGGAAACATATCTCGCAAAGTAATATTAAGAACATATTCATCACACGCACGAGTCCGCAACTGATACCATGGATGAGTACTTCTCTTTATCCTTTGTCTCATACACAGATTGAGACTCACACAGTACTCACCACGTGGAAGTACTCGCCTCTAATTTCAAGTCCTGCACACGCTATTTCTTAAATCTTTCAACTTATAGTACACACGCTAGTAATTCAGCTTAACTTAAGCACATGGAAGTATTTCAACTTATTGCTATACGTGGTTTCATTGTGACCGTTGGTCACTTCTGAAGATTACTATGATCCCATTAATATTACCTGCCTGACATTTAATTCTCCCCCACAAAAGTTCCTGAAATAGAGAAATTATTATTTCAAACTACTCTTAAATATTCCACATGCATACCATGTCTCCACTCTTTTGTCTTCACGGAGCACAACTAAGACAGGTCTTAACAGCACAAGATCCAGCGGCAGAGTACCGAAACATGGCCGTTCTTCAGGTCCTCTCGCACCTCTGCTGAAGTGGGGGAGAACCTTGCTACCGTATTGGTCAGCCACATTTCAGGCGCTCAGAGCTCAGGTAAATTTCATCTCTTTGGTCCCACCAAAGGTGGCCAAAGGATCGTCTCAAAGATGATCATATATTCACATTCACTATCTGCGGTTAGCAGATGACCATACATTCACTCATTTCACAGATCTCACCAAACTGGATGTAGGGATTTACTTTGTGGGAGTGCACATGTGATCAATTAAATAAATAAATTGTATTCTTTCCCACACTGGTATCTGGCTTCGCTGTATTAATTGAAATTATTTTTCAAAAAAAATGTGTTGTTCTGGCAAAAATAATGAAGTATGTTGTACCTATTTTCAATGCTGGGCTGTACTGTACCCTTTCAAAACGAATGACAGTTATTTCAAAGAGAAGAATACTAGTATATTATTAATTAATTCTATTTAAAGCAGAAAGATATACCCAAAACAGGAGTTGTATTTCATATGGCGACCACATTGAGAAACGAATCTGCAGCAACCAGAGGAATGTAGTAAATAAAGATGAAGAATTGGTTACTATTACATAGTTTTTCAATATTCAGAAAGATGAAAAGACTTATTGAAATCACTTTAATTACGACTCTGTTCCTTGCTATTCAAAATTTTCGCCACTTTCATGTGGCAATCATGTTGGGCAGTGCATCTGTGAGAATTTAATAGATTCATTCTCTGTGGAGACACTACGATACAGTGATCAAAACTCAATGATTGTAAAACATTGTAAGAAGTGAAGAAGTACGAGTACTTTGACTTTAATATAAAACTGATTATGGGACTAAAAGACTGTTTTCTAAATTGAGATGATGAATTATTTAAAAGTGATATTGACATACTGTACTTCAGTGGGACATGAGCTACATGCATAATTTTATAATGATAATGAATCAACATTGATAAGAAGTCACACTAATGCTTAACTAAGGCAGGAGGGTGTTAAACGCTTTATTAAACGGATGTTAAATAATTTTGAAATTATTAATTTTACTTTCACGAAATATATATGAGAGTATTCTTGATAATAACAGTAATAAAACAAGACATCATCAATAAATCCGACGTTAGAGCAAACAGCAATAACAATTGTTTGAACTGACTGAGTGGAATTTTTCTTTGACAAGTGCTTTTGTAAACATGCATGCCAACTGATTTCTGACATGTCACAGGATCCAAGAACAGGACCATCATTCATTTTTCCTCGAATGTAATGAAACTGTTTGTCTAGGCATTTAGTCTGTTGGGACATCGACAGCAACACACATCGCTAATCAGAGAGCAGAGGAATATCTGTGGGTGAGTCCAAGATAGCAGTCATGATACAATGTAGATATGTCATATTCGCCATCAACAGTCTCGATTCCTGTTTCATGTCATACTGCCATAGTGGTGACAATGTGTCATCTGCAAAATGCCCCATGGAAGTATTTGTACAAATATTCTGATGCACATTATTAATGCGGTCACGTTTTGTTGTAAATACAAATCAGTCCGTTCCTTGGAACTTCGCTTTCTGACGTTAATTTGAATGAAGTGTACTGACAGTGCAATCATTGTGTCGGCTGCTTGGTGCGTATCAAGCAATACCAAGACAGTCATAATCTCTAAGAGTCTATATGTAAGTGTGACACATGTCAAAGGCAGATGATAGGCATCTCAGTTACTGGACTCCAGGAAACGCAAAAGAGTTACAGGTACATAGAGATACAATTATTTAATATGTTACCACCTACAGCACACAGTGTATCGCTGAATGTCTTCAGAAATATTCCGAAAAGGTAGCTTCTATATGATAGAAAAGTTTAAAACACGTAATAAAAATGATCAAACCTACTAAAGCTCCTGATACGACCACTATATTACTTGAGCTATTCCGAAAAGCTATTGTATAATACTGTTCCGTTTTGTTTTCATAGTGCATTTATACTTAATGCATCTATCAAACATATCTCATTTATATTTGGTAAAATGTTTTTCTCAGCATATGCAGTGTGTTACACATACTGTTTCTCCTTGTGCCATTCTTCATGACACATATATATTTAATGGTTGTGCATGTGTACAATGTAAACCATGTATATTCCTTGACCGTGTTAGAAATGTAGACTTATTATGTAGCTATTTAAAATGTATGTAGCTACATAAAATATATGTAAAATGACCAAACCAATTGCATGGAAAATGTATTAAGCTGGGTCAATAAATCAAATCAAATCATTATCATAGTTCTATTGTGGCCACAAATGTGTTAAGTAATAGAATAGTAAGTGATGTAGGTAAAAAGACAAAGGCTGGAAGAGGTTCTTGAGTAACAGAAGATATATTGAATTTAATTGATGAAAGGAGAAAATATAAAAAATATAGTAAATGAAGCAGGCAAAAAGGAATACAAACCTCTAAAAAATGAGATCGACAGAAAGTGCAAAATGGCTATGCAGGGATGGCTAGAGGACAAATGTAAGGATGTAGAGACTTATCTCACTAGGGGTAAGATAGATACTGCCTACAGGAAAATTAAAGAGACCTTTGGAGAAAAGAGAACCACTTGCATGAATATCAAGAGCTCAGATGGAAACCCAGTTCTAAGCAAAGAAGGGAAAGCAGAAAGGTGGAAGAAGAATATAGAGGCTCTATACAAGGGCAATGTACTTGAGGACAATATTATGGAAATGGAAGAGGATGTAGATGAAGATGAAATGGGAGATACGATACTGTGTGAAGAGTTGGACAGAGCGCTGAAAGACCTGAGTCGAAAGAAGGCCCCGGGAGTAGACAACATTCCATCAGTACTACTGACGACCTTGGGATAGCCATTCCTGACAAAACTCTACCATCTGGTGAGCAAGATGTATGAGACAGGCGAAATTCCCTCAGACTTCAAGAAGAATATAATAATTCCAATCCCAAAGAAAGCAGGTGTTGACAGACGTGAAAATTACCGGACTATCAGCTTCATAAGTCACAGCTGCAAAATACTAACACAAATTCTTTACAAATGCATGGAAAAACTGGTAGAAGCCGACCTCGGGGCAGATCAGTGTGGATTCCATAGAAATATTGGAACACGTGAAGCAATACTAACCCTACAACTTATCTTAGAAGATAGATTAAGGAAAGGGAAACCTACGTTTCTAGCATTTGTAGACTTAGAGAAAGCTTTTGACAATGTTGACAGAACTACACACTGATGCCAGTGGGTATGGGATCGGTGCTGTTCTGGAGCAGATTTCGGATGGAAAAGAGAAGGTTATAGCCTATGCTTCTAGGACACTTACAAAAGCCGAGAGAATCTACTCAACTATAGAAAGAGAATGTCTTGCTGTGATCTGCGCCATGTGCAAATTTCGACAGTATCTCTATGGAAGGCCATTCACAGTTCTTACAGACCGTCATTCACTTTGTTGGTTGAGAGGTGGGCACTACGTCTTCAAGAGTATGACATTACCTTGGTGTACAAAAGTGGAAGAAAACACCAAGTTGCCAACTATCTCTCAAGAAACCCTGTGCAAGACCATCAAGACTTTGATGAAGATAGTGACTGTCTCGCTGCACTCCAGGATCTCTCTGCTGAGCAGAAGAAGGACGCCAAGATATCTCAAATTATGCTTACCTTAAATCGGTCAGAGGATGCGAAAGAACAATTTAAGATGGGCTACTCTGCAAGAAAAACTTTGATCCGTTTGGAAAGAGGTACCTACCAGTGATTCCTAAAGACATGCACTTAGTTGTTCTACAGAAATTCCATGACACACCTGGGGCCGAACATTTAGGATTTATTAAGACATACGATAGGATCCGCAAGAGATTTTTCTGGCCAGGTTTATTTAGGAGTGTCCGTCACTATGTGTCACACTGTCAAGAATGCCAGAGGAGAAAGGCAGTTCCTCAGAAACCACCTGACCGACTCATACCAATTCCACCAGCCAAAACACCTTCCGGCTTGTTGGAATTGACCTCCTCGGATGATTTCCAACGTCTGCTAGTGGCAATAGATGGAGTATTGTTTGCACTGATTATCTGACGCGCTATGCCATTACAAAAGCCATTAAAACAGCCGAAGCATTTGAGGTAGCCAAATTCATCGTAGAAGACATTGTATTAAAACACGGTGCCCCAAGGTCGTTAATTACGGATCGAGGGAAAGTTTTTCAATCAAATCTTGTGACAGAGGTAAACCATCGGTGCAACATTATTCATCACATGATGACTGCCTACCATCTGCAAACTATCGGGCTTACTGAATGCCTTAATAAGACCTTGGCCGACATGCTATCGATGTTCGTTAACGTTGAGCAGAGTAACTGGGATGAGGTGCTACCTTTCGTGACGTTTGCCTACAACACCACCAGACAAGACACCACAGGATTTACGACATTTTTCTTGGTGCATGAGCGTGAGGCGACGACGACGACGATGGACACTGTGTTTGCGTTACATCCTGATGACGTGGACAACGACTACATCAGGTACCAGAGCTGAGGAAGCTCGGCACTTAGCTCGACTCCGCACGCTGCAGGCGCCGAAGGTATGACGCGAGCCACTGCCCTGTTGTCTACCAGCCTGGTGATCTCGTCTGGATATTCACTCCTGTTCATACCGTTAGTCTCTCTGAGAAGATCCTCAGGCGCTAATTTGGACCTTATCAGGTTGAAGGACAGTTGTCTGATGTTACATATGAAGTTGAAGATTTCGACCCCGACACAAGATGACGAAAGATCAGAGATATGGTACACGTCCTTCGAATGAAGCCCTATAAGGATCCTGCAACCCAGGGTAAATTCGAAGCTCCAGTGACAGGCAACAAGCGGAAAGGTGACGAAGAACATAGTGGTAAGGGGCCCTCCATCATGGGGAGTCAGAGTATGCAGGACCGATAACTCGTTCCCGGACTAGGACGACGTAACATCAGGATGCTGTTCTCTAAACAAGGGAGCAATGTCACAGAAGAAGCTGAGTAGCACAGTCGCTGTAGTGTAGTGGTTTTGAAACTAGACTGTTGCATGGCGGGTCATGAGTTCAAAACTCAGTCCAGCTGAAAAATTTTAATTTCTTTATTCGGTCTGAGAACATTCTAGAAGTATCCACAAATGGCAAGACTCATTGTACTGGAATGTTCTGTAGCTGTATAGTAGTAGTAGTAGTAGCTTTATTCATCCATAGATCTCTTTTTACAAGGATATAGGACACATCAAAGTATTTACAAATTTGTATCAATTTATAATATGCTAATTCGTATACACACATATTTACAAACGTCTAGTTAGGGACAATCATTAGATTTACTCCTCATATTCAATACTTTTTTTACAAGGAACTTATTAAAAATGTAATGGCACACTGGTCACTCATATCACACTATACACACATTGTTTCATAACACTCACTACACACACACACACACACACACACACACACACACACACACACACACACACACACACACACACACACACACTGGGGATCTCTGGGCCACTTTCTGTTCTGCAACTTCCCATTTGCTGTCCTGAAAAACTGAGTCAGCATCCCTCCATAATGAGTGTGATGCTGAGTTCAGAAAGAGGAGGAGGTGTTAATATTGTGCTATGCATAGCTTGCTGGTATGTATTTCTAGAAAGGAAAAAGAAGGAAAAAAAACAAAGTGAAGGTGTTATGTGTAATGTTGGATATTTTATAATCATTATTATTATTTATTTGTATAACATTTTTTATCAAACCCCTACTTTGTTTTAGCTAAGTAATCCTTCAATGTATAAAATGTATTGCATAACAGGTACTTTTTAGCTACCTTTTTAAATAAGTGTATTTTTGAAATTTCTTTAATCTCTTTTGGTAATTTATTGTACAGTTTTACTCCTTGGTAGAAAATGCTGTTTTGAGTTTTATGTTTATTTTTTCTTGGTAAATGTATGTTGAGTCTATCTCTTGTTGGATGGTCATGGACAGAGCTGTTTGCGTAGTAATTACCAATATTATTTTTGATGTGTACAATGTGTAAATGTATTCACATGTGTTTTGAACAGATCGTTACAATGAGCTCGACTAGTATTTTTGGTTAGTATTCTTATGACTCATTTCTGGATTTTGAAAATTGTGTTCACATTTTGTATGTTTGTTCCCCAAAAAAGAATGCCATAGCTATGAATTGAGTGCACATATGAATAATATGTAACTAAAAGACAGTGCATGTTACACACTGATGATAGGATTCTAAGGGCATAACATGCTGATGACATTCTCTTTGCAAGTACCTTTGTGTGTTCACACCACTTCAGCTGACAATGAATATTCATTCTTAGAAATTTTGCATTTGTTACACAGTCTATAGAGGTGCCATCTACATTTAATTTAACATTGTCATTTTTCCTCTAAGTTCAAGGCATTAGTTTTCTTTGTGTTACATGTCACTTTATTGCTTATTGACCAGTCATAAACTTCCTTTTGAGTTTCATTTGCTCTCTTGGCAAGGAGTTCTGTTCTTTTCTCAGTGACTAAAATATTGCTGTCATCATCAAAGAGAAGTTTTTCACCATGAGTAACACTACAGGGAGAGTCATTGATGTATATCAGGAACAGTATTGGTCCTAATATGCTGCCTTATGGAACCCCTATACTAATGTATTTTGGTTCTGATAAGTGTTTTACTAAATGTTTAGATCTATGTGTTGTCTCTACTCTTTGTACCCTAGCTGTTATGTATGATCGGAACCAGTTATTAGCTACCGCTCTTATTCCTAATGCTTCTAATTTATTTAATAGAATCTTGTGGTCAACTGTATCAAACGCCTCAGAAGATCCAAAAATATGCCTGTGACACACTCATCTTTATCAAGAGCATCAAGTACAACTTTTGAGAATTCTACTATGGCTGACTCCGTATTTTTGCCACTTCGGAAACCAAACTGTGATTCACTTAAAAGATTGTATTTAATCAGGTAATTCATTAATCTGTCTTTCATAGCTGTTTCTATTAATTTTGAGAATAGTGACAGCAGGGAAATGGGCTGGTAATTTTCTAAGTCTTCTGCTTTACCTGTCTTAAGCATAGGTATAACTCTTGTCCGTTTTAACTGCTCTGGAAATGTCCCTGATGTGAAGGATTCATTTATTATATTTGTTAAGGGGCCTTGTATAATCCCTATGTATTGTTTCAGTACACACATTGGTACTTCATCTAAGCCTACCGACTTTTTATTTTTTAGTTTTTGAACAGTTTTATAGACTTCATTCTCTGTGGTTGGAAGTAACATCATTGTATTTAGTGCAACATTATTTACAGGTGTTATATTTGTTTGGGGGAATTTTTGCTGTAACTTTTCTGCAATACTTGAAAAATGGTCGTTTACATAGTTTGCTAAGTGTTGTGGATCATTTATTATCTTATGCCCCTCGGTTAGCAGTATGTTATTCTGTGCTTGTTTGCCTCACCCCGTTTCCTTTTTTATAACGTCTCAGACTGCTTTGCTTTTTTGTGTGCATTATATATTATTTTGTCATTAAATGACTTTTTTGCAGCAATCAGCATCTTCCTATAGATCTTTTTGTATCTATGATAGAAATTGAAGAATTCTGGATCATTGCATATCCTTTTCATGGAATTGAGTTGTTTAAGTGTTTGGGAGGACTTCTTAATACCTGCTGTTATCCATCTGTTTTTGTGAGTTGCTGATACAGGCATGCTTACTTTTGGAAATGCCTTTTCAAAGTTCAATTTAAACAATGTGGAGAATTTAGAGAATTTCATATTCACATTGGTTCCCTTGTACACTTCATCCCAGCTTTGTTTTTCTAAATATTTTGAAAAATCTTTTATTTTCATTTCTGATAGGTGTCGTTTGTAGGCTAGTAGTTTACGGAATGATTCGATGCCTGATTTTACTGTTGTTATTTGACAGAGATGGTCTGATAGTCCGAGATCTCTTACAGCTACCTCACTTTTTTCCCTGTCCATATTTGTGTTTAGGTGTAGGCCATGCCTAGTGAAAACCCATCTGTTGATAGTCCCAAAGGGCACCAGAGAAACATGAGCAAAGTTTGCTGTCCTCAGAGCCATCCCTAACTCCACATTGATTCGCCTCTCAGCTCCATCAAGATGTAGTCGATCATGACGCTGGAACAGCTCAACAAAGTGTACGTTGGTGCCATGAGTCAGGGAAGTTATCTTGTCCAGATCACCACCTACGTCATATGCCCCATCCCTGTCCAAACTGTTTCCCACCCCACCCACTATCGCTACATGATCCTCTTTTGTAAAGTCCTTACATAAAGACCAAAGGTCCTCTATCACGTGACTTAGCCCAGCATTTGGTTTGCAGATACTGGTGGCCTGGTATGTTCCCTCTAAACTTTCCTGTACCTGAGGGCCTACACCTCACCCACGGCTACTACCTAGCAGCAGCACTTTCTTCCTCCTAACACTTTGTACATTCCTAGGCTTCTTGGCCTCAGTTGAAGTGTGCTGCACATTTCCTGCGCCTTGTTATACCTGGGGCTCTTCTCCACTTAATTCTGGCAGCGGTAAATATCTGTTTTTGGTGTTGATGATAAAACTGTCAGATCGCATTCTCTTTCTTCCTATCCTGCTACCAGCTGCCAGTTCCCAACCACCCTCCTCCCCCCTATCTCCCTTGATTCTTATGAGTTCCTCCTTTGCTTCCTCCAATATATATACCATATGTGTTCTGGCAGGAGACAGTTCGCTTCACACTCTTGTATGTGCAAGTGCTGAATAAACCTTCATTAAGTGAAGTTAGTGTTCGTTTTTCATCTACTTACCCCTTCTTCTATGTGACAATATTAAGTTTTGCTCGCTACACTTGAAACAAAACCAGTTCATGAATGCAGACAATAATAAACTCATGTGGAATGCAGTACTCACTGTTGGACTTCCCAAATAAGCCACCTTTAACTGACGACGAAGATGAAACTGCCACAAAGGTTCGACAATCCATACAAAACTGTAAAACAGTCCTATGACACAGAAGCAGCCAGTTCAACTCTCCATGTAGCAGTGGCAGATCCATGTGAATCATCATCACAGACCTGCTTTTACAAGGAAGTGGTTAGATTAAGTGCAGTTGTTCGTATCTCAAAAAAGCGAAAAGTGTGTGAAGTGTCAGAATGTGCAGATCACAAGAAAAGTGCCTATCATTTTAAGTACAGACAGGAACAGAAACTATGTCAGAAGGATCAAGTAAACAAGTACAAATGAATTTTGAAGACTGGAGGATCCCGATATTTAAAAAAAGATGCCCTTGACTTGTTGTTAAGCCAGATTAGTATGCGATTGAAAGAGAAACATGCAGCAGGATGGAAAAACGAAAATAAGCTGTTGACACTAAATTTATTATATTACAGCACACAGGCATATAGATTTTTGTCAGAATGTTTATGCTTCCATCTGTCTGTACATTACCGAGGTATGTGGAAGGCATACAGATAAAAGTTGGGATAAGTGATAATATATTTCACCTTTTAAAGCAGATTTTTGAGGGATTGTGAAGATCAAATGGTTTCAGTTTTTGATGAACATTATCACAAGAAAAACTGTGGCCTTGTTGATGGCTATCCCAAGTTTTCCTCCAGGTTTCTGTGAAGAAACTAAGCTGCTGTTGATCAACATATTAGTTAAAATGAGACACTTTTACCAGCTCAAATATTGGAATCAAGACTTAGTTTCTAACAACAAGAAAGCAAATAAGAGACCGAAGAAGTTAGTTCATTTGGGCTGCCGATTTCTTTGGTATATATTTCATTCACTTCTCTTGTTAGTCACTTAATTTTCCTTGGTTCCTTCATATATTATTTTGTTACCACCTTGTTCACTGAAAGATTGAGAATTATTGAAATATTTGATTTTGTGTGAAATGTAATGTAATCAGCTCATTATAACGTCTTCAACATATTTCTCCCACTGTTTGATATTATAAACCAATATTTTTGCTCAGTAAGAGTAAAGTGTAAAAATGCTGTTAACTAGTTTTTACCATGCTAACTACCACGAGACCACTGCCGGCTACAGCAGAGCTATCTGCTGTGGCCACCAGCACCTTCTTCCTAGCAAACCGGTTAATACAAAAAAGAGGGCAGGGCAAGACTTGGTCCTAATTCTCCTTGACTGAAGCAGCTAAAATTTCTGAGGTTTGCTGGAATCATTTTATCATTATATTCCCCTGCATGATTTAAAATGTTTACATTGAAATAACAGTGACAGTGCGTAATATTTTTTGCAACTGAGAATAGACACTTAAAAGTGATGAGGGAATATATTTCGTGAAACCCTCCAGTATCAAACCTGGCAGTTGTATTGACACAAGTAAACTCATCTGAATGGTACACTAGGTTACATAAGCATTAGCTCTAGGTACAGAATAGGTAATTCACTCAGAAAATTTTCCATACAAATTTTACTGTAAAGCATACTACAGTTAAGGGAAATATGCAGTGTACAGATCAGATAAACTTGGGCAGGCGAGAACTGGTTTCACTGAGATATATGGAAAATGAACTGTAGTATTACACTGACATATTTGGTGCCGTTTCCTATGATCCAAACATGTCTGAGACGCAAATTTCTGGGAGAGGAGAGATTACATTGACAATATTATGAGTAGGAAAGCGGAGGTGCTGAGTCACAGATAGGCACAACAAAAAGACTATCACAAATAAAGCTTTTGGCCAGTAAGGCCTTCATAAAAAATACAAAAATACACACACACACACACACACACACACACACACAAACGTAACTCACACTCACATGACTGCAGTTTCAGGCAACTGAAGCCACACTGTGAGCAGCAGCACCAGTGCATGATGAGAGTGGCAAGACTTGGTGGGGGTAATGACGAGGCTGGGGTGGATAGGGATAACAGACAGTGAAGTGCTGCCTGGGGAGCGCGCAGGGAGAGAGGGTAGGGCAGCTATGTGCAGTCAGGTATTAGACGGTGGGCAGGCGAGAAGTGGGGAGTGGGAAGGGGAGGGGGGAAGTGAAACAGGTTGTTGTTGTTGTGGTCTTCATTCCTGAGACTGGTTTGATGCAGCTCTCCATGCTACTATATCCTGTGCAAGCTTCTTCATCTCCCAGTACCTACTGCAGCCTACATCCTTCTGAATCTGCTTAGTGTATTCATCTCTTGGTCTCCGTCAACGATTTTTACCCTCCACGCTGCCCTCCAGTACTAAATTGGTGATTCATTGATGCCTCATAACATGTCCTACCAACCCATCCCTTCTTCTAGTCAAGTTGTGCCACAAACTCCTCTTCTCCCCAATTCTATTCAATACCTCCTCATTAGTTATGTGATCTACCCATCTAATCTTCAGCATTCTTCTGTAGCACCACATTTCGAAAGCTTCTATTCTCTTCTTGTCTAAACTACTTATCGTCCATGTTTCACTTCCATACATGGCTACACTCCATACAAATACTTTCAGAAACGACTTCCTGACACTTAAGTCAGTACTCGATGTTAACAAATTTCTCTTCTTCAGAAACGCTTTCCTTGCCATTGCCAGTCTACATTTTATATCCTCTCTACTTCGACCATCATCATTTATTTTGCTCCCCAAATAGCAAAACTCCTTCACTACTTTAAGTGTCTCATTTCCTAATCTAATTCCCTCAGCATCACCCGACTTAAATCGACTACATTCCATTATCCTTGTTTTGCTTGTGTAGATGTTCATCTTATACCCTTCTTTCAAGACACTGTCCATTCCGTTCAACTGCTCTTCCAAGTCCTTCGCTGTCTCCGATAGAATTACAATGTCATCGGCGAGCCTCAAAGTTTTTATTTCTTCTCCATGGATTTTAATACCTACTCCGAATTTTTCTTTTGTTTCCTTTACTGCTTGCTCAATATACAGATTGAATAACATTGTGGAGAGGCTACAACCCTGTCTCACTCCCTTCCCAACCACTGCTTCCCTTTCGTGTCCCTCGACTCTTATAACTGCCATCTGGTTTCTGTACAAATTGTAAATAGCCTTTCACTCCCTGTGTTTTACCCCTGCCACCTTCAGAATTTGAAAGAGAGTATTCCAGTCAACATTGTCAGAAGCTTTCTCTAAGTCTACAAATGCTAGAAACATAGGTTTGCCTTTCCTTAATCTTTCTTCTAAGATAAGTCCTAGGATAAGTAATGCCTCACGTGTTCCAACATTTTTACGGAATCCAAACTGATCTTCCCCGAGGTCGGCTTCTACCAGTTTTTCCATTCATCTGTAAAGAATTCGCGTTAGTATTTTGCAGCTGTGACTCATTAAACTGATAGTTTGGCAATTTTCACATCTGTCTACACCTGCTTTCTTTGGGATTGGAATTATTATATTCTTCTTGAAGTCTGAGGGAATTTCGCCTGTCTCATACATCTTGCTCACCAGATGGTAGAGTTTTGTCAGGAATGGCACTCCCAAGGCTGTCATTAGTTCTGATGGAATGTTGTCTATTCCCGGGGCCTTGTTTCGACTCAGGTCTTTCAGTGCTCTGTCAAACTCTTCACGCAGTATCATATCTCCCATTTCATGTTCATCTACATCCTGTTCCATTTCCTTTATATTGTCCTCAAGTGCATCGCCCTTGTATAGACACTCTATATACTCTTTCCACCTTTCTGCTTTCCCCTCTTTGCTTAGAACTGGGTTTCCATCTGAGCTCTTGATATTCATGCAAGTGGTTCTCTTTTCTCCAAAGGTCTCTTTAATTTTCCTGTAGGCAGTACCTATCTTACCCCTCGTGAGATAAGCCTCTACCTCCTTACATTTGTCCTCTAGCCATCCCTGCTTAGCCATTTTGCACTTCCTGTCGATCTCATTTTAGAGACGTTTGTATTCCTTTTTGCCTGCATCATTTACTGCATTTTTGTATTTTCTCCTTTCATCAATTAAATTCAGTATCTCTTCTGTTAGCCAAGGATTTCTACTAGCCCTTGATCGTCTGCTGCATTCACTATTTCATCCCTCAAAGCTACCCATTCTTCTTCTACAGTATTTCTTTCCCCCATTCCTGTCAATTGTTCCCTTACGCTCTCCCTAAAACTCTCTACAACCTCTGGTTCTCTCAGTTTATCCAGGTCCCATCTCCTTAAATTCCCACCTTTTTGCAGTTTCTTCAGTTTTAATCTGCAGTTCATAACCAATAGATTGAGGTCAGAGTCCACATATGCCCCTGGTAATGTATTACAATTTAAAACCTGGTTCCTAAATCGCTGTCTTACCATTATATAATCTATCTCAAACCTTTTAGCATCTCCAGGGTTCTCCCATGTATACAATCTTCTTTCATGATTCTTGAACCAAGTGTTAGCTATGATTAAGTTATGCTCTGTGCAAAATTCTACCAGACGGCTTTGTCTTTCGTTTCTTAGCCCCAATCCATATTCACCTACTACGTTTCCTTCTCTTCCTTTTCCTACTGTTGAATTCCAGTCACCCATGACTACTAAATTTTCGTCTCCCTTCACTACCTGAATAATTTCTTTTATATCATCATACATTTCATCAATTTCTTGATCATCCGCAGAGCTAGTTGGCATATAAACTTGTACTACTGTAGTAGGCGTGGGCTTCGTGTCTATCTCGACCACAATAATGTGTTCACTATGCTGTTTGTAGTAGCTTACCCGCACTCATATTTTTTATTCATTATTAAACCTACTCCTGCATTACCCCTATTTGATTTTGTATTTATAACCCTGTATTCACCTGACCAAAAGTCTTGTTCCTTGAACAGGAGAGAAGTAAAAAGACTGGGTGTGATGGTGGAATGAAAGCTGTGTAGTGCTGGAATGGGAACAGGGAAGGAGGTTGATGGGTGAGGACAATGACTAACGAAGATTGAGGGCAGGAAGGTTACAGGAATATAGGATGTATTACAAGGAAAGTTCTCACTTGCGCTATTCAGAAAAGCTGGTGTTGGCAGGGTGACTGGACTGGAGTAGGTGGTGGTGGGAGGACGTATGGAACAGGTCATGCATTTAGCTCTATTACAGGGATATGAGTCATGAGGTACCAGGTTTTGGGCAGGGGTTGCGTACGATTGGTGGCCGGTGGAATCCCACTATGGGAGGGGTGGGAAGGCTAGTGGGCAGGAGATTTCTCATTTCTGGGCATGACGAGAGGTAACTGAAACCCTGGAGAATGTAATTCAATTCAGTTCAGTTTATTAGCGTCCTTGTAGTCATCATCAGTTATCTGCTATATTAGCAGGTCCTTTGCCTCTCCATTTTCTGCGATCCATTGCTTCCTTCTTAAGGCTTCTGTATGTTGTACCGTCCATCATGTCATCCAGTATCTGGAATCTCTTCCTTCCTCGATTCCTTTTCCCTTCTACATAACCTTCTAAAACTGTTTTTATCAGTCTGTCATTCTTTCTTAATATATGCCCAATCCAGTTTCTTTTTCTTCTCTTTATTACATCTAGTAACTGTCTTTTCTCTCCCACTCTTCTCAGTACCTCTTCATTTTTTACTCTGTCCATCCAACTTATTCTTTCCATCTTCCGCAATGTCCAGATCTCAAAAGCCTCCAGCCTTTCTCTGTCTTTCTTCCTCATAGTCCATGTGTCAGCACCATATAGAAGAACACTCCATACAAGACATTTTATGAGTCTCTTTCTGAGTTCACTGTCCAGACCTCTGCAGAAGATTCTCCTTTTCTTATAAAACGCCTCTTTTGCCATTGCTATCCTTGTTTTAATTTCTGTGGTGCACTTCCAGTCGACGTCTATCCTGCTTCCAAGATATTTAAAATTTTCACCTGTTCTAATGTTTCTCCATTCAGCACAATTTTTATTTCCTTATTTCCTCCTATTGCCAATACTTTTGTTTTATTTGTGTCAATTTTCATTCCATATTTTTTTCCGTTAGTTGCAATGTTGTCCACCAAATCCTGTAATTCTTTTTCCCCTGTGGCTAGAAGGACCATGTCATCAGCAAATCTCAAGCACCCTGCTCTTCTTCCTCCAATTTCTACTACTTTGTCATCTAATGAGCATTGGTCAATCATATTTTCCAAGTACAGGTTGAAAAGAGTAGGTGATAAACAGCATCCTTGTCTTACCCCTTTCCCTAGTCTGATCCAGTTTGTACTTTCTCCTCTCACTTTAACTGAAACTTTTTGATTAAGGTATAATGAGTTTATAAGTCTTCTGGTTTTCCAGTCCACTCTCTTTTCCCTCATAATAGTCGCCAGCTTGTCCCAAACCACATTGTCAAATGCGTTTTCTAAATCGATGAAGCACATGTATAGGTCTCTTCCTTTTTCAATAAACCTTTATCCCAAGATTCGTAGGAGCCCTATTGCATCTCTGGTGCCCGTATTCCGTCTAAAGCGAAACTGCTCCTCGCCGAGATCCTCCTCTATTACTTTTTCAAGTCTTTTATTAATTATTCTTAACATCACTTTGGCTGCATGTGAAATGAGGCTGATTGTCCTGTGCTTGCTGCATTTCTTGGTTCCTTGTTTTTTCGGTAATGGAATCATTACTGTTGTCAAAAAGTCCCCAGGCCATTCACCACTGTCATATATTTTATTACATAACCTCAATATTTCTCTTATTCCATTGTGGTTCAAGCATTTTAGTATTTCTCCTGGTATTGTATCTGTACCTACTGCTTTGCCATTTTTCATTTCAGCAATAGCAGACTTTACTTCTTCCATTATGATGGTCGGTCCTTTCTCTTCATCACTTACACTGTTGTGTGATTGAAGTTCCAGAGTTTCTGGTTTGCTATTTGTGTCATATAGCTCTTTTATATATTCTTCCCATCTCTGGAGGACATCGTCACGATCTTTGTGCACTACCTCTTCGTCTTTACTCAAAATTTCCATAGTAGCACTTCCTGTTCTGTTTTGTTCCCATGTCATAGTCTTTACTCTGTTGTATAGTAAGTCGTATCTTCCCTTCCTGTCCAGTTCTTCAATTTCATCACATTCCTCTTTTAGCCATTTTTTCCTAGCCTGCTCTGTTTCTCTTCGCAGTTCGTTATTTAACCTTCGGTATATCTTTCTTGCATCTTCAGCGTTCTTGTTTTTCAATTTTCTTCTCTCCTCCATCTTGGAAATCATTTCTTGTGTGACCCATGGTTTTTTTGACCTTTTCCCTTTCACATATCCTATATTTTGCTGTCCTGCTTTAATGATTCCTTCTTTCAGCATATTCCAGTGCTCGTTGGCATTATCAGGTGCTTCTTTGTCTCGTAATGTGTTTAGAAAGTCCCGAGACAGCATTTCTGTAATTTGTTCTTTGTTGGACCTTATCTTCTCTAAATCCCACTTCTTCACCATAGTCGCCTTTTTCAGTTTTTTCATTCTTATTTCTATTTCTGCCATAAGTAAGTTGTGGTCACTATTAATATCTGCACCTGGTAATGTGTGCACCTTCTTGATTCCATTCCTGTATCTTTCTTCTACGAGTATAAAATCGATTTGGTTTCTGTATTTATCCCCTGGTGATTTCCAAGTGTAGAGCCTCCTCTTATGGTTCTTGAACCATGTGTTTGCCGCTATCAGCTGCCTTTCCCTGCAGAAGTCAATTAACCATTCACCTCTGTCATTTCTCTTTCCAAGACCATGACTGCCTACTACGTTTCCCTCTTTCCCTTCTCCCACAATGGCGTTCCAGTCTCCCATTACTATTTTGCAGCATTTTTTATTTTCGTCCATTATTCTCTCTATTACATTGTACGTTTCCTCTACAGTTTGGTCATCATGTTCAGAAGTTGGTATATACACCTGGACAATCAGTAAATCTTTTTGTGCTCCTTTCAGCCTTACACCAATAACCCGGTCATTTGCATAGTCTACATATTCCACACATTTAGCCAATTCCTTTGTCATAATCACTCCTACTCCATTAATTCCTTTTACTTCTCCTCCTGAGTAGTAGAATACATATTCATCTGACTGCAACTCTCCATGTCCATTCCATCTCACCTCAGCAACTCCTACGAGGTCCATATGATTCTTTTCCATCTCTCTTTTAAGGTTTTCTAGTTTTCCTGCTTGTAGCAGAGTTCTGACATTCCAGGTACCAATTCTCGTTTTGATTTTTTGCCTCCTTTCAAGTTGTCCCCCCCGGAGATCCAAATGGGGGACTATTTTACCTCCAGACACTGATTTAACATGAGAGGAAGCCATTTTTTTGTGCATAAAATGGAGACTGCATTATGCAGGGAAGATAACCTGCGGTGGTATTCCGTTGCCCTAAGTAAGTGGAAGCAATGCCAGGACTCAGCTCGGGGCCCCGTGGTCGCCAGCCACATATCACTAGGTGTGACTCCCTTGTAGTACATCATCAAAATTATGTAGGACTTGCTTTCTTGTTGTTAGAAACTAAGTTGCTCCATTCTTGGGTGGTACTGAGTTACAGGAGGAATGCTCATCTGTGGCCAGACTGTGGGACTTTGGGAGGTGGTGGGAGACTGGAAAGATAATGCACGAGAGATTTGTTTTTGTACAAGGTTGGGAGGATACATTGGTTGGGCGATTACATGGCACTTGTTATATGTATGGCGCACTGCAGGGATGATAAGGTCATCTGGATTTCAAAATTATGGGCCTAGAAATGAAACTCTTATCAGTTTTAATATTTCAAAATGAACATGCCTGAAAAAGGAAGCTGAATTAGGTTTTTCAAATAATTGCAAAAATTTTCTTGTTTCATGCATTCACTACAGCTGGAACTTAAAAGCACAGGGTTAGTAGCTTGTGTTGACACTTAAAAGTGTCAGCTACAGCAAACATTTGAAGATTTTAAAATAACAAAGTAGTTGCTGACATTTTAATATTAATGGATAACAGTAGGAACCATAGCAATGAAATAATGTAAATTTCTTAAACAGGAATTAAAGAAATCTACATAGCTTTGATCACAGTCATTACACACACTTTGTAGTCACTGTGTTTTTGTGTGCTACAACTTGTGTGCTGCAACCTTTGATCTGGGGGACATGTTGCATCTTACTTGTTCTTACAAGATCCACATATCAGAAGTCTGGTAATTGGTAGTTCAACCTTCTGTGGAAAGTGTGGGCTGATAGCTGTCTCTTCAGATATGGTCCGATCAGCTGCCATTTTAGCGATAAGCTTTTAAAGTTACAGAAGGCTGTAAGAATAATTTTTGGCGCAAACCCAAGAGACTTATGCTATGTTTTATTCGCTAAAGTTGGGATATTAGCTGTTATAAATATGTACACTGACCAGCCAGAATTTATGACCACCTATCTAATACCTGGTACGTTCACCTTTGGCATGGGTAACAGCAGCAACTCATCATGGCATTGAAGGACGAGGCACTGGTAGGTTGCTGAAGGAAGAGGGCACAATATGCACACACAAGTCACCTAATTCCCATAAATTCCGGGGAGAGAGGCGATGAGCTCTGATGCCACATTCAATCACATCCCAGATATGTTCAATCGATTTCAGATTTGGAACTCGCCACTGTGTTCCTCAAACCACTCCATCACAGCTGTGACTTATTAAACTGATAGTTCGGTAATTTTCACATCTCTCTACACCTGCTTTCTTTGGGATTGGAATTATTATATTATTCTTGAAGTCTGAGGGAATTTCGCCTGTCTCATACATCTTGCTCATCAGATGGTAGAGTTTTGTCAGGAATGGCTCTCCCAAGGCACGTGACGTGGCACATCATCTTGTACAAAAATGCGTCTGCTGTCGGGAAACATGACTGTCATGAAGGGGTGTAGATGTGCAACCAATGTACGATACTCCTTGTCCATCATGTGTTCTACTGGACCCATGGATGCCCATGTGAGTGTTCCCCAGAGCTTAATGGGGATGTTTCCAACTTGTCTGCATCCTGCAGTACAGGACTCAAGAAGGTGTCCCCATTGGCATGATGAAGAGGGTGTCAGAACCATGCAACACTCTGACAGTGCGCCAATGTCTGATGGTCACATTCCCATTTCAATTGTAGTTGCCAGTGTCATGGTATCAACAGTGGCGTATGCCTGAGTCGGCTGTGGAGGCCCATCATTAGGAGTGTTCAGTGCACTGTGTGGTCCGACACACTCGTACTCTGCCCATCATTAAAGTCTGATGTTTGTTCCACCAAAGTTTGCCACCTATCCCATTCTATCTGTCTGCTCAGCCTACAATGTCTGACATCTGTACTGAGGGGTGGATGCCCAACCGCATGACATCTGGACTTGGCTTCACAACATATTGAAGACACTCACCACAGCACTCCTTGAACACACAAGTCATGCAGTTTCCAAAATTCTCGTATCAATCCTGCAGGCCATCACAATCTGCACTAGGTCAAACTTAGACAGGTAATGCAAGTTCCCCATTCTGCACACGGACAGCACACTCACTGTTACTACAATGCACCGCGTGTGTGTCTGTATACCAGTCACCAGGTGATGCTGCTACTGCCTGGATTAATTTATATCAATAGTAGGTCGGTGATCATAATGTTCTGGCAACTGGTATATATTTTTAGGCCGATTATGTTGGCCTGAGCATTTAATCTAAATGTAAACTCTGAACTGAACAAACAAAATATCAGAGACATAGATCACTTTCTTCTCATAAGCCACAGAACTGCACTTTATCAGGAAAACCTACTATATGCAGGAGTGAGACTTGTCAATTCACTGCAGAGTTCAGTCATACTCCATTGCAAAATTTAAGGCCAAACTAAAAGAATACTGATCATCAGCCCTCGTTAACCATTAGATGGGTATTTGTTTTGCATGTAGTAAAGACAGTTTCATATAGGACTCATTATGTATGTTTAGCATCATTTAATGAAAACACTTTATCATCCAGTTTTAGTTTGAAGTTATGTCTTAAATACTTTATTTAAAATAGATCTTAGTTGACATCAAACAATGGGAACTCCAGGTTGGAATGTCAAAAATATAATGAACAGACAGAATGAGATTTTCACTCTGCAGCGGAGTGTGCGCTGATATGAAACTTCCTGGCAGATTAAAACTATGTGCCCGACCGAGACTGGAACTCGGGGCCTTTGCCTTTCGCGGGCAAGTGCTCTACCATCTGAGCTACCGAAGCACGACTCACGCCCGGTACTCACAGCTTTACTTCTGCCAGTACCTCGTCTCCTACCTTCCAAACTTTACAGAAGCTCTCCTGCGAACCTGCAGAACTAGCACTCCTGAAAGAAAGGATATTGCGGAGACATGGCTTAGCCACAGCCTGGGGGGTGTTTCCAGAATGAGATTTTCACTCTGCAGCGGAGTGTGCGCTGATATGAAACTTCCAGGCAGATTAAAACTATGTGCCCGACCGAGACTCGAACTCGGGGCCTTTGCCTTTCGCGGGCAAGTGCTCTACCATCTGAGCTACCAAAGCACGACTCACGCCCGGTACTCACAGCTTTACTTCTGCCAGTACCTCGTCTCCTACCTTCCAAACTTTACTGAAGCTCTCCTGCGAACCTGCAGAACTAGCACTCCTGAAAGAAAGGATATTGCGGAGACATGGCTTAGCCACAGCCTGGGGGGTGTTTCCAGAATGAGATTTTCACTCTGCAGCGGAGTGTGCGCTGATATGAAACTTCCTGGCAGATTAAAACTATGTGCCCGACCGAGACTCGAACTCGGGGCCTTTGCCTTTCGCGGGCAAGTGCTCTACCATCTGAGCTACCGAAGCACGACTCACGCCCGGTACTCACAGCTTTACTTCTGCCAGTACCTCGTCTCCTACCTTCCAAACTTTACAGAAGCTCTCCTGCGAACCTGCAGAACTAGCACTTGCCCGCGAAAGGCAAAGGCCCCGAGTTCGAGTCTCGGTCGGGCACATAGTTTTAATCTGCCAGGAAGTTTAATGAACAGACAGATTGCTGCTCACCATGACATGTTGAGTTGCAGGCAAGTACAATGAAAATACAATAAACCCCAAAGCTTACTTCAGCAAATGAACCACATGTGCACACCCACCCACCCACCCACACCCACACCCACACTCTCTCTCTCTCCCTCTCTCTCTCTCTCTCTCTCTCTCTCTCTCTCTCTCTCTCACACACACACACACACACACACACACACACACACACACACACACACAAACACACACACGTGTGTGTGTGTTTTTTTAAAGGAAGGTTTGGTTTAAAATGTGTTTTCGTTATGTATTTACGATGACTAATAATCTATCTTTTCCTTATATTGTGGATACACATCTTAGCTGCTAAGGTGAAATGCTCTCTTCCTTCAAATCCAGCCTCACCTATAAGTAAATTACTGTAGGTCTGTGCCTTAATGTATCACAGTCTGTTGTAAATAATGTACTTATGTGTAGTATTTGTTATGAACTGTTTAGTGTATTTGGGATTGTAAAACAGTTAAGTTTCTTAGACGCCAGGAAGGAATCTGGTCCAGACGGTATCCCCGTAAGAATATATGTTGACTATGCTACAAATATAGCACCATTCTTATCCATCATGTATCAGAGATTATTGGAACAGCGGAAAGTTCCACGGGACTGGAAGAAGGCACAGGTCATCGCAGTCAATAAAAAGGGTAGAAAATTGGATGCACATAAATACCGTCCAATTTCACTGACATCGATTTGTTGTAGAATCATGGAACATATTTTGACATAATGACCTTTCTAGACTCTGAAGCTCATTTTCAAAAACCAGCACGATTTTAGGAAACAGCGGTCATTTGAGACACAGCTGGCCCTCTATTTGCATGATATACAACAGGTTCTAGGTGACAACTTCCAGGTTGATGTCATATTTCTCGACTTTCGAAAGGCGTTGACTCAGTTCCACACTGTCGCTTGCTCCAAAATGTGTGCGCTTATGGTCTATCTGATGACATATGCTGTTGGATACAGAGTTTTCTAACAGACAGAGAGCAGTATGTCGTCCTGAATGGATTGATTTCAACAGAATCAAGCATAACTTCAGGTGTGCCCCAGGTCAGCATAATAGGTCCGCTGCTTTTTACGATTTACATAAAAGATCTGGTTGATGACAGTGGCATTAGAGTGTTAGCCGATGATGCTGTAATCTAGAGGAAAGTAGTATCACACGAAAGTTGTGAACAAATCAATGAGGATTGGCAGAAAATAAATGTGTGGTGTAATAACTGGCGGTTATCTCTCAAATATCAGTAAGTGTAACCTGCTGCGTATAACAAGGCGAAAATCCCAATTAATGTATGAGTAAAAAATAAATGCTCAGTCCTTGGAAGTGGTAACATCCGTCAAGTATCTGGGTGTGACTATGCAAAATGATCTCAAATAGAATGATCAGATTACACAAGCAACAGGAAACGCAGACTCTAGATTGTGGTTTATTGGTAAAATCCTGAAGCGATGCAGTCCTTCAGCAAAGTAAATTGCTTACAATACGTTAGTTCATCCAGTCTTAGAGTATTGTTCGGTGGACATGTTTAGGTATTTACAAGATAAAATACAGTTTGTATTGCAATCCTAAGGACTTGATATTGAAGTAATTTAGCAAAGAATCATACATACAACAAACATTAGAGGCAGCATACAAAGTATAATATACATAATGCATCTTTATTTTTGTTATTTGGCTCCTATGTACTCTTTCAGACTGTAAAAGTAATGGCCGGCTAGAGTGGCTGAGCGGTTCTAGGCGCTACAGTCTGGAACCGAGCGACCGCTATGGTTGCAGGGTCGAATCCTGCCTTGGGCATGGATGTGTGTGATGTCCTTAGGTTAGTTAGGTACAATTAGTTCTAAGTTCTAGGCGACTGATGACCTCAGAAGTTAAGTCGCATAGTGCTCAGAGCCATTTGAACCATTTGTAAAAGTAATGATCAACTAAATATGCCTTTACTTCAGCCTTAAAACTACAGACTTTACCTGCTGATTTAATATGGTTAGGCAGATTATTGTAGATCTGTATCCCAGTATGTACTGTGCCTTTTTGGCACAAAGTTGTTCTCACCTGTTTCATATGAAAGTCAGATTTTTGCATTGTATTGTATGCATGTAAATCTTCATTTTTTAATATCTGGGTTGTAACCTCCCCCTCACTTATCGACCTTAATGACAGTGAAAAATTAAACCGCGTGTACCTAATGGAAATTTGGGAAAAAGCAATCGTCACTGAAGTTAATCTGTCGGTAAAGAGGGAGGAAAGGGTTACATCTAAATGAAAGGAAAAATGCAAATGAAACTGGTGGAAATTAATTTTGAAAAGGGGTAAAGTTAATGAAGAAAGTAAATGTGTGGCCGTTACGTTAACAATTAACTAGCGGTAATTAGATATTTGAGATTTGGGGGAAATTACGGTCGCCAGTCCTAAGGACAATTACTATAGTAACTGAAAAAGAAAGGTAATTACACATATAATTAGCACTAGAAGCGTGACAACTGAAGGTTGACACGTGTAGTGTGAAAACTGAAAGTTTATCAGAAGTAATAACTTTCGCTGCACTCTGACTTAATTTAGCAAAAGAATTAATAACACCGGAAAACTGAAAGTTAATTTAGTGACTGAAATTAATAAGAAGCTTTCTTTCTTAAGCACATCGAAATTCAGTAAAATACGGTTAGTCTTGGACTACCTCAGCAATCATTTCAAAAGCTACTTGAATCTACGCAATTTAGAAATAAGAGATTTAGCTTTGAACTTGAATTAAATGATTCTGAACAATTAACAATAGTAAGATTTAGTATGTACCAAGCTGAGCTGCAGTCACAGGTAAGCTAAAATACGGTAACTAAACTCGCACTCTTAATTTGTGCTTGTGTAATCTAAATATTGTAGCCAGCTATGAATACTTAAACTGAACTTTGAAATTAAAGCAGTGAAATGGAATTATGCTGGCGTTTGAATTTCAACGAAACTCGGGTTCATTTCGGAAAAGGAAGGGACCCTGCTTGGTAATGCACTTGGGACAATGAACAACAAAGGTTCATGCTAAGTAGCTGTAATTTTGTGATGCAACAATTTTAAAAGTTTGAAAAGCTGAGGACTGCCATACAGTTCTAAAACTTTACGTGCTTCCAGTCTTCCTTGTTGGTTGATTAAAGGTTTGAAGCCGTCGATCGAGGATGTGGCGACAGTCACTCATTGTCGGCCGTCGCTGTTGCAGAAACTGGATGTTGGCGCGCCTTCTTCTCGACACGGTCACCAGACGAAACGGGCTCTTGATGTGCGCCAGCTAATGCTTCCCGTCCGCGACACCATGTCAGAAACTATCATCGCAAGTCGAGCGCAATTACATGCTGCCAAACCCCGAAAGCGCGGCAACTCGCGGGAGCTTCACACCACACACCTGCTCCACTCGCTACTCCAGCCAGCCTCTCTCTGCCCGCGCTCCACGCGGCAGAGTTAACACTACCAAAGATCCTACACACTTTGATTCTTCACACGACCCATCGATGTAATCGTTCTATAGCAGTTTTCCCTAGGCAGGACCCAGCGTAAAAATACAAATAATATTTACGAAACAGACCAATTATACATCGACATAAGTGCATAAATATATATATACAAACAGTAAAACAATTACAATATATAAAGAGACAGAAATGTCATATCTTGAGGTAACAAAACAAGGAAAAAAAACAATAGTACAATAGATGGAAATAGGAGGTTATGCATTTCCGGCGTTACAGGGTGTCTATCAATATATTGCTTGATGAAAACTGATATTTCGTAGATAAAAATGCAAGGAATGGGAATAACTGACAGAGTTTTGAATATGGGTCTGCATGATTTCATATTGTTTACCCCATAATTCTTAATATTCTCATTTGCATCCTGAAAAGTTTAATATTTGTTCTTGCATTGGCCTAGAAGATAATGCCATATTTAAATACAGAATGCATATAGGAGTAGTATACATTTAACAGGCTGGCTTTGCTGCAAGAAGTTTTTAAGATCCTTATCATGTAACAGGTTTTGCTTAGTTTTTTTTTTGCAAATATTCAATGTGTACCTCCAATTTTGTGTTGTTCTGGAGCCAGAGTCCCAGAAATTTTGTGCTGTCAACACTTTCAAGAGCTCTGTCCCTAAGTTCTATTTGTATGTTTGGGTGGCGTCTTCCTTTTACATTATAGAAGTTCAGTGCTATTGTCTTTTCTTTGTTTATAATTAGCTTCTTATAGCTTAACCACTGTTCTACTCTGCTCATTGTTTGGATAGCGGAGTCTGTGAGTTTTTCTTCTGTTTTACCACTAATAAGGAAGTTTGTATCATCTGCAAATTGGAGGGTAGTTTGGACACACTTCTTGTACATAAGATCATTGACATAGAGGAGAAACAGAATGCGTCCTAATACTGATCCTTGAGGGACGCCATATTTCACATTTTCATATCCTGAATAGTAGTAGCTGATTTTGTTATGGTCAGTATATTGCACTTCAACCACCTGCTTGCAACCACATAGGTATGTCCTGAGCCACTCATTGGATTTACCTCTAATTCCAAATTGTCAAGCTTCTGCAGCAGGACATTATGGTCAATGATGTAAAAAGCTTTAGATAAATCAAGACATATTCCCATCACAAACTCACTTGCATCCAGTTTAGTATAGATTTCATTAAGAAATTCAGATATTGCACTTTCAGTTGAATAGCCTTTCCTGAAGCCATGCTGTGAGGGAGAGAGAATTTTATTGTTATTTAGGAAATCAGACAATCTCTTATAAAAAAATTTCTAAAATTTTTGAAAATACAGGCAGTAGGGATATTGGTCTATAATTTGAAACACATTCAGGATTTCCTTTTTTGCACAATGGTTTCAGTTTTGTTTTTTTTTAAGCATGAAAGGAAGGTTCCTGATGCCAGAGACCTGTTGCACAAGTGTGTCAAAGGTTCAGCTAAGGCAAGACAGCATTTTTTAATAATTTCATCTGGTATTCCATCAATTCTACATGAGTACCCTGTTTTCAAGGTTTTTATAACTAATAAAATTTCTTCAGTATTTGTGGATGAAAGGAACAATGATATTGACATATTTCTCATGCTATTGGATGATGGAGGTGATATTTTGTTGTGTTCTTCCAGTCCACTCACCAACTGTTCACTTACGTTTGCAAAATATTTGTTGAAGGTCCCTGCAATTTTTGTTGAGCAAGAAATAACTTGTCCTTCATAACATAAGTTTATATTTTTATGTTGTTTAGTTTCACTTGTTGTTTGATTTTTGATAACTACCCATGTAACTTTAGATTTGTTTTTTGAATTTTCGATGTACACTCCTGGAAATTGAAATAAGAACACCGTGAATTCATTGTCCCAGGAAGGGGAAACTTTATTGACACAGTCCTGGGGTCAGATACATCACATGATCACACTGACAGAAACACAGGCACATAGACACAGGCAACAGAGCATGCACAATGTCGGCACTAGTACAGTGTATACCCACCTTTCGCAGCAATGCAGGCTGCTATTCTCCCATGGAGACGATCGTAGAGATGCTGGATGTAGTCCCGTGGAACGGCTTGCCATGCCATTTCCACCTGGCGCCTCAGTTGGACCAGCGTTCGTGCTGGACGTGCAGACCGCGTGAGACGGCGCTTCATCCAGTCCCAAACATGCTCAATGGGGGACAGATCCGGAGATCTTGCTGGCCAGGGTAGTTGACTTACACCTTCTAGAGCACGTTGGGTGGCACGGGATACATGCGGACGTGCATTGTCCTGTTGGAACAGCAAGTTCCCTTGCCGGTCTAGGAATGGTAGAACGATGGGTTCGATGACGGTTTGGATGTACCGTGCACTATTCAGTGTCCCCTCGACGTTCACCAGTGGTGTACGGCCAGTGTAGGAGATCGCTCCCCACACGATGATGCCGGGTGTTGGCCCTGTGTGCCTCGGTCGTATGCAGTCCTGATTGTGGCGCTCACCTGCACGGCGCCAAACACGCATACGACCATCATTGGCACCAAGGCAGAAGCGACTCTCATCGCTGAAGACGACACGTCTCCATTCGTCCCTCCATTCACGCCTGTCGCGACACCACTGGAGGCGGGCTGCACGATGTTGGGGCGTGAGCGGAAGACGGCCTAACGGTGTGCGGGACCGTAGCCCAGCTTCATGGAGACGGTTGCGAATGGTCCTCGCCGATACCCCAGGAGCAACAGTGTCCCTAATTTGCTGGGAAGTGGCAGTGCGGTCCCCTACGGCACTGCGTAGGATCCTACGGTCTTGGCGTGCATCCGTGCGTCGCTGCGGTCCGGTCCCAGGTCGACGGGCACGTGCACCTTCCGCCGACCACTGGCGACAACATCGATGTACTGTGGAGACCTCACGCCCCACGTGTTGAGCAATTCGGCGGTACGTCCACCCGGCCTCCCGCATGCCCACTATACGCCCTCGCTCAAAGTCCGTCAACTGCACATACGGTTCACGTCCATGCTGTCGCGGCATGCTACCAGTGTTAAAGACTGCGATGGAGCTCCGTATGCCACGGCAAACTGGCTGACACCGACGGCGGCGGTGCACAAATGCTGCGCAGCTAGCGCCATTCGACGGCCAACACCGCGGTTCCTGGTGTGTCCGCTGTGCCGTGCGTGTGATCATTGTTTGTACAGCCCTCTCGCAGTGTCCGGAGCAAGTATGGTGGGTCTGACACACCGGTGTCAATGTGTTCTTTTTTCCATTTCCAGGAGTGTATTTGTCATTTGGCAATGTTTTAGCTTTCCTTACAACATTTTTGAGGATCCTCTTGTAACTCTTCAGGTACAAATGAAAGTCATAAGGCATGTTCTGTGTCTTTACTATATTGTGTAATCTTTTCACTGCACAAGAGATTCTAGTACCTGTTGTAATCCATTTATTCCTTGTGAAATTAGGTTGACATTTTTGTTTTTTAATGGAAACGAAGCTTCAAAGTATGACATGAAGATTTCCATGAATTTTTCAAACTTTCTGGTAGTATTTTCACAAGTATGCACTTAATACCAGGTTTCTTCACTTAGTCTCTGTATAAAAAAGTTTATTTGTTTGTTAGTGAATTTTCTTGCTTGTTCTACAAGTTTCTCTTTCTCAGTTGTTTTACTTGGGCTGTGCAAAGCAATAAACTGAACATAGTGATCACTGAAGCCAGTGTTAAGATTTCCAGCACAGAAATTGTGATTTACATTTGTGTTTATTAATATCTGATCAGTTGTTGAGCTAGTTGTTGGTGTAACTCTTGTAGGTGAATCTATGGTGGCTTTTATGTTATATGTTTCCAGTAGGGCCATTAAGCTTTGCCGGTCTTTTAAGATTTGTTGAAAATCAATATTAAAATCTCCACATATGATAACTGTTTTGTTGAAGTTTTTTATAGTATTTAAAGCTGCTTCTAGTTGATGACAGAAATCATTTAGGTTCCCATCAGGGTCCTATATACACAGATGATTATTAATTTTAATGCAGAGATTTCAACTGTGGATACTTCAAAAACTTTCTCTTCAGCCAACAGTTCAATGGGTTTTATGTTACAATAATCAATGCCAGTTTCTCTTCAGCTAACAGTTCAATGGGTTTTATGTTACAATAATCAATGCCACTTTTAACAAATAAACATGACATTCCATGACTGGATGTAATTCTAGAGAATAATGATGATAGATTGAAGTCTGCAAGTTTTGTGACTGACATTGCATCTTTAGGCAGCCAGTGTTCAGTTATACACATTACAGAAGCGTGTTTCAGCTCATCAGTACATAAAATTTCAACTTCACTTAATTTCTTTAGCAATGATTGGACATTTTGATGAATCAGTATGAAATTAAAGGATTTGTTGGGTTTTGGCTTATTGTTAGGATTTGGCATATTTAATTGATCACTTACCTTTACCTTATCAATAAAAGATCGTTCAGGTGTGCTGGAAGTACTGCTTTTCTTTTCCCGACTGCACCTATTCTTCTATTATCATCTGTAGCAGAATTTTCTTCTGTGTCTGGCTCCCCTGGTAGTTGTTCAGCTGCTGATCCTACTGTTGATAATATTGCTGCTGGTGTTAGAGCTGGGTCTGCAATTGTTGGAGCTGTTAATGCTTTCATTGTTGTTGCTGTGACTGAATATTGGAGGCACCTTGTTCTTTCTTTCGTTATTGATGTTGGTGAGTGATGTCTTGCTGGCGTTGTTTCCTTCCAATATTTGGGGGGGGGGGCATTCCAAGATGATTTTGCTTTTGAGTGAGTGATGCCTCTTGAAGATAATTTCTTTAATTTTTCGACGAGCAGTTTTTTCCCCATGTTGTTAATGTGCAATCCATGTAATGCGTAGAATCTGCGCCCAATATTGTTAACATTTACGAGTTCTACATTTCTCAAATGTTTGCAAAGTAATGAAATTTGTTGGTTGGCATTGATTATTTCTTTATTTACGCATGATGAAGATGGTAAGTCATGCCGATGTGGGATGCTCAGCACTAAAACATTTGTGTGTGTCAACTGTCCTAAGCACCTTTGTAGTTCTTGTTTTGCTTTGTGAGTTTCGTTTTTATACACGTCATTTGACCCACCAAATAGCACAACAAAGTCTTCAGGGGATAAGTCAGCAACGTCTGTGGATCGTACATACTTTCAAATTACTGACATAGAAGCACCAGGCTTTATGTAAGCGATTGTTTGTACACTGGACAGACCGTTCAGATGGCGAGCAAATCCACGACCATGACTGTCTGCCATCACAATTACTTTTCTTCGTTTAGGTTTCTATGCATGTGTAGAAAGCCCACCGGTGTTATAGTCAAACAATTTAATATCAGCGCTGGACAAACACTTGATATTTAGGTCACACAAGTGTTCAGGTCTTTCGGTTTCATTTCCTTTCATAACAGTAATTGAGTGGTTCGGCATTCTTTTGGATGTATCACTCCGCATATTTGTAGTTTCATATTCAGCTCGGAAGTTAGTATTATCACATGAACAATGTTTCTTATCTTGCACAGTTAACTGCACACTGAATCTGCTTCTAAACGCGATATTAAGCTCATACAATAAGATTCGTTGAGAATGAGGTACTTTGTTTTTCACTTTGCCTGGAATTTCGTGGTTACTGTGAGGCAAGTTTGCTGTAGGTTCACACTTTCCGTACATAAGTTTTTTTAGTTCGCTCATTAGAATATTAATGGTTAGTTGCAGACTACTTACACGATCATTTAACTTTCTGATTTCATCACTACAATACGTGCACACGCTGTCTTTATCGGTATAATTTTCACTTTTTTTCGCATGAACGCTATGTATATCAACACTAGCCGCCATCTTTCTTCCAAAGAAGAGCAGCAAGATTTGTGACTGGTACATTTAGCCATCGTGAGAGCGTTACAGATCTCATAGGAAGTTTGAAGTGGGTACACCTGCAGATAGACAACACGCTAAACGGGAGATGCTGCTCACTAAATTCCGAAATCCGATCTTCGCCGAGGATGTAGAGCATATATTATTACTACCAACTTTCAAATCGCGCAATGATCACCATTCAAAGATAACGGAAATTAGAGTTCATACTGAGTCGTTCAGACAGTCGTTTTTCCCTCGTGCAATCCGCGAGTGGAATAGGAGGGGGGAATGACTTTGGCCTGAATTGTGCCCTCCGCCACTCACCGCTTGGTGGCTAGCGGAGTATGTATGTAGATGTTGACAATTTCAGGAAAATGATGCTTGTATTGTATGATGTTGAATAAAATTATTGTCATTATAATTATTATTAGTGAAGAGAACCAGTTATCCACTGTCACATTTCAAAGTGACGAAACCATTTTGAAAGCCACTGTAGAGTGTATGTTTTATTACACAAGATGCCTTTATTGCATTACTGGCCGATCATGCACTCTAACATTAGACATAGAAAAATGACATGCATTTGAATATACCATGAATAGCATTGTAATTGCGGTACTGTTTTTCATATTTAATAGGATATCATCTATTCTGTCACTCACCCTGGTTTAAAAACTACATTAGTTTATTTTTACAGTGATTATGTGTGGGATGTAAAAGTGAGGGGAGGAGAGCAAGAAAAAAAGGTGGAGTAAATTGTGCATGATTAAATACAAAGTGACCATGCACGATCAAAGGAAAATGTAAACAGAAAATAGACTAAAGTTATGGGAGGAAATGTTGTCGTCGTTTCTGGGGGAGGAGACCAGACAGCGAGGTCATCGGTGTCATCGGCTTAGGGAAGGAAGGGGAAAGAAGTCGGTTGTGCCCTTTCAAAGGAACCTTCCCGGCATTTGCCCAGAGCGATTTAGGTAAATCACGGAAAACCTAAATCAGGATGGCTGGAAGGGGGATTGAACCGTCGTCCTCCCGAATGCGAGTCCAGTGTGTATGGGAGGAAAGGGAAGGGGTTGGGGCAGGGAGGCATATGAAACGAGGTATAAGGGAATGGTGCCTTCGTTTGATTGTGGAACCACAGTCCAGACAGACACAATTTTACTGTTCCTGGTACTGGCGACTGTGAATTCCAACACTAACAGCTGAATGTAGTTCCCATCTTATAATGACTGGTATTGACAGTCATTATGTGCTGGTTGCAGTAATATGGTCTTTGTGAAACCAGCCTGGCTTGTGTTTTCTCACAGTGTTTGGATTTTTTTTTACTTTTTCGTGTAATTAATGACTTGTATTCTATCTTGAGAAAGTATTACTAAAAGGTTGTATGTGTTTGCATACTGCTGGCCAGGGTGGCTGAGCGGTTCTAGGCGCTATAGTCTGGAACAGCGCGCTGGCTACAGTCGCAGGTTCGAATCCTGCCTTGGACATGGATGTGTGGGATGTCCTTTGGTTAGTTAGGTTTAAGTAGTTCTAGGTTCTAGGGGACTGATGACCTCACCAGTTAAGTCCCATTGTGCTCAGAGCCATTTGAACCATTTGTTTGCATATCCAGCCAAGAATAAGATTGTTTATGACGTTTGCATTCTTTATGATATTATGTTATGTGTGTATTGGATATCTATACAAATTACCAGATGAAAGTGAGGTTGCACATAATTTGTATAGTTCGCTGCTATAAAAATTGCAGTTAAGCATTAGGACGTGCGGTACACGCTCTTATCTTAATGTTGTGGTATAATCTCCTATGATTACGAACAGGTCATCACCCCAAGCCCTCACTCTCGCCCCTTTATTTCCTATTTAGCTTAGTTATTCGCTTGCTCATGTCCGCTCACCTTTCCATTATTCATGCAAAATCTAATCCACCTCCGTACCTTAACCTAATGTGTATTGTGCGTGTGTAATTAGGTCAAATCTGTTAAAGAAACTAAGACATGATTCCATTCAACCGAGCCATGTGGGCCAACTTGTAGAATGATTTCCATTCTGTGGTGCAACAGTGAGTGAGATAAGTAGAGTCTGAACTGGCCAAGGAATCAGACAAGTCTTCTGGCCACCCAAGAAAGATAAAGAAACAAGATCATTGAAAAATACTCTCAGATTTGGAGTACCAGGTGCAGGTTTTCAAGTACATAAACATGAAATGATATGGCCCTCAACTACGTACCCTCGGATTCAGAGCTGCAGTATTAAAAGTTTTGGCTGGTTTCATTGTCTAGGGGCTGGGATACGTAGTTGCCACATTACGGGCAGAGTCTACAATATACAATAAGAATACACACATGAATCGAATGGTCGAAGGTTTCTATCACTTGGCAATTACGGATTATGAAAGTAACATATAAATTTATAAACGAAAGATTGCAATTAAATAAAATCAGCAGGTACTATCTTAACGACTTTAAATGGTGAGTACGATAGTAGAAGTACTTTTGAGAATGCGCTATATTTCTGCAAAACACTTATTGATGTCGATGGTCCAGCAATTAAATAAAATATAAGTTGAATAACAGGGAAACAATAGAGTCCTACAGCACGTAATTAGTTATGAACAACAACACATCTTGCGAAATATTCACTTCTAAACGCACACTACGTCTGCACTATAGAAGCCACAGAAATCTCACAAGTGCACAAGTCGACACGCGCAAAGCTCTCCACACTTTCCAAGTCTCTGTCGCGACCGAACGTCTGTCGCACAATCACGTCCAGCACTTCCCATGTCCTGTATGACTGTCCTTCGCGGCCGGCCTGTGTGGCCGAGCGGTTCTAGGCGCTACAGTCTGGAACCCGCGACCGCTAAGGTCGCAGGTTCGAATCCTGCCTCGGGCATGGATGTGTGTGATGTCCTTAGGTTGTTGTTGTTGTTGTGGTCTTCAGTCCTGAGACTGGTTTGATCCAGCTCTCCATGCTAATCTATCCTGTGCAAGCTCCTTCATCTCCCAGTACCTACTGCAACCTACATCCTTCTGAATCTGCTTAGTGTATTCATCTCTTGGTCTCCCTCTACGATTTTTACCCTCCATACTGCCCTCCAATGCTAAATTTGTGATCCCTTGATGCCTCAGGACATGTCCTACCAACCGATCCCTTCTTCTAGTCAAGTTGTGCCACAAACTTCTCTTCTCCCCAATCCTATTCAATACCTCCTCATTAGTTACGTGATCTACCCACCTAGTCTTCAACATTCTTCTGTAGCACCACATTTCAAAAGCTTCTATTCTCTTCTTGTCCAAACTCTTTATTGTCCATGTTTCACTTCCATACATGGCTACACTCCATACAAATACTTTCAGAAACGGCTTCCTGACACTTAAATCTATACTCGATGTTAACAAATTTCTCTTCTTCAGAAACGCTTTCCTTGCCATTGCCAGTCTACATTTTATATCCTCTCTACTTCGACCATCATCAGTTATTTTGCTCCCCAAATAGCAAAACTCCTTTACTACTTTAAGTGGCTCATTTCCTAATCTAATTCCCTCAGCATCACCCGACTTAAATCGACTACATTCCATTATCCTCGATTTGCTTTTGTTGATGTTCATCTTATATCCTCCTTTCAAGACACTGTTCAATCCATTCAACTTCTAGAACTGATAGTTCGGTAATTTTCACATCTGTCAACACCTGCTTTCTTTGGGATTGGAATTATTATATTCTTCTCAAGTACATCGCCCTTGTATAGACCCTCTATATACTCCTTCCACCTTTCTGCTTTCCCCTCTTTGCTTAGAACTGGGTTTCCATGTGAGCACTCGATGTTCATACAAGTGGCTCTCTTTTCTCCAAAGGTCTCTTTAATTTTCCTGTGGGCTGTATCTATCTTACCCCTAGTGAGATAAGCCTCTACATCCTTACATTTGTCCTCTAGGCATGCCTGCTTAGCCATTTTGCACTTCCTGCCGATCTCATTTTTGAGAAGTTAGTATTCCTTTTTGCTTGCTTCATTTACTGCATTTTTATATTTTCTCCTTTCCTCAATTAAATTCAATATTTATTCTGTTACCCAACGATTTCTACTAGCCCTCGTCTTTTTACCTACTTGATCCTCTGCTGCCTTCACTACTTCATCCCTCAGAGCTACCCATTCGTCTTCTACTGTATTTCTTTCCCCCATTCCTGTCAATTGTTCCCTTATGCTCTCCTTGAAACTCTGTAAAACCTCTCGTTCTTTCAGTTTATCCAGGTCCCACTCCTTAAATTCCCACCTTTTTGCAGTTTCTTCAGTTTTAATCTACAGTTCATAACCAATAGATTGTGGCCAGAGTCCACATCTGTCCCTGGAAATGTCCTACAATTTAAAACCTGGTTCCTAAATCTCTGTCTTACCATTATATAATCTATCTGATACCTTTTAGTATCTCCAGGATTCTTCCATGTATACAACCTTCTTTTATGATTCTTGAACCTTAGGTTAGTAACGTTTAAGTAGTTCTAAGTTTTAGGGGACTGATGACCTCAGATGTTAAGTCCCATAGTGACAAGAGGCATTTTTTTGTCCCTCGTGCCACAGTGTTTCCAACAACCCCTTTAATGAGTGCTGTGATTGGCGAGAGCGCTCGCGCCCTGTCTTCAAGCCAACGCACCCACACAAACATAATGAAACACATTTGAAGTACTGGACTTACATTTAAGTAACTTGAAATTAAATAAATATTCCTACAGCTAGACCATAAACAAGCTGTAACACACATTATTAGATACATAAACAAATTAAATAAACATATATCAAAGGAATAGAACAAAAGGTAGGCCAGTAGTCTAACATCTATGTGCTTTATAAAACACAGTAAATATTTAGCCAGTTTCTTCATTAACAGTACATATCGGATATAAACAAAGACATATATGAATAAATAGACTTATAAGCATGCAGCTACCGTGTTTTCGTTTAACTGTGGAGTACTTATGGCCTGACGCGATCGATAGTAATCGGCCACTTTGACCTCCAATAATTCATGTAGTATTTAAGTTACATGCCTTTAATTCATACCAATTTAGGTTTACACTAATAGCTTTCTAAGGACATCGCGATCAACAAAATCGGATGGCGCGTTTATATTTTAGAAATTCGTTGCTGGTTGTTACTTGTATAATTTACCATCAGATACTAAACTTCAAGCAAATAAAGATATTGGAAACCTATGTTACACCATCAAAATCGTCGTGCAAGTAATAGTAATGGACATGTTCCTTTTTGAAGTATCATGATTCATCTGCCTACTATTAATTTCTATACGAGCTGAGAAATGTCTGCCATTAAGGTTTCGCAAAGTCCGCCATCTTTGGCACTCCTGGCGTGTCTCCTTCATCAACAGAGCGTCACCACGGAATTTCCAGCCACGTGGCTGGACCGGCCGTTGTGTGGCATCACGTGGTTGCTAAGCTAACGTTCAGCACCACGTGGTCGCTGCCGGGCCGCGGCTTCAACGAGTGTCCTGTGCGGCCGCCCTAATTCTGAACATAAAATATTTCCAGGGCGCCACAACTCGCCCGTTACCTCACACAGTGATTTATAATATTCCTTGCAAGTATGGCAACAGTTATGTAGGGCAGTCTATACAGACTGTTGCGAATTGCTGTGTTGAACATTGCCACCAAGTACAGAAACACTAAAAACAGCAGTTTCTGAGAAGAGCATAATGAATAAACACAAGACTGATCGTACAGACGATGATCTAAGCCCACGATTTCAACTGTTCGGTGTCTGTGATTAGAGAAGCTGTAGAAATTAGACTGTATGGTCACAACTTCAAGAGACACTAGTAATGCACTTAACAATTTATTTATTTATTTGCTATTGTTTTTTGTCTTAGCTAGATACAAGAACAAATCAAATGTCACATGTAATTAATATATATGAATACAAAACATAATATTTTAACACAATTTCAAATGAGGTAGTGTAACTTAAGAACTGCATGGAAACATGCACCTGAAAAAGAAAAATTACAGAGGAAATATTTACATAGTTTTACATCTACATACATTACTCCACAAGCCACCATATAGTGCGTGGCAGAGGATATCTTGTACCACTTCTAGTCATTTTCTTTCCTTGGAGGTTTCAGAACGACATGGCTAGAAAACTGAGAAGATTTTATTCAATCCCTTTCCTTCTTCTCACAAATAGAGCGAGGGGAAAACGACTGTTTACATACCTCTGTATGAGCCCTATTTTTCCTCATCTTATCTTTGTGGTCCTTATGTGAAATGCACAGCACTGACAGTAAAATTGTTCTGCAGTCAACTGCAAATGCCAGTTCTCCAAATTTTCTTAATGTGTTCCTAGAAAAGAACATCACTATCCTTCCAGAGATTCCCATTTGAGTTGCCAAAGCACCTCCATAATACTTGGAAGTTGTTCAAAACTATCTGTAACAAATGCAGCAGCCCACCGCTGAATTGTTTCATTATTTTCCTTTAATCCTGGTGGGTATCCGAACACTCTAGCAATACTCAAGTACGTGTCACACTAGTGCTCCATGCACAGACTCCTTTACAGATGATCCACGCTTTTCAAAACGCCCATGATAAACCAAAGTCGAGCATTAATACCTTATGCACTTACATGCCTATTCCATTTTATATGGCTTTGCTACATTATGACTACATACTTAAACAACATAACTGTAATGCTGTATTTCTAACATTACACAGCCGTTTTCCCTACTCATCTGTATTACATACATTTTTCTACATTAGAACTAGCTGTCACTCACTACACCAAGTAGAAACTTTGTCCAAGTCATCTTGTATTCTCCTAAGGTCGCTCCACAAAGTCATCTTCCCATACACCACAGATAAGTCAACAAACATCTGCAGATTGCTGCTCATCCTGTCTGCCAGCTCATTTACATTTACATTTACAGTCCTATGACACCTCCCTGGGGCACTCCTTATGATACTCCTGTCTCTGATGAATATTCGCCATCATGGGCAATGTACTGGGTTCTGTTGCTTAAGAAGTCTTTGAATCAGTCATATATCTGGGTACCTATTCTGTATGATATTCACCATCTGCTGTTACTCATCATGTAGGAGAGATGCTGAGTCGCAGATAGGCACAACAAAAAGACTGTCACAATATAAGCTTTTGGCCAACAAGGTCTTCGACAAAGGCCTTGTTGGCTGAAAGTTTATATTGTTGTGCATATCTGCAACTCAGCATCTCCGTTATATGGAGAGTAGCAACTTTCCTTTTCATAATGTTGTTAAATTCCATCCTGGATTTTCCATTGTTTGATTTTCACCACCTGATATGAGTGATGGTGCTGCAAGCTATGCTGGACAGCAACACAAATGTACGCTATGAATGCAGAGAATGTCACCTTACATTACACCGTCTCCAGGATGTGATCATGATGTAATTTAGCCAATTGTGTTGTCCACTGGGCATAAAAGTTTGTGCCTCATCAGTTTTACAATAGTCAGACTTAGTCCCTGCTGATGGAGATGGAGGCTGTTATGAGAACCTTGGGATGTTATACAAATTGGATTTGGAAAGTTAACAGAACTTTGTATCATATTAACAGAATCTTCCGTCGGCTCTTAGTAGAACAACATTATAATAATAAATGAAAATCACCAGTTTGCTTTTGTTCTACAATATTATTTTTATTGCTAAGCGGTTTTTGGCCGAAAACCGGTTAGCAATAAAAATAATACTCACATGGATAAAAAGTTCCAATAATAAATGAAAAGCACCAGTTTGCTGTCTGAAAATGGCCTTGTAAGCCAAAAACCGGTTAGCAATAAAAGTAATATTGTAGAACAAAAGCAAACTGGTGCTTTTCATTTATTATTAGAACTTTTTATCCATGTGAGTATAATTATAGTGTAAAACTGATAGCTGAGCACCTTACAGAAATCTCTTAAGGGTCCTTGGGAGCCTTACACTTACATGCCAATAGATTTACACTTACATGTCAATATATTTACTCTCTAACAGTATTTGTTGTTAATAATAGGTGTAGTTTTACTGTGTTCATTGAAATGAACTTGAAAAATACTGGAAGTAAAAATAATGTCCGTGTAGACTATGCATCACTGCCTATGATTTAAAATGGAATTTTACATTCTGATACAAAAGTCTTTAACAGGTTGCTGCTACACACCAGACAGCAATCTGGAAATACCAAGATATTTAAAAAACACAAAGTGAAAGATTATTCCATCAGCCTCGCCATCTATAATTAACTATTATTAAGCATAATGTTTGGACTCAAGGATGCATCTGCTGGTTAACACTAAGTTTCATATGAAACAGAATTTTACAGTTACTGTTATATGTAAGGCTGACAGTACTCTTTGTAAAACTATGAAATGCTTTGTATGAAGTACAAGAGAAAAATGCGCTTGAATAAAAACTATTTATTGCTTTCAGGACCACTGGTTCCTTCATCTGGAAAGATGGATATGTTTCAGAAGATTGAGAATGAGGGGAAGATCACTTAAACTATCTGTGTACAACATTAGTGTGACCTATTTATAAGTACTGATCAGGTGTTTGACATCCCCACCAGGTCAGATTAAACCAACACATTGAAGCAACTCAGAGGTACGCTGCTACATAGGTTACCAGTAGGTTGAAACAACATGCAAGTATTAAGTAGAACTTGGCAAACTCACATGAGAATCCCTGGAGGGAAGACAATGTTCTTTATGTGGAACACTCCTGAGAAAATTAAGAAGATATGAGAAATTAGGGCTCATATGGAGGCATATAGATAGCCTTTCTTCCCACACTCTGTTTGCGTCTGGAACAGGAGAGGAAATGGTACAAGGTACCTTCCATCACGTACCATTTGGTTGCTTGCATAGTATGTATATATACTGAAATACGGTAGCAAATTGTGACTGCCTACTACACTAAAAATATTAATAGAGACTAACATAAAATTTCCTGCTTTATTTCAAATATAGCTGAGTGTTGCCTCGAACAGGGACACAAAATACAGTTTGAGAACACAAGAGTCTTGGCTCATGTGTCAACATACAGGGACTCCATTAGAAAAGAGGCAGTTGGGATTAGAACGAACAGCAACAATTTCAACAGAGGTGAGTGTAACAATGCAGTTCTCTCAACAAACGTCAAGCAGTGCAATGTTTAATGAATGTAAAAAAAAACGGGTTGTAACGGAATTCTTCGTGTTAAGTATCACGTCTGGCTACATGAAAAGTATGCAAAAGTGAACCTAAAATTCATAAATGACGATTTCTTGTGGTTCTGCCTGGATTGTTTACGTAACTGTTAAGCCTAGTTTACACGACGACAATAGGTTGCAGGCTCCTACTGCGCATGCGCGCCGCGCGTTTGCGCAACTCGTTGGTGAAACTAAACACTTTTGGCGTGTTCCAACTATGGCGACACTAGTTTCAGGAGTTTTGAGGTTATGCGCGTTCGTAGAATGTGGACAAACTGAAATATGAAGTGGGGAATGGAGAATAATGTTCGCTTTATGGATATCTATGCTTTGTGTAGGTGTTTGTGGGATTTCAGTGATGCTGATTACAAAAATAAGCAACATATTGCTGCCATTGAGACTGTCGTGCACAATCATAACATAGATAGTTTGACAATATCTGAGCTGCAGGGCAAAATTTATTGAGTTAGGACAACATATGCAACTAATTTAAGAAAAATACAAGCAAGTGTAATTCTAGCTATGGCAATGCTCTCGCCTACAAGACTAAAATTCCATCATTCGAGTTGGCCAACTCTTTGTTAAGGAATATTGTTGTCAGGAGGGAAGGTTATACCAATTCAAGAAGCTGGATTCTTTATTCAATATTCATCTATTTAAAACGTCACTGCAGTGCTTCCCATTCACATATATTGGAATTTTGAAATATAGCCAATATCTTCAAGAGAGTACTTTGCAAACCATTCTCTTCTCAATGCGGCCTGTTTCGAATAATTATTGTTGCTAATGTTAATAATTATTACTGTTAATGTTAATAATCATTGGTGTTAATGAAATAGCGTCATCACCAACTAAAACCATTTTCTTATAGCATGCCGAGTGTTCTCGATTGTAATGCACGCAATATCATATGTAATTTCAATTCTGGTGACAGTGCTTCATGCAGTACAGTACCTTTATCCCTTATCACATAATTAACTCTATTTAGAAGAAACGTGAACATTTCTGGTAACATTCTAAGATAATTAAAAGAACTTATTGGGTCTCCAATTATAAATTATTTCAGCAAGGATGCTAAGCAACCGAGCTGACGTCTTTTCTTTATCCAGTCACGAATCGAAACACGTTTCTTATTTTTTTTTTCTTATGCAGCGATTCCACGCAAGAAGCTTTAACTCCATCACAACTCGTGTGACGTGCAGCTGCCAAAACTTTCATTTCAGACACGACTCAGGAACCCTTAAAACGACCAAACTGATGTGTTTACTGGTTTCGCTGTGTCTACAGTCAACTATGAAACCATTTGCGTGCAACTCATTCCACGCAACGAGTGGCGTAACCCAATGCCGTCGTGTGAACTAGGCTTTACGCAGAGAAAAGATTATCTCCAGAGTGAAGTGAATGCAAAGGAAAGTCTTATTCAAATGCTGCAAAAAGAAATTGAATCCGCCAAAGAAGCCTTGTTAGCGTTAAAAAAAGAAAACACCGAGCCTATGCGCCAAAAATAGTATGATTACGGTGATTACAGCGCCAGAAACGATGAAAATCTGCGGCTGTGGAAAGATACAAACTGTGTTTCAACTAACGATAACGATGCGTCCTGCGAAGTAATAAAACGACAATCAGAAATAATGCCGTCTAGAAAGGAATGTGTGGAACTTATTCACAAAGGGAACTATGACTCAAACGAATCTCAGAACAAACTAATCGATGCACACAAGGAAGTACGCCACTCCCGGAGGGATACAAATACGAGTTCGTTGCGAACGAGTGATTCACGTGATGTGAATTAAAACAAAGTGCAGACTCTGTAGGCATAAATGCTACATTAAATGGACAAGTCAAAACACGATACAGTATTCAAAGTGCAGCTGAAAATTAATTTCTCATAACCGGCGATTCCTTGAAAAATGTTGTAGTGACAACCTGTAAAATTATTGTCTGGCGCCGGCCGCTGTGGCCGAGCGGTTCTAGGCGCGTCACTCCGGAACCGCACTGCTGCTATGGTCGCAGGTTCGAATACTGCCTCAGGCATAGATGTGTGTGATGTCCTTAGGTTAGTTAGGTTTAAGTCTACGGGACTGTGGCCGAGCGGTTCTAGGCGCGTCAGTCCGGAACCGCACTGCTGCTATGGTCGCAGGTTCTAATACTGCCTCAGGCATGGATGTGTGTGATGTCCTTAGGTTAGTTAGGTTTAAGTCTACGGGACTGATGACCTCAGACGTTAAGTCCCATAGTGCTTAGAGCAATTTGAACCCATTTTTGTTATCTGCCCAGAAATTAGGTCCCATCAGCTCAACAACTAGTTTAAAAACATTACAAATTCAAGAGAAAACCTCGAAAAAGAATCGAAAAAAATTACAAAGCCATTTTCATCCACTTTGGGTCGAATTCCCTCCGAGCATACAGTGAAGAGGAAATTATAAACGAATCAAAAAATATAATGCGATCAGCCAGAAAAATTTAACCTGCTTCCAGGATAGTGATTAGCGGAAGCAGAAAAAGGAGGTCAGTGATTGATAGTTATAGCAGAATTAATGAGGAATGTGATAGACTAGGTGCTATATTTATAAAATCAAATAATTTTTTGGGCAACGAATGTCTAGCAAATAATGGACTGTACCTAAACAGCCTATACTCTGTTCATCATAAGAAATAACCTGATATAATCATTAAGCCATGTTATCTTCCGCATTTGCTTGAATCTAATTGGATTTTGCTTCGCGTGGAGCAAAAGCCAAGCTGTGAGCAGTACAGTCAAGCACGATCATAAGGATACATTTTATGCTGTGTTACATGAACATTGACTCAGCGATAATGCGGGACAACAGTTTTACCAGCGCATTAAATCAGCCAGCGGTCCAACTAGTCTGCAATGGTGTGAGCAGTTGTACTTCAGATGTAAAAAGAGACGAGCAAAGAAACAATATAGCTCTGAATGTCATTTAATTTTTAAAGTGAATGAAATAATATTCGGTGAAAGTCCAGTACTATCGCGCCCTTCTTAGGTAACCAGATGGAAAGCATAAAATGCATGCATTCTCACATGACATAGTATTCTAATCACAAACAAGAGTGATTAAAATTTCTAACTTAAATACAGGTTAATTTTTCTAAATGAGCTGTCTGTAACGCAAAAGCATACTGCAGGGATTTCACTGTACTGTTGAATACTAAAGCCACTAAAGGTATTCATTACAGTCAGTCGTCTGCTAATCTCTTAGCTCCTTCCTTATCCGAATTCAATAAATACATTTCAGTTCTCGTAGTGTCATCTGCCATGTTGATAACGAATCTATCAACAGCAGAATCCATGGAGCCAACCAGGCACCGCATTTTCTTTTCTTCTTTTATGACGAGCTGTTATACAGGGTGATTATAATCAAACGTTCAAAACGCTGTAGAAATAATATAACTGATCAGAATGACGTCAAATTGCAATGGAATATTATCGGAGAAGGGGAAAAACGTATGGCAGAAGAAAAAAATAGTTTGAAAATTGATTAATAGATGGCGCTGTATGTGGCAGAATACGTAAGTGAAAACACCTGTCTTGCGCACGACCCATTGAAGTTGGTATAAACCCACCAGGTACATGGCCCTTCCTCCTTTCATTCCTGCGACATTCGTCATGACTGTCTCACTGCAGGATCACACTCTGCTTGTAAAGTTGTATTACAAGAATGTCGCTCTGCAGAAGTCCTGGACACTGAAGGGTTTGAAAAAAGGAGTTTGTCCGATGACTGCCGTGGGTCTGGAGAAAATGATTCAGAAATTCGAAAAGATGAGTTCTTTAGGTGTGCAACCTGGTAGAAGGAGGAAACGAACTGATTCGATGTCAGTGGAAGCAGTGGCCACAGCAATACAGGAGGAGACGAGTGGTGGTGTGCAAATGTGCAGTGTATGGAGAATTGCCCGAATATTGGACATACCCGTGAGCACGGTGCATTAGATCCTCCAAAACAGCTTTCTTGGCTATCCATTCAAAATTACCCATGTGCACGAGTTGCTTCCTGTCGACTTGCCAGCAAGAGAGACCTTTGCTTTAGAATTTCTTGTTCACATGGAATTGGACAATGATTGGCTGTGGAAGATTTTGTGAACAGACGAAGCCCACTTCAATCTGACAGAATATTTCAATACACAGAACTGTCGAATGTGGGCAATGATAAATCTACACACAAACCAACCAGTACCGCTTCTTCCTGAAAAGGCCACTGTGTGGTGTGGGTTTAAGGCATCATTTATCATAGGGCTATATTTTATTGAAGAGTCAGGTGCTTCTTGTCCTGTTACCTGTACCGTCCGTCGCTGGTAAGTGCTATGAGTCTCTTTTGTGCAACCATGTCATTCCAGCTCTCCAAATCTGTGGACATGTGGATGGGATCTTTTTATGGCACATCACCGTGCATTGCAAATCCAGTTAAGCAGCTGCTAGAATTGTCAGCCGCCATTTCCCTACAGCCTGGTCATCCTGATCTCCTGATCTTAATCCGTGTGACTTCTGGCTGTGGGGCTACCTGAAAGATGTTGTGTTAAGTGTTTCGTTTGCGTACATAGCAGCATTGAAGGTACGCATTGTGCAATACATTCTGAACGTGACCGAGAAACACTTGGATCAGTTGTGGAACATGTTGTTTCTCGATTTCAAGTTGTTGTAGAAAACGGTTGACAGCATATTGGACATGTTTTGCGTCAGTCACATGGAAATTAATAATCCGATTTGATTTGAATTGATGCTTTTTATGTGGTTTTTGGCCTCAGGACAATTAAAAATCGATCTAATTGATGCTTTTTATGCAGTTTTTGGTCTCAGGACACTTCAAAATCTATTTTTCCCCTCCGATGTGATATGACCTTTCTGTGGTGGATCGGGTTATGTAACTAAAAGTATCACATCTGCACACCCTTGCACACTGAGTGTTACAGTTTGTTTAATGTCAAATGTACACCTTAGGCATTGTTGTATGATTCACCTGACATTTATAGTCGACCACTATTAAATTATGATGCTTACTGCACTATCTATTGCTACATTTTGTAACTATTTATTTTTCTTCTACCATACGTTTCCACCTTCTCAGATAATATGCTGTTGCAATTTGACATCATTTTGACTAGTGGTGTTATTTCTATAGGGGTTTGAAAGTTTAACTTTAATCACAATAACCCCGTATATCCACCATCTTTCGGGAGTGACACGTAAAAAAGCTGGATGTGTTAGTTCCAGTATGTCTGGCAGCATAACAGTCTTGTTATTTCTTGGACCAAATCCCGCAACTTGGCTCCAGATCGGTTCTGTTGGATTTATATTCTAATTGTAGAGTAGCAAATGTAAAAATGCAGCATTTGTATGATGTGCCCAATGCTGTGAAAATGATTGTTTTCCATGTTTCTACGATAGTTATCTATCTCTGTGCTATAAAACGATGGATATAGTCCATATAAAGAGGATTTGGTTTTTCATTTTCGCCTTAAAAATTAAATTGCCATGTTTTCTTAATTTAAGCAACTTTTATTAACACTCTTTCATAAAACTTAGATAATTAAGAATTTGTATTTGAAACGATAACATGAATTTCGAGTCCAATGTGTAATTAAAAACAAGTAGATGCGCATTATTCATAAAAAATTATAAGTTTTATGATTGTGAGATGTAGGTATTTCAAAGTGAACGGGGCGGGGGGGGGGGGGGGGGGGAGGGGGGATGATGGCACTAACTGCATTTGGTTGACATTCCATTACATTACCGACTGCATGACACGTACAATGTGGCTTTGTGTATCAATTGTGTTATATACAGTGGCTGGGAAAACTTCAAAGCTGATTATGTACGTAAATTAATGAAAAACATTAAGAACAGCCTTTTTTCAGCATTTATAAATCGTATTCACACATGTGTGTTTTACTACACAGCAAAAAGCAGCTTCAGCAATTTTCATACTGCACATTAACAGTGCGACAATCAGAGCACGATGCTGAAGAGTCTGTGATTGTACACGATTTTTTAAATAAAAACTATATAGCTGAAATGTGATTAAGAAAAACGTTGTTAGCTGTTAATACATTTGAATATCTTAAAGTTTCATTTAGTGCAACTTAGTAATAATATATCTAATACATAAGCAGGACCTATTCCCAAGAGCGTAATAACGCCAGTTTACGTTGCTATGGCTTATGATCAATCATCGCGTTTGTTTTTATTTACTTCAGGTTATTCTTATGATGAAGGGATATAGGATCGATGACGTTCAGCAAAATGTTTATAGATGTTTGTAAAATCATTGAAACAAGGGAAACTAATATTTACTGGAGAGGATGTAACAGAAAAACGCCTGTTAATTGAAAAGAAAACTGCTAAAAACGTATATGGAAAATGTATGCTTAATACAATTAAAACAAGGCAAAATTCTTATTTGATGCACTGGAATATAAATAGCTTAAATTCGAAATCTTCCAGCAGCCTAAGCTACAAACTTGATGACTTACAAATTCTTCTCTCAGAATGTAAAAATATAAAAGTTATTTGTTTAAAGCGAGCCGAAAGTGGTCAAATTCAAAAAACTGCGATTTTTGGCTATAAAAAATTAATTGGAACATTCCTCTTTAATGTAAACTTTGAATTATTGTTCTAATCAGCCTGGAAGTGGAGTTATTACCATTTTCTCCCACGCCTGCAGAGGAATTGGGTCGGGCCGCTGAATGCATCTAGCACCCTCTTGTGACTTCTTGGCGAACTACTTGGCATTTTCTCGTCCTGAAGTTGAATATTTCCTTATGTCGCCCATACAGCGAGCGTGCACGGAATGGCTACATTGTTTTCTGTGGCAAATATAGCGCTAAAAGCGCCAAACATCGTCTCTGTGTTATTGATTGATTCGAATTACTTCAGTGTTGCGACTGTTGTTGGTAATATTATACTTGCTGTGTAAAGTGTCCTTCTGGTGACGACGCCACGTTTTAGTAGTCGTGCATGTAAGAGGAGGAAGAACGTGAGGAAAAGAAATTAGCACTAATACCAAGTTGTGATGCTGCAATTACAGAAACAATGCTTTCTTCTGCTAAGTAACACATGTCTGACCATAGCCCTGAGACATCTTCTAATAAGAAGATGACTGGTGGAAGCTACAGAGTTTGTGAATATGTGAGTGACTATGATAATATTAAGGAAGTACTGAATATTGGTCTATTATCTCCTGTGCTGAAAGAAAGTGTTCTGTGCAAAATTTGTTCAAGTATAAGAGTGGGACTAGAGATAAACGTTGATTCGCTGTGTTTTTTAGAGTTTTCTGTGTGTTGAAATAGTTTAGTAAATTTCGTGCTTTAGTTTTCAGCTGACGTTTCTTATTGTTTATAGTGAAATATTTCAGTGAAATTTTCATTCAGTGTTTTAACTTCGTTGAGTATTCCAGTGACCACTTGAATTTTTGGTTTTAGCTAATAATTTTGTGAAGTTTTGTTGGTATTGGTATTAGCTCTGATGTAGTAGTATTAATACTAGTAGTTGCTTTCTTAGTAGACAGAGAATTTCGAGACCACTATTGTTTGTTCTATAAATAGTTCTACTGGTATAACTGAACTTAGATAATGTAGAACTATAGTTTTTTTCAGTGGCTGAGGAATTTTTCCATGTGTGAGACGTATGGGTTCTGTCATACGTTTGTGAATAGTGTGTTACAGTGTGTGATTTGTTCAAAGTATTTTCACTGGGGGGAATGCAGTGGAGAAGCCAGTAGGCATTCTAGCGAGCTCCTCTCCTGGGAATGCAGAATCTGTAGTAGAAATAAGTTGATAGAGGAGCGGGAACGTAAGACCGGTGCCCTTCAGGTGCAGTTACAACACATAAAAGAGGAACTAGATAGGTTGAGAAGGGTGAAGGGTGGTGGAGATAGGGAACTGGCAGTTGGCAAGAAGGGAGCTAGAAGGAGGAGGAGGTATTCAGTCAGTTATACTTTGCATACATGAAATAGATTTGATCAACTGTCAGAGTTGAGTGGAGAGGAGCCTCCTCTAGCTGTAGATGCAGGGAACATGCAGTAGTCCTCTACAGTTAGGAGGCCTAGGTCAATTGTAAATTCTAACAAAAAGAAGAAGGTTCTCCTGCTACGTAGTTCGTATGGTAGAGGTGTGGGCTAGAAGTTGCAGGAAGTGTTGGAGAGTGAGTACCATGTCACCAGCATGGTGAAGCGTAGTGCAGGGTTGGCAGAGGAGTTATGTAGGAATTTTATGAAGGAGGATCAGGTAGTGATAGTGGATGGAGCAGGGAACAGTCTTTATAGGGATGGGATATGTGATGTAGGTGGTGACCTGGTAAAGATAGCTTATCAAACTGGTGGCACTATTGTGCCCTTCGTGCAACTATTTCAGTGTCATGATCGGCCTCATCTTAATGGGGCTGTTAGATTCATTAACATGGGGCTGGAGAGGCACTGATGGCAGATGGAATGGGTCACATTTCATTGGTGCCAGTTGGGTCCATCAGTAGTTCGGGTTTCACTAAGCATGACCTTCACCTCAATGGGTATGGGAGGGGTAGGCTGGCGCAGCTTATAGGTGACAGTGCAGTGGGTATCGGTAGGATCACACATGGAAAAATTCCAGTAGTAGTTGGTGTTAGAGCTGCACCTTTTTTAGATTGAAGCCAGCTGATAGGCAACTTAAAGGAAGCCCCTCTAACTAAGGCTCACTTTCAGAGGATGTCATGTTTGCAAGTAGAGAAGGATTTAGCATATTTCATCAAAATATGAGTGGCATTAGAGATAAGGTTAGTGAACTGCTTATAGATGTTGAATCTGAAATTATTGGTATATCCGACCACCATTTAAATAATTTGACAATACAGAGGCTTCCTTTACCAGGATACAGATTAGCTGACTGTTTTCAAGGAGTTCCTTGTGGGGTGGGGGAGTGGCTACATATGTAAAAAACGGTATCCCATTTGAGCCCATAGATGTATCACAGCACTGCACTGAACAGATATTTGAATGTTGTGCAGGGGCAGTTGAATTAAGTGAAGCTAAACTTCTATGATGGTGCAAGAAAAAGTATGTTGGTAGATCTCCTAAATTCATATGATCTGATGCAGACTGTATTATTTACAAATAGGGTGCAGGGGAACAATAGCACAGCCATAGACAATATTTTCATTCTTTCTTCACTACTAGACGGGCATTCTGTTAGTAAAAGGGTGAATGGCCGTTCAGACCATGATGGACAGATTTTAATACTATCCCAAACAAATGTCATATATAATTACAAACTGTGTAGGAAAGGTAATCCAACAGCAACAGAAAGTTTTTTAAACCTTGTCAAGGAACAAGAATGACAGGGTGTTTATAGTGCCTATAACATAAATGATAAATATAATGCATTCCTTATTGCATTTTTCATGCTCTTTGAGAGTTGCTTTCAATTAACAATAATAGGCAGCCCAGGTGGCTGACTAGTGGGATAAGGATATCATGTAGAACAAAGTGGGAATTATATCAAAATGTTGTCACAATCAAGCTACAGTAGCCCATTACAAACAGTATTGTAAGGTGCTTCAAAATGTTATTAGGATGGCCAAGAGTATGTGGTATAGTATACAAATAGAATAGCTAATTCACAGGATGAAATTAAAACCCTATGGTCAGTTGTGAAAGAAGTGTCTGTAGCACAAGGTCGACAATATAAAGTCAGTTACAGTAAAAATATTTCTGTTATTGATAAATCAGATGTAAGTACAGTACTTAAGAATCATTTTCTGATCGTTGCTGGTGAATTAAATGAAAATTTAGTTTCTACAGGGAATCATATAACTTTCTTGGCAAATGACTTTTAGAGATTGATGACTGAAAGACTCCTTTGCGATACAGACAAGGGGGAGATTGAGTCAATAATTAAATCACTGGAGACTAAGGACTCTCATGGATATGATGGAGTGCCTAGCAGAATATTATAGTACTGTGCTGAACTTGTTAGCCCTGTATTTAGCCATATTTGTAATTTTTCATTTAGGAATGATCAGTTTCCTGAATGGTTAAAGTACTCAGTAGTAAAGCCACTTTATAGAAAGGGATAATGCAGACAATTTTAGACCTATTTTTATGCCATCAGTGTTTGCTAAAGTTACTGAAAATGCTGTGTATGTAAGAATAGATGATCATTTTATATCACACAATTTGCTATCACATCTACATTTCGGCTTTAGCAGTCGTTTAACAACTGAAAATGCTACATTCTCTTTACTATGTGAGGTACTGGATGGATTAAACAAAAGGTTTCGAACGGCAGGCATATTTTTTGATTTAACTCTGCATTTGATTGTGTTGATCACAAAATATTGCTCCAGAAGAATACGGGTGGTAGCTCACAACTGGTTCACCTCTTACTTTAGCGACACACACCCAAAATTCATTATTCACAATGTTGAGAATGGCTGTGACGTGGGGTCTGAGTGGGGTTCAGTCAACTGGTTGGGGGGGGGGGGGGGACATGCATCAGTGTTAGGGCCGCTCCTGTTCCTTATTTATATAAATGATATGCCCTCTAGTATTACGGGTAACTCTAAAGTATTTCTGTTTGCTGACAACACTAGCTTGGCAGTGAGGGATGTCGTGTGCAACATTGGCTCTGTTTCAAATAGCACAGTTTGTGACTTAAGTTCATGGCTTGTAGAAAATAAACTAACGCTAAATCACAGTAAGACTCAGTTTTTACAGTTTCTACCGCACAATTCAACAAAACCTGACGTTTTAATTTCACAGGTGAGCATATGATTATTGAAACTGAACAGATCAAATTTCTAGGTGTTCAGATAGATAGTAAACCGTCATGTAAAGCCCACATTCAGGATATTATTCAAAGACTTAAAGCTACCAATTTTTACTGTTCAAACGGTATCTATAGTGGGTGATAGTTTGACATGAAAATTAGTCTACTTTGCTTACTTCATTCGCTTGTGTCGTATGGTATTATATTTTGGGATAACTCTTCCCATCCTAAAACAACATTTTTGGCTCAGAAACGGGTGGTTCAGGCAATAAGTGGTGTAAGTTCACAGACCTCTTGTCGACTGCTGTTCACTAGTCTGGGTATTGTGACACTGGCCTCTCAATATATATATATATATATATATATATATATATATATATATATATTCCTTACTGTCATTTCTTGTTACCAATATTATCTTATTCCCAAGAATAAGCAGTTTTCACTCAGTTAACACTCGGCAGGAATCAAACCTGCATTTAGATGGGACTTTCTTAACTCATGCAGAAAGGTGTGCAGTATACTACTGCATCCATTTTCAATAAGCTACCACTCGAATTCAAAAATCTCAGCCATAATCCATGGGTTTTCAAATCGAAACTGAAGCGTTTCCTCATGGGTCAAAAAATGGTTCAAATGGCTCTGAGCACTATGGGACTTAACATCTCAGGTCATCAGTCCCCTAGAACTTAGAACTACTTAAACCTAACTAACTTAAGGACATCACACACATCCATGCCCAAGGCAGGATTCGTACCTGCGACCATAGCGGTCGCGCGGTTCCAGACTGAAGCGCCTAGAACAGCTTGGCCACCAGCAGTTGGCCCTCATGGGCCACTCCTCCTATTCTGTCGAGGAATTCTTTGAAAAATTAAGCTGATTCTTGTTGTATTGTTAATTGCATTTACTTAAATGTATGGGTTGACTTTTTTCGATTTCATAAAGAATTTACTTTTATCTGTTATTACTTTTATATTGTAATTTCATATACTGACACATTACATGATCTTGGAGATTTGCTCCTCAATTTTATCCTATGGAACTTGACGTGTAAATAAATAAATAACAAAGCACTTTGGTTTAGATGCCAATCTAATGGTGAAACTGGGCCATCTAGAGTGTTTGATGTAAATGTTCGACTTGTATGTATTCTTCGATCCATCGGAAAAGGGTCTGCTGCTGGCAAACTATTTTGTGGTATTATGAACTTGCCATCGCCTCCAAGCATATTTGGGTACTATTATGAGCTCGTAGGGTCCTCTGTTGAAGATGTGGCTTTGAAAACCACGAAAGAAGCAGTGGAGGAATCTATAGAAATGAGTGGTGGTTCTAGGGACTTGGTAATGACATTAGATGGTTCATGGCAAAAGAGGGGTCATATATCCCTGAATGGGGTCGTAACTACTACTTGTGGTGATAATACAAAAGTGATAGACGTTGCAATATTGTTAAACATTGTAGGTGCAAAAATAAAATCAAAGGAGAGCACAGTGGTACCTGTGAGGCAAATTTTAGTGGATCAAGAGGAGCAATGGAAATGGAAGCAGTGAAACAAATTTTTGTTCCGAGATACAATGTTAGGTACAAATACTACCTTGGAGATGGTGTTTCAGTACTACAGTGGAACTGAAACCATATGGAACTGAATTTGTAGTTGAGAAGTTGGAATGCATTGGGCATGTGCAGAAACATATGTGTGTACAGCTTCGAAGGCTCAAACAAACTTTGTGTTCGAGTAAGCCCAGTGATGGAAAGCAATAGGACGGAGAAGGCGGCTTACTGATCAGGTGACTGAACGTCTGCAGAGATACTATGGGTATGTGTTAAGACAAAATACTAGTAATTCTAGACACATACGAAAAGCGGTGTGGGCATTGTTCCGTCATATTGCCTCTTCCAATGAATGCCCTCAACACAACCTGAGCCCAAAAGGACTATGATCACATGCATGGTTTTCCAGCAGCTGGGATAAAGACAATAAAACCAATTTTTCATGACTTAGCACAGCCAGAATTGTTACACAAATGTCTACATAGTTAAACACAGAATCCTAATGAGATCATTACCAATTTAATTTGGACAGTGATTCCTAAAAGGGTATTTGTAGGCTTAAAAACACTGCACTTTGGCATTTATGATGCAATAGCAACCTACAACCAAGGAACCAGTGTGAAGTGTGAAGTATTGAAGGCATTAGGATTTCCAGCTGGGGTGAACACTCTATGAGCTCTAAGAAATATTGACAGAGAGAGGATAAGAGGAATAGAAAGAAGAGTAAGCTATATGCAATATAATGGAACAACAGGCCAAAAAAATACCAAAAAGGAAGCTTTCTGAGGATGAAGGAGAAGACTCTGATAATCCACCCTACAGTACAGGTATATATTGAGAAACGTTGACAGCCAATTCTCCTAAATTAGAATTTTTTGAATGAAAGGAAAATTTTCTCAAAATCCGCTCAAAGTAGGGAGATGAAATTTTTATACAATTTTCCTAGTGGTCGAATTTACACTGTAACATGGCCATTTGGCAATATGTTCAGTAGTTTCACCTCAATTTGATTAAATAAAGCAATTTTTTGTAAAAAAGGTTGAGACATTAAAAAAAAGGACATGAGAAAAGATACTCCAATATCACTCCATCATAACTGCAATACTTAACCACTCTATATGTAAAAAAATTTCAAAATTTTCAGTTTGGTGGATTATTCATAAATGTTTCTCAGACCAAGTGATTTCAACATGGGCAGCACACACACCTCCAGTACCCCTTAGCTCCAATACAATAAATATTTTAAATAAAATTGAAAATTTCAGTGTTGCAAGCAGCTATTGCAGGGAGAAAACAACTCACAGTGGTTGCTGCATACTACTGGTTTCTTCAATAAGCTATGAAGTAAATACAGATTATAATCGTTTAAATGATGATTGTATATTTGAAAGCAGTTGCATAAATGTTAAAGACCTTAATAAGCTAGTAGTTACAATTTATACAACCCCAGAAAAGGCATTAGTCACACCATTACTTTCTAATTTCCAGTCCTTGCTAGATAAATTAAAGAAAGAAAGTAAGAAAAAAATTGTTGTAGCAGCTGGATTTAATACAGACACTGCAAATGACAATAAAGAATCAACAAAATTTATTGATTGAATAGAAACATTTGATTTTAAACTAAATTTTTGGTGTTCACCAGAGAAAGTATTCACTCAGCAACATGCATTGATAACATTGTAACAAATTACTACTTTGATGAAGTACATAACTCTGTCAAGACTTTGGACTTTCTAATAACTCAGCCTTGTTTGTCAAACTGCCAAACAATGATAAACATAATCTAAGAAAAACTTATGTCAAAAGAAGTTTCAATAAAATAAATACTGAAATATACTATGAGAAACTTAGTAAAGTGGTCTCTCAGGGATTCTGATTCAACAAATGAATACTTCAGTACATTCTTATACAGTTTTCTTGGAGTATTTGATGAAACTTTCCCACAAAGATCATATTGCAATAAAACAACAAGTAAGATAAGATAGATCATTGTTGTTGTTGTTGTTGTGGTCTTCAGTCCTGGGACTGGTTTGATGCAGCTCTCCATGCTACTCTATCCTGTGCAAGCTTTTTCATCTCCCAGTACCTACTGCAACCTACATCCTTCTGAATCTGCTTAGTGTATTCATCTCTTGGTCTCCCTCTACGATTTTTACCCTCCACGCTGCCCTCCAATACTAAATTGGTGATCCCTTGATGCCTCAGAACATGTCCTACCAACCGATCCCTTCTTCTGGTCAAGTTGTGCCACAAACTTCTCTTCTCCCCAATCCTATTCAATACTTCCTCATTAGTTATGTGATCTACCCATCTAATCTTCAGCATTCTTCTATAGCACCACATTTCGAAAGCTTCTATTCTCTTCTTGTCCAAACTATTTATCGTCCATGTTTCACTTCCATACATGGCTACACTCCATACGAATACTTTCAGAAATGACTTCCTGACACTTAAATCTATACTGGATGTTAACAAATTTCTCTTCTTCAGGAACGCTTTCCTTGCCATTGCCAGCCTACATTTTATATCCTCTCTACTTCGACCATCATCAGTTATTTTGCTCCCCAAATAGCAAAACTCCTTAACTACTTTAAGTGCCTCATTTCCTAATCTAATTCCCTCAGCATCACCCGACTTAATTAGACTACATTCCATTATCCTTGTTTTGCTTTTGTTGACGTTCATCTTATATCCTCCTTTCAAGACACTGTCCATTCCATTCAACTGCTCTTCCAAGTCCTTTGCTGTCTCTGACAGAATTACAATGTCATCAGCGAACCTCAAAGTTTTTATTTCTTCTCCATGAATTTTAATACCTACTCCGAATTTTTCTTTTGTTTCCTTTACTGCTTGCTCAATATACAGATTGAACAACATCGGGGAGAGGCTACAACCCTGTCTTACTCCCTTCCCAACCACTGCTTCCCTTTCATGTCCCTCGACTCTTATAACTGCCATCTGGTTTCTGTACAAATTGTAAATAGCCTTTCGCTCCCTGTATTTTACTCCTGCCACCTTTAGAATTTGAAAGAGAGTATTCCAGTCAACATTGTCAAAAGCTTTCTCTAAGTCTACAAATGCTAGAAACGTAGGTTTGCCTTTCCTTAATCTTTCTTCTAAGATAAGTCGTAAGGTCAGTATTGCCTCACGTGTTCCAGTGTTTCTACGGAATCCAAACTGATCTTCCCCGAGGTTGGCTTCTACTAGTTTTTCCATTCGTCTGTAAAGAATTCGTGTTAGTATTTTGCAGCTGTGACTTATTAAGCTGATAGTTCGGTAATTTTCACATCTGTCAACACCTGCTTTCTTTGGGATTGGAATTATTATATTCTTCTTGAAGTCTGAGGGTATTTCGCCTGTTTCATACATCTTGCTCACCAGCTGGTAGAGTTTTGTCAGGACTGGCTCTCCCACGGCCGTCAGTAGTTCCAATGGAATATTGTCTACTCCGGGGGCCTTGTTTCGACTCAGGTCTTTCAGTGCTCTGTCAAACTCTTCACGCAGTATCGTATCTCCCATTTCATCTTCATCTACATCCCCTTCCATTTCCATAATATTGTCCTCAAGTACATCGCCCTTGTATAGACCCTCTATATACTCCTTCCACCTTTCTGCTTTCCCTTCTTTGCTTAGAACTGGGTTTCCATCCGAGCTCTTCATATTCATACAAGTCGTTCTCTTATCTCCAAAGGTCTCTTTAATTTTCCTGTAGGCAGTATCTATCTTACCCCTAGTGAGATACGCCTCTACATCCTTACATTTGTCCTCTAGCCATCCCTGCTTAGCCATTTTGCACTTCCTGTCGATCTCATTTTTGAGACGTTTGTATTCCTTTTTGCCTGTTTCACTTACTGCATTTTTATATTTTCTCCTTTCATCAATTAAATTCAATATTTCTTCTGTTACCCAAGGATTTCTACTAGCCCTCGTCTTTTTACCTACTTGATCCTCTGCTGCCTTCACTACTTCATCCCTCAAAGCTACCCATTCTTCTTCTACTGTATTTATTTCCCCCATTCCTGTCAATTGCTCCCTTATGCTCTCCCTGAATCTCTGTACAACCTCTGGTTCTTTTAGTTTATCCAGGTCCCATCTCCTTAAATTCCCACCTTTTTGCAGTTTCTTCAGTTTTAATCTACAGGTCATAACCAATAGATTGTGGTCAGAGTCCACATCTGCCCCTGGAAATGTCTTACAATTTAAAACCTGGTTCCTAAATCTCTGTCTTACCATTATATAATCTATCTGATACCTTTTAGTATCTCCAGGGTTCTTCCATGTATACAACCTTCTTTCATGATTCTTAAACCAAGTGTTAGTTATGATTATGTTGTGCTCTGTGCAAAATTCTACCAGGCGGCTTCCTCTTTCATTTCTGTCCCCCAATCCATATTCACCTACTATGTTTCCTTCTCTCCCTTTTCCTACACTCGAATTCCAGTCACCCATGACTATTAAATTTTCGTCTCCCTTCACAATCTGAATAATTTCTTTTATTTCATCATACATTTCTTCAATTTCTTCGTCATCTGCAGAGCTAGTTGGCATATAAACTTGTACTACTGTAGTAGGTGTGGGCTTCGTATCTATCTTGGCCACAATAATGCGTTCACTATGCTGTTTGTAGTAGCTTACCCGCATTCCTATTTTCCTATTCATTATTAAACCTACTCCTGCATTACCCCTATTTGATTTTGTGTTTATAACCCTGTAGTCACCTGACCAGAAGTCTTGTTCCTCCTGCCACCGAACTTCACTAATTCCCACTATATCTAACTTCAACCTATCCATTTCCCTTTTTAAATTTTCTAACCTACCTGCCCGATTAAGGGATCTGACATTCCACGCTCCGATCCGTAGAACGCCGGTTTTCTTTCTCCTGATAACGACATCCTCTTGAGTAGTCCCCGCCCGGAGATCCGAATGGGGGACTATTTTACCTCCGGAATATTTTACCCAAGAGGACGCCATCATCATGTAATCATACAGTAAAGCTGCATGCCCTCGGGAAAAATTACGGCTGTAGTTTCCCCTTGCTTTCAGCCGTTCGCAGTACCAGCACAGCAAGGCCGTTTTGGTTATTGTTACAAGGCCAGATCAGTCAATCATCCAGACTGTTGCCCTTGCAACTACTGAAAAGGCTGCTGCCCCTCTTCAGGAACCACACGTTTGTCTGGCCTCTCAACAGATACCCCTCCGTTGTGGTTGCACCTACGGTACGGCTATCTGTATCGCTGAGGCACGCAAGCCTCCCCACCAACGGCAAGGTCCATGGTTCATGGGGGGGAGATAGATCATACCAGGAATAAAATTTCCAATGAGAGTAAAAGGAAGCTACACAATCAGCTGAAGTACAACTGAGATCCTGGTTTTGTAAAATATGTCAGGGACTATAAACTATTTTTTAAAGTTGTGAAGACTTCAAAACAAACGGCAAATAATACATTCTTTCTAGGGGAAAAAATAAAACAAGGGCAATAAGATACGCAGTGAAGTCAAAAATCACTAACAAAAGATTTCAGAAATCAAATTTAAGGAAAAATATGTTGTAAATCCAGCTCAAATATCTGAGTGCTTCAATGAGTACTTCACAAATGTAGCAAAATGTGATTTAGATGTAACAAATTACGAGCAGAAAGTAAACAGTTTTGGATTGAAAGGCAATATCAGTGAATGTCTTAAAAAATTCAACACAGTCTCAACAAAATTTGTTGAGAATGTCATACTCTCCTTAAAAGACAAAGACTCTGCAGGTTAGGATGGAATACCCACCAAAGTAATTAAAAAAGTTTACAAGATAGTAGCTCATCCTCAATCTCTCTTAGTAAACAAATCATTTGAGGAATGTCACTTCCCTGATCTCTTGAAATACGCAGAACTAAAACCATTGTTTAAAAAAAGATTCAAAAGATGATATGGGAAATTATCATCACATTTCTGTATTTCCAGTCACATCAAAAATATTTGAAAAGATTTCTGCATTACAAATACAAAACTTCAGCACTCTGTGTGATATTACTTCAATCACCAATTTTTCATCCAACAAGGCAAAACACAGTAGATGCAATAAATGAATTTATTGAAAAAATTACTTCATTAGTAGATAGGAAAGATAAGTTGCAGGAATAGTCTGTAGTCTTACAAAAGCATTCGACTCTCTAACCATATCCTGCTGCTTTTCGGACTCAACAGTTACGGAATAAGGGTTATTGCTTTGAAATTGTTTGAATCATATCTCATGGAGAGTAAACAAATAGTAATAATCAAATATAGAAGATTACTTCTCAGACAGAAAACTGTGTCAGAAGGTTTTCTTCAAGGCTCAATTCGTGGACCAGTTTTGTTCCTGTTCTATGTATATGACTTGCCTCTCAATATAAATACTCATTTAAGTTTGTTTGCAGATGATACTTACACCCTAATTGAAAATCAAAATTCTGACAGTATACCACAGAATGTCATGAATACATTAAGTAACTTGGAGACATGGTTCAATGTAAATGCCTTCAGGCTAATCATCTGAAAAATCAGCATGGAGAGTTTTGAAGCCAAACAATCAAAAACTATATTCACATATAGAGTATCCAGCAAATAAATTCAACAGCCTTACATTTGCTATGGAAATTTTAGCGAGTGCCACTCATATGGACACCAGGAAAATAGTATACTGCAACTACTTTGAATCTGTTATTAGATATGCCATAATGTTTGGAGAAACTCGGTAAATAATAATATAAATTTGAAAGTTGTAAAAAAAGAATCACTGGAAACATGTGCACTGCACAACTGAGGGCATCATGTCGACCATTATTTAAAGAGCTAAAACTATTAACTGTACCCTCTTTATACATCTCTGAGGTGATTCTTTTCCTAAGCAGCAGAGCTGAGCTATTAATAAAGAAAAGACATTTTGGACACTTATATAACACAAGACAAATAAAGCTTCATGCTCACCTCACATCATTTAAAATTGTGTGCTCAGACTCCTCAGTACATAGTGGTGAAAATTCACAACTTAATAAAAGGTTGTAACATAATGAAAAAGAAGATAAATATTTTAGACTACAAATTACATAATTTTCTAATCGAAACACGCTACAACTCTGTGGAAGATTTCATGAAGAGCGAAGTAATACTTCTAGCTCGATTCCTAATATGTAATAAAAATTCACGAAAGTTATAGTGGATGTAAATATTGTAAGCTTGACAAATTTTAAATAAGTAAATTCTTCACAAAGTAATATTGTAAGTGTGAAAAAATTTCAAATAAGCGAATTGTAACCTGGAAATGTCTCTTGTATATCGGCCATATCTTCTGAAAATCTGTGTGTTATGAGATGAATAAAGCACATTTCCCAACTGCAGTATGTCAGGCACTATGGCCAGGCAGTCAGTATCGCGAATATCAATATAAAAATCGATAGTCGATACTCATTCGCAGGCTCCAAGGACGTGCGCTTATTTCCTTAACGTGAGTCTTGCAGGCCCCACGGAATTACTTCGTGACGTTATCAAAAAGGCCAAAGGCGTGACACCGCCGCCTGGTGACTGGAGGTGTAAGCAGCTCTATTAACGTAAGTAATGTCAGTCACCTATTGACCACAGCCTTTATACAGACCTGCCATCAGCCGTCATTTTGGAACGTCAAGTCAATACGGATTGCTTGAATGAGGCTTCTGTTATGAAAATTAAATGTGGAAACCAGGTCTGAATGTGAATAATTTCGATTATGGTGACATACTAATCTGTAGCGTAGTCAGAGCTACAGATTATAGTCTTTTGTGATTGACTGGATCCAATTGATGACGAATTATTGGTTGAATGGTAGAGTGATTTTTAATATAGCACACAATATTATGTCTTCAGGACAATGTCTCTAAAGGTTTTTTTAACGTATTAAGTGCAGCTTACTGATATAACTATCACTCAGACTTTAACATTTTTTAAATGTTCGGGTAATAAGTTGCCATCTCTTTATCTAAGAATAGATGATGAATGCAGCTAGCCGCTATCTCTGTGTATTGTCTTGTCTGTATAGACGTGTATCTGTTGCCTTTAAGATCACTTCACCTTCACCCATAAGTCTATACAGTAAAGTAAGGCCCTCCCCGTTTTTGGCTGATCCATTATAAGACAGGCGAAAAATTACACTAATGGAGGATTATTAGCATTATCTCTATTTTCATTCGCTCTCTCTCTTTCTATCCTTTATCTATGTACAGTTTTTAATATAATATTTCATTACGTGAAATCAGCCAAATAGGATCTTTGGTGGAGTCCTTCATCTTGGTAATCAGCAGCTGGCTTGCTGTAAGAGATCTTTACATTTATTATTACTGTTTAACACTGCAGTCAGTCGGGAGAATCAATCGTTTGGACAATTTGTTCCTTTTACGAAAGATTTCGAATTCCAGATGTGTTCGAAGCCTTTTTGGACGATTTAACACAGACTCAATGATTGCAGGCTCTCTTCGACACAGCTGAAACTTCCCCACTAATTACAGGGCCACCGTGATCATCAAATGATTCAGAAAAAGCTCATTCGTTCATTCACTCCAGAACAAAAAAGTAACAAACCTTATTTATGGAGGAAACTGTGTATTAAATCCATCTCCATTACATGTCCAGATCTCCGGTGATTCCACGCCTTAATTATTTTCCGTTTACAGTCTCTTTCTCTTCAAACAAACCGCTAGCGGCAGAAATGTTAATTGGCTCGCTTTAGCGAGAAAAAAAGCAGAATATGTATCTCTCAGAATCACGTCAATACCTCAACAGATACCCCAGAAGCTGTCCTAGTTACCACTCTTAACAACCATGAAGAATGCATATATGCATCTCTGTTATTTCAAACAATAAACGCACTAGAAAATACTTTGGCGTCGTAGAGCTGTCGCCGCATATATTACGAGAAAATCAGATCAGATAACTTTTCCAAAGTGAATGAATGTGGATGGTTTGATTGAAAATGATTAATTGGTGCGTGGTAGAAGGTATTTTCTGTGGGGACATTATAAGATGTTTGCAATACCTAACTAATTTGTCTTTGCATCCATTCCAGCAGTAGCAAATACAGAAAAACATATCGAATGCGGGTAAAAGATACATAGTGAAACGCCCCTTGCATTTTTGTAGTTTGTGAACGATGTATATATATAATATGCATCAAAATACACGTCAGATACTTGTTCATTGTCTAATATATGTTTTCGGCCATGACCGAGTAGTTTTATTTTTTTATTAGGAAAAATGCGTTAAATATGGGAAACTGCATTTAAATATGGCAATGCCACACGTTTGTCTGTTACCACAACCTTCATTTCTCATGTAGTTTCTCAAAATCCAGTTTACTTGTATGTGGCCTTCTGATAAAAAGGAGTGAATCAGGAATTATTAATAGATTTAAGCAATACTCAGATCTTCAAATGAGTGTATATGTGGGACAAAATAAATCGTCTTTAACAGGGTGCAGCTTATCTCATATCTTGGGGGTGGCAGAAGAAGCCAAGCTGGCAGCTTTCCTACCACACTATTGGGCAACAAGCAGCAAGATAGGATGTGTTCTGCAGAGACCTTTGTCCCAGCCTGCCCCCAAGATACTAGATATGTCGTGCCCTGCTAAACACAACATAGCTCTTCACTTGCCCGGTGTGTACTGTGTCCCTTCCGAGTGCAGCAGTATTTATATAGGCCAGACAGTTCGTACAGTTGCCATGAGTTGTGCTGAGCACAGGAGGCATATTAAGCAACGGGAGATCGACAAGTGACCATTGGTGAGCATTGCCTCGAAAATGGACAGAAAACACAGTTTGAGAACATGAGAGTCTTAACTCATGCGTCAATGTACTGGGACTCCACTATAAAAGAGGTACTTCAGATTGGAATTAACAGCATCAATTTCAACAGAGGGCAGGTCACACATTGAGTAGGGCATGGTGGTGGGCTTTAAATGTCGAAAGGAAGCAACTCTTGTAGGGAGGAGGGAGCAGCAGTTTCAAAAGTGGCGCTGGCCCCTCGCGCCACCTGACATCACTCGGTCCCACGGCGGGAGAGAGCTACTTCGACCTGCTCAACTTGGCTTCTTTGCACGCATGGTTTCAGCCCCCTCTGATTGGTGCCAGCAGCGATAATTGTGGGTATATAAGTGAGAAATAGTTCCAGCCCCAGCAGTCAGTAATTTTACTCATGAAAACGATGGCAGAGTTAGCGATCGAAAGATCGAGAATTTTATTGGAACTGACGCAGCTTCAAAACTGATAAGATTTTATCCAAATGCCAGATGTATCAAAGTTTGTATCTGGCGGTTTTATGTTGTGAATAAGCTTCCTACTTAGGTTGTTGTTGGTGCTGAAGCTTATTTTTACATCTGTGTTTTTGAATAGCCTTGCTAATTTAGCAGACATTATTTCAAGGTATGACATTTTTACATATTTAATTGGTGGGCTTCTTTCAGTTGTGAGTGTACTTTGGTGTTCTTTGTTCAGTTTATTTATAATCTTTTGTGACTTTGCATTAGTGAATGAAGGATCATATCCATTGTTTTTTACAGTGCGCTGTTTCTTGTAGGAGTTCTGTATGCTGAAGTGGAAATATGTGGGCTTTGTATAGCACTGATCTATATGCAGCTTTTTTATGGGAGGTGGGATGTGTGGAAGAGTTTGGTATAGTGATACCTGTACCAGTAAGTTTTCTTCTTAGTCTCTCTTGTTCGCCCTTGAACCAATGCATATTCAAGAAAGCCTTTTCAAGGTCATCATACTTTAGATATTTTTCAGACACAGCAGTCACCTGTAAGGCAGAATCAGAATGCAGAAAACCTGCCATAAATTTAATCTTCTGCATGTCATTCCAGCTATTCGGAATGAGAAATTTTAATGACTTAATGAATATGATGAGGTGCGTATCCCATTGATAGGGTGAAAAAGTAGCAAACTGTATCTGCAGGAATATGTTTTCCACCATGAAATATGTAGGAATATGTGGTATGACCCACATAACATGATGTACAAGGGTTGATTCTACTTGGCTGTACCCTCTACCAGAGCACACACCATCATGGTGTGACATGGTTGCTTACACTAGATGTGTCAGCCACGTCAATCACTGAAGTACCAGGTTCTAGTAGTTTCATATTTTTTTCAGGTAAGTAATTTAAAGGTAGTGGATTTAATTTCCATGCATAACTGGTCCACGTAATTTTTGTGGCCCACATCATATTTTGGTACTTTCTTTACCATAACACTGGAAACGCACTCTTCCATATCATGTAAATGTTAACAAAGTGCCTCTAGGACTTCAGCATTTGTTTGTGTGCTTTGGTCCTCACTCCACTGCACAATGTGATCATTGTACGCCGGCTCTAGTGTGGAGAATTTAGTTTCAATAGTTTCCTTTTTTTTACTTTGTGAGCCACATAACATTTGTTTCTTCATCGAAAAACATGCTCACTTAGTTTTTCCTCTATCTGTTTGTCTATTCCGATTGAAATCTCATCTACTCCATGACAGAACCGTGATCTTTCCCAATTTAGATACAATCGTTTTGTCTTTTTCTGTGATAAAATCTGTTGTATTTAATTTTTCTGTGATAGACTCTGTTCCATTTACTTTGGTCACAATGAGAGTTTATTTTCTTTGATGAAATCCATTATATTTACTTAGGTCGCTATACAAACCATGACACCTATTATTCACTCTAGTTTTGTCATCATATCATTCATTTTCTGCTTGCTAGATAATATGATCATGCTTCCTTGGGTAGTTTCAGATTTGGAAGCTGGTAACTCATGTCATCCGACCTAGACCAAGAACTGCTACATAAATCTGTCATGAAAGCTAATATATTCATTAAACCACAAAATTATTATATGAAATGCTCTCAGGTATTTGCAATAATTAGTGTTGTTAAACACAACCATTAGCGATCATCGTTAGTTGCACTACATGATAAGTTATCAATTAAGAAATTGTGCTGCAGACAACACTATGTTAACACTATATCTACAAAGTGACTTAATTAAAAATCATAGAAAAGTGTAGAAAACTTACATGGCAAGAATGCAGTACATTAAAGATACTCTTATCTATTAATGTAGCTGAAAGAGAATTTCTACTGAAATTACTCATTGTAGAAATCGTCATTTGAATTTTAATAAATTTTAAAAAATATTGGCCAACTTTCATGTGTAATCCTACTGAGTATGTCTGGATTGGTTTCTTTTATATACAGGGTGGTCCATTGATCGTGATTGGGCCAAATATCTCATGAAATAAGCGTCAAACGAAAAAACTCCAAAGAAAGAAACTTGTCTAGCTTGAAGGGGGAAACCAGATGGCGCTATGGTTGGCCTGGTAGATGGCGCTGCCATAGGTCAAACGGATATCAAATGCGTTTTTTAAAATAAGAACCCCAATTTTTATTACATATTCGTGTAGTACATAGAGATGTATGAATATTTAAGTTGGACCACTTTTTTCACTTTGTGATATATGGTGCTGTAATAGTCACAAACATATGGCTCACAATTTTAGACGAACAGTTGGTAACAGGTAGGTTTTTTAAATTGAAATACAGAACGTAGGTATGTTTGAACATTTTATTTCGCTTGTTCCAATGTGATACATGTACATTTGTGAACTTATCATTTCTGAGAACACATGCTGTTACAGCTGAGAACGCATGCTGTTACAGCGTGATTACCTGTAAATACCACATTAATGCAATAAATGCTCAAAATGATGTCCATAATCTTCACACAGCCATTGACAATGCGCTGACGCATGTTGTCAGGCGTTGTCGGGGGTTCACGATAAAAAATATTCTTCAACTTTCCCCACAGAAAGAAATCCGGGGACGTCAGATCCGGTGAACGTGCGGGCCATGGTATAGTGCTTCGACAACCAATCCACCTCTCATGAAATATGCTAATCAATACCGCTTCAACCGCACTCTAGCTATGTGCCGGACATCCGTCATGTTGGAAGTACATCGCCATTCTGTCATGCAGTGAAACATTTTGTAGTAACATCGGTAGAATATTACGTAGGAAATCAGCATACATTGCACCATTTAGATTGCCATCGATAAAATGCGGGCCAATTATCATTCCTCCCATAATGCCGCACCATACATAAACCCACCAAGGTCGATGATATTCCACTTGTCGCAGCCGTCGTGGGACTTTCCGTTGCCCAATAGTACATATTATGCCGGTTTACGTTACCGCTGTTGGTGAATGACGCTTCGTCGCTAAATAGAACGGATGCAAAAAAAACTGTCATCGTCCTGTAATTTCACTTGCGCCCAGTGGCAGAACTGTACGCAACGTTCAAAGTCGTCGCCATGCAGTTCCTGGTGCAATCGATGTTGATGTAGCATTCTCAACACCGACGTTTTTGAGATTCCCGATTCTCGCGCAATTTGTCTGCAACTGATGTGCAGATTAGCCCCGACAACAGCTAAAACTCCTACTTGGGCATCATCATTTGTTGCAGGTCGTGGTTGACGTTTCACATGTAGCTGAACACTTCCTGTTTCTTTAAATGACGCCGGCCGGAGTGGCCGTGCGGTTCTAGGCGCTACAGTCTGGAACCGAACGACCGCTACGGTCGCAGGTTCGAATCCTGCCTCGGGCATGGATGTGTGTGATGTCCTTAGGTTAGTTAGGTTTAATTAATTCTAAGTTCAAGGCGACTGATGACCTCAGAAGTTAAGTCGCATAGTGCTTAGAGCCATTTGAACCTTAAATGACGTAAGTATCCGGCGAACAGTCCGAAAACTTGGATGATGTCGTCCAGGATACCAAGCAGCATACATAGCACACGCCCGTTGGGCATTTTGATCACAATAGCGATACATCAACACGATATCGACCTTTTCCGCAATTTGGTAAACGGTCCATTTTAACATGGGTAATGTATCACGATGCAAATACCGTCCGCACTGGCGGACTTATACGCTTGTGACTATTACAGCGCCATCTATCACAAAGCGAAAAAAGTGGTCCAACTAAAACATTCATATTTCTTTGCGTACTACTCGAATATGTAATAAAAAATGGAGGTTCCTATATAAAGAAACGCAGTTGATATCCGTTTGAGCTATGGTATCTAGTGGGTCAACCATAGCGCCATCTGGTTTCCCCCTTCAAGATAGACGAGTTTCGTTCATTGTAGTTTTTTCGTTTGGTGCTTATTTCGTGAGATATTTGTTCCGGTCACTATCAATGGACCACAGTTATATTCTTATTGGTAACCATGTTGAATGTGCAACAAAATTTACAAAATATGGATTAGTTTTTCTATCTACAGTTAAATTAATAGAAGAGGAATAGCTAAATTAGCAATAATCTTTCGAAGTATTGTATTTTAACTAAAGTTCAGTCTTGATCACAACACTTATGTCTCAATAACATAACCTATATTATTGAGAGATAAGTGTTGTGATCAAGACTTAACTTTAGTTAAAATATAATACTTTATTGATCACTGTTCCAAAAAGGTTTACCAAAATCTTTCAAGGTGTTCTGCAGGTCCAATGGAAATGCAGTTCCTAAGTTCCGTCACAGTCGCCACTTCCCATATCTTGTTAAGTTTAAATTTGACATTTAATAAACAAATTTTATGTTGAATTTAAAGACTCTTTGACATTATTGCAACTGTTTCTGCTGCACAAATGGGATACAAAAGCAATTTACATTTTGCACAACCTTGTCACTGTCTGGCAGCTTATTCTGCGAACATGGATCTAAGGGTTTTAGTAGTGAAGAAAGCTTTGTCTACCTTTTTTTCATTTTCTTTAGATCATTGTAGATTGTAATTTGCCAAAATGCACTCATCCGTACCACTTTTATATGCTAAATATGTTAGAAGTCACAGTAATAATTAATAGTTTTATGCTTCCACAAAATGGCGAGTAAGACTATTACAAGAAGCGGCAATCTGCCACAAATAATTAAACAGAAGTAATCTCTGATTACATCTGTGTCATCACTGAGAGAAAGACAATTGGTCGATCACAGAGTCAAAAAAAAAAAAAAAGATCTTTATAAAAGCATCTCTTTCAAAGCAGTCTCGTGGATATCTAGGGACATAAATCGGCTCAACAGTTCTCTTCAAACGTTATCACCCATTTGTGGTTGATATGGAAGCTGGGCTGTGAAGAGAATTCGGGGTCAAAGAGTACAGTCAACAAAATAGGAGACAATACATGTTAAATAATGGCTTCTTCTTGCACTATATGTCAGCACATCTGTAGTTGTCAAGCATTTACCTCTTTTGTATAAGCAATTATTTCAAATATATTTGTTAGGCTTTTAGCACTTTCTGCCATGTGCCATGACAGAGTTGTGCAATGAGGTGTCATAGTCTTAGTGGATGCCAAGACAGTCCAGTGTTGACTAATGAACAAGATCAAACAAACTTTCACCTCCTACAATTCCATAAGATCTTAGGTCTTGTGCACATATAGCAATGCATTTAGCAACAATTATCTCTTGAGAAGTTCTAGGAAGCAGGTCAGTACACAACAGTTGTGCAGAATGCGAAATATGAAGGACTGCTAATACTATATGCAATACAGCCAGAAGACAGAGTAAACTGCTACACAACATAAGTACTGGGTGTCCAAAATGCCAACATAGGAGAATGAAAGAGGAGCAAGCTGTCAGTATTGACCACACAGGGTGAAGTAATGAGTACTAAATCAGTCATAACAACGGTTATTCAGAGCGCTGAAACTGCAGAAGACATCCACCACTGCTTCTGAAAAGGTGAAGTGAAAACACCTTTCATCTACAGCTCAAATGCCCAGAAAGATGCACCATCAAGAAAACCCGTCCATGTGAAGTCATCATCACCTCACAATAGGAATGCATTGAGACAGTGCTTGTATAAATATTAATACTATCCATTGACTTGATCTACTCGTAGTCAGTTCCCAGCTGACTAGCCTGTAGGTGGGACCTGTGTCAGAGCATTATGTGTTCATTGAGACAGTCTTTGAACTCTGAGTTCTGCCAGGAGGTCGTTGCCACTGCAAGCCACAGTGCTGCCGTTAGTGTTAAGATTGATGAAAAACTATTGTGACGTCCAAAACAAGGCGTTTGGGAGGCCTGAGGAGTGGGACCATGCAGCAGTCAACAACTGTCAACACAGAGAAGCATGGCATAGCTGTCACCTGCCTTCTGCATGTGTAGCTGTACCATGATGATGTGGGACTTTGTATTGACAAAGGCCAAATTGTGACCTAGCCTGACATCGCACATTGCATGCAGACTTAGTGGGTGCTTACCAGGCTGCCAATTATGATGTCCAAGAGAGCACCCTTGTATCCCACTACCCCAAGCTGCTAACACCTGAGGTCGCAGGGACGACACAGACTGAGCTTGAGCCTATGTCCTTGATGTTGCAGGACATTGTGTATGTGCCTCCAAAGGTCGGAGCTGTGCTTGAAGGTGTCCGCACATTCTGGTGTGGCTAGTGGGCTTCTGCCCATCGCTGCTGCTGGCCGCCATCTCCCACAAGCTACGGCTGACACATGTGGAAGGATGATGGTCAATCCTGATCCTGACATAGAAGACCTAACACTGTCAGCTAACGTTTCGCCTGCTCCGCAGACGGTCGGTTACACCTCTAAAACACCCTCTGCCCATTTTCTGTGCACAAGTTCACAATTACAGAAATGGTTGTTACACATAACCAGATGTAGTGTAACGAAGCCGAACTACTGGGTGATGCAAAGAGGGAAGGGGCAGAGCACTAGGTGACACACCCCTGAAACTAGGAAAATAAAGTAAAATCCACCATTGTAAAATGTTTGTATGACCGAGCTTGGAAGATAAATCACATCTAAAATATTAGTATCGGTTGTAGGAAAGTGATATGTTTACATATACACTGAAATCTCATTTATACATTTATCATCTCTGCGTTTTTCACATTTGTACGTTGTATATTGTGCACTTTTTCGGTTTTGGATGCAAAGTTACTCCACTTTCATGTTTTCCACTTAAACGTTTTCGCATTTTTACCCTTTTTTTCTCACCCACAGTTATTTTCGTTGCACTTATTAGAAAGACCAAGAAGTTCTCACGAAACATTTCGTATATGGTGTGGTTAGTGATCTTTGGTTTACTGCCTGTATGCAGACTTTCAATCATTATTGTGGGTCTTAGCAAGTACACGTGGTGACGCTGTGGTTCATGACATTGTGGCATAGATAAGAGGAGGAGGGAACACGGCTTGGGGTCTGACAACAATAATACATAGCAGTGGTATGCAGTTTTTATTTTTTATTTTTTTTACATATCTAGCAATGCATTACATAGCTACTTGGGATCAGATGAAGCGAAACACAAGAGGCAAGTGCTTTCGAAAAAATGTGATTACAAAGGATGAAACTGAAGCTGAGCACGAAAATGTTAAAGGTTTTGATGTATATTTCGAAGTACCGGAAGACAGCTACAAGACGAGGCGTATTTCATATGAAACTGGCCTTGATGATTTTGTTCGTTGTGACGCTGATACTGCCGTATAATTTGTGCAAAATGAGGAAATAATTAAAGACTTTGAACAACTATCAGCAGAAAAAGCAGTTATGAGGAACACGAAGAATCGTATACCTATGAATGCAGCGTTTCTTCCCAAAAAAAAAAAAAAAAAACGCACAGCTGATTCATTAACTACGCTTAAGTTACTTCAATTGTCCATGATTTACGTACACCCGTTTGAAGTAATACCAGTACGGTATATGTACCTTCTCTATTCATGCATTCAAAAGTTAATACAAGTATGTTACGAAGTTTTATTTTAACGTTAATCTCGCTTGTACGTTTATTTTATAATGCCCTATGAACTAGGTTCCACTATAACTTATTTTCAAACCTGTGACCTGCGAGGAATTTGGAAACTATCAAGTGACCATCTACAAACCGGTGAGGTAAGGTCACAAAACATGAGTTCAACCGTTCAGACACATAGAAATTATGAAGCCTGCTACTTCTAAGGCACTGCTGTATCAGGAAAATTAATTGACTTTATTGTGTAAGATTCAGCGCTTTTTTGCTCTGCACACTACAGTGTATTAAACAAAATAGACGTACACATACTCTAATTATAACCTTAATTTTAAACTAATTAGACAACGAGAAGATTATCACCAAGATGAAGACACATGTCTTATTCTGCAAGTACCGAAGTGAGATTGAAATAAATTGCTTCCTCCGTCATTTTTATTGTCACAAACTACTTTCGATGTGGTTCATGTGCATAGATATTATTTGACAGTTCACAAGTGTAAACATGGCGGCGTGTGAAGGTGTAGATGAATTACCAAATTTGAAAATAGAAATTGAAAATAATGTTGAAGAACCTATGGAAACGGATGACTGCAGGGCAAACATAGAAACCGAATATTTGAAAGATGATATGGAAGAAGGTGAAATAAGTGATTCGAAGGACACAATTGAAGATGTGGACCCAAGGCCCACAGTGTCAACACACACATCACGGGTAGAAATTGATTTTATTCACTAATTGTTTACATGTGTATTTGAACTGAAAGTCACACCCTTTTTCCATTATTATAGTAAGAGAATGATACCAAGTACGTTGTCGTGGCATTGCAAATAAAATAGTTCAAGTTGTTTAAATGGTTCGTAGTTACGGTGTGTATGTGAAGTTGGCGAAGCAGTGTTCGGATGACTACAAAATCACGCAGGTTCTCAGTTTAACTGCTCATTTGCGTGCTTACAAACAATGTTGTGGTATGATGCAGAAGTGCCAAAATTAGGGCTTTGCAGTTCATGCATTAAGTTCCAGTGTCTTAACGAGAGATACCTTATGTTTACATGTAAGACTTTGTGTATTTACACTCTTCATTAATGATATTGTATGCTTTATTAAGTTTTGCGTTATTACGTTTTCATTGTAACAATCTCTGCGGAGTTGCTTAGGAAACTGGCACGTGCATTACGTCGTAACAACAATAAAGAAAAAAAAACATCTTTTTAACTTCAGAAATAACTTTGTGAATTTGTAGGAATTATGGTTGATTTTAAATAGTGATTTTGTAAGGCTTGCGCAATTTGTGCCAGAAGGAGTAATACATCTAATATAAAACCTTATCTTACATTACTTCTAGTTTGTTTTAAGCAGTCTTGAATTTGACTATAACAGTTACAGAGCCCCTTACAACATTTCGCAGCTCTCCACTATAAAACTCCTAAAATTTTAAATTATATATATTTCCTGAGATCAAATTTCGTAAGGCTTGGTTTTATTTTGTAGACAAGTTGCGGTCGACAGAAGTGTTCGACCCCAATGTGTGGCTGTGTAGTCAACCGAAGTTTTTGGTACCACCTGTCCACTTTGACTCGAGACATAAGTGTGTAGTGTTGTGTGACGTCGTGGTAGTGGATTGTGTTTGCAAGAGTGTTGGAGTATGTGGTGATGCTCTCTAGTGTGAGATTATTATTTCTAAATTGCTTGTTAGTGCTGTTAGTGATTCATTAGACTTATTGAGTGCTGTTTGTAAGAATAATATTAGAAGAGGTTCTGGGAGTATGTTAGTGGGCTATATTCACATTGGCAGTTATGGGTATTAGATTCGTTTTTGGGTTTGATGTTATTAGTGCAGTGTGTTGTTTGTAGCTGGAAATTTGATTTTATGCTTCATTTTTTTGTTGGTTATGCATGTTAGAAGGAAGTTTGTGGGTACGTCCCTGAATGCCGCAGTGAGGGACAACAAGTTGACCACGATTAAATTCCTTTGATCATTCAGTTTAATTGCCAAATACGTGAAGTGTTACATTTCTGGAGAAGGTATGAGTTTGACTGGGTTTGCTGCATGTTGCACCAGTGACCACTACATCAAGTGATGTATGCAGGAAAACATATGGCTTTCTATCCAAATATGTTCCTGGTTTGAAAAGCCAAGGCTGGCTATTAAAGAGATTATGTTAGTGACATATCATTCTTTACTGTTGATAGATTTATATGGATGACTTTTGTTTTTATGTAACATTTCTATGGTTTTATTGTTTTGTTGTTGTTGTATGTATGATGTCTGTTTTCATACCTGCCTGGACAGCTTTATGCATTCAAGTGCTGCTTAAGGGATGAGGCCAGCTGTGCCAGTCCTGGATCAAATCCACATGGCAAGTTAACTGCAAGAGGGCGTGTGCCAGCTAGCCCACATATGGTTGTTAGGTCATTTCCCACATCCTACTAAGTGAATGCTTGGGTAGCTCAGACAGTAGAGCATTAGTCCGCGAAAGGCAGTAGGTCCTGAGTTTGAGTCTCAGTCCAGCACACAGTTTTAATCTGCCAGGAAGTTTCACATCAGTGCACAGTTCACTGCAGAGTGAAAATCTCATTGTGGTTTTGATTGCTGAGGATTTCATTGCCTATTTTTGCTTTATTATTTGTTTTGGTATGTCTTATTGGTGTGGTGGCATAATATTTAGTTTCTCCCCACCCAGAAACCCCTAATTCTGAGCATTGTTTCACATTATTTCTGCAATTAAATATTTCCCATTTTATTTGTGTCTATTTGCGTGTGTAGTGAATGACATCACGGTCACCATATTAAGCAAACTTGACATAGGGATGTTATCCGATTTGATGACATCATGGGTCAAAGCTGATGGGTGGTGTGCAATTTTCAGTTGTCCTGTAATTTTGTAGTATGCATTACTTGTGAAGAATGCTTTAGCTCCTTTTTTAATAGATTTATCTTTGTAACCTTTTCATTTTCCTAGGGTGATTTATTATGTAGATATATTCCGTGATAGAAAATGCTAAGGTTGACAGAAGCATCCGATCCCATGCGTCGGCTTTGACCCGTGACGTAAGGGTGTTGTCGTGTGTGACATTATGACGGCGCGGAGTTTGGTTTGTGAGTGTGGTGTGTTTGTAGATCTCGTCATGTTGTGGTTTATTGTGCACTCTGGTGGTATGTTCAGGGTTTTAGTTTGTGTGGTGTAATGGGCTCAGTTTGCTTTTGCTCATTATCAAGAATTGTTCGAGTGTCGGCTGTGTTTGTAGTGGAATTCGTTTCAGTGAGTTAACGATATTGTGTGAAGGTTAATTTAGTGTTGTTCGCTGTATGCCGTGTGGTAATTTTAGTAAAATTAATCTGTTGTTGTTTTTGTTCAGGAATGGATATGACGGATAAAATTAACACTGCGCAGGTCAAGGGAAGTGTTTGATCCCAATGTGTGGCTGTGATGTTGGTATTGGTATTGGGAGATGTTTTTGAGCTATATAGGCTAAGGGAAGTGTTTGATCCTAATTTATGGGATCGGGAGCTGCTGTTTAGCTATATAGGTCAAGGGAAGTGTCCGATTCCAGATGATATTGTGTTTAGTGGTATTTGGGGAGTTTTGTGATATCGATTTTTGTTGTTGTTTTATGTGGTCTTGTATGGGGATGGATGTCTAAACTTGTTTATATTTAGTTTGCCCCCACCCAAAAACGCCCCAATTTCCGCGCTTGCCCCATTAGCGTCATTAGGCTTTTTGTGGAAAGTGTGTGTGTTTGTTTTTTGATGTATTTTTGTCCTCATAATGTGTACGTAACGACTTTATATGTGCCATATTGGAATCTTGGTTTTTGGTCGTTTCTGCCATATTTGTGACGTCATGGGTCAAAGCTGGCAGGCGGGATCGGACACTTCCGTATTTCCAAATGCTGTTTTCAGATTTTTGTTTGTTTTTTCTTTGTAAGTATGAGTCCATATTGGCTATTGTTCCAAGGTAGAACTGTTAGTGAAATACTGATTTGCACAACACATTGGCAGATTTACTTACTTGTGCAGTAAGGATTCCCAGTTTTTTCCTGGTTATGTACAAAAGGCCTACCTACTACTTTTAGTTGTTATTCTTAGCCTACAGATACATCCTGCAGTTTAGACATCATTTTCATGGTTTGGATCTTCAATCTCCAGGAAGAAATCCTATATCTAAGAATTGAGTATATGTAGGAATAGTGTGTACACTTGAACAGCATGTCACTAAAAGACAATGGTTTACAAACTGGTAATAGAACCCTAAGAGCATAACATGCTGATATCATTATTTTTGCCCATGTGCGTTCATTCTGTGTTAACTGACAGTCAGTATTCACATCTAAATATTTCATTTGCTACACAGTCTATAGATTAACAATATGCTTGATGCGACAGAGTTATTTTCCCTCTTTACACTGAGGTGCATACTCCTGTTTGCTTTTTGTTCAATGTTAATTTATTGCGTGTTGTCCCATCATAAACATCCTTGAGGGTTTCAGTTTTTTTCTGATATTAATTCTGGTGCTTTATCCGAGACTACGATATTGCTGTCATCAGCAAAGAAAACTACTTCTCCTTGTCTTACATTATTTAGAAAGTCCTATTTGATATTTACTCAGAATTTGTTTTCAGCAGGTGCGTAAACTATTTTTACTTTTTGCACCCTGTTTGGAAACATTTGTTTGCCATTCCTCATACACCTAGACCTTCTAACTTGTCTTTTATGGTCAACAGTGTTAAAAACATTGACAACTCTATGAATATGCCTTTTATGCAGTCACTCTTATCAAGAGCTGCAAGTACCACTTTGTGAACTGTGTAATGGCTGATATTGTATTTCTTGTACTGCGGAAACCATACTGTTCTTCGTTATTGACCATTGTTTCCAGTCCCTGTTGGCTTGGGTGCCTAGTGTTCATATGACATGGTATATGGCTGTGAGTGGCACATCACTCCTTGTAAATATGTTGGTCAGCTTGCATTGATACAGCAAAAAATTAGTCAAACTTTCATGGTTTTGTCATGGGCGCATCTTACCACTTTGGCTCATTTCTGTCATGCCTTACATCAACCCATCCTATTATGTCAATTCCATACAGCTGGCTCCTACACGCCTCTTCACTGCTATGACTTCACCTTGTGCTGGAGAGTTAAATGATTGACTGATCCAAATTGACTGGTGTACCCTATTAAGGGGATGGTTAACATGCTGTCCCGTGAGGTGGTTTTTGCTGTGGCAGTGAAATGAAAAATAATCAGTGTTGCACACAATGATCTGAGTAAATGATTGACTGATCCAAATTGACTGGTGTACCCTATTAAGGGGATGGTTAACATGCTGTCCCGTGAGGTGGTTTTTGCTGTGGCAGTGAAATGAAAAATAATCATTGTTGCACACAATGATCTGAGTCGTGCTTTACGGTGTCGTGTTAAGTGCGTTATAAAGAGTCTTGCTCATTTGTTGCTAATAACACTGATTATTGTTCATGTTTCTGTTATCACTGTCAATAAGTATCCTTGAACTGAATATTACACAGTCTAATTAGAGACTGCCCTGCCAGCTGGACATGTAACATTTAATTTTATACATTATTTTGTTTGTAGTGGAAAATAGTGTTTTCCATTGATACTATCATCACATGAAATTTTCGATGAGAAGCCTTAATTTTTGCTCACTCCATGAGCACAAAATGAAAACTCTCCTGCAGAACACCAGAGAAGGTTTTCTGACCATTCTTAGGAAAGACACCGGGGTATGTGGATAGTTTTCTGTTCTTCCACTGATTATTCAGTAGAATCTTGTCAACCTGCAGCTGTCCCTTAACTGCCTAGAAAAATGGGAGAAGACCCCAATTTTACTTTTTTTTGAAACAAAGTTGCTAACATAAATATTAATTGATGTATTTTTATTTTAGTTTTTTATGTACCTCATCTTACCTGAGAATTTATGGTGTTAACATAGACATCATACTACGTTACAAATCAATTTATTACCACAACCTTTATTTCACAGTCATGTTCATTGGCTTCATCAAACGCAATGAAATTGTTACATTCCAGTATAGCCTATACTTTGAGCCACACCATGAATATGTAAGTCACCACAGCTAAGATCTGGAGGGACTACTATCAAACTCAAACCAACTTCCACTCTCTCACTCGAAGCCCAAAGCTCTTTGCAATTTAGATCAACAAAGTAATAGGTCATTGCTTTGTTGTTTGAAAGGCCAAAGAAATTTTTTAAATTTAGTGTGATAGATTTAATCCACATTTTTCATGAAGAAATTGTCCAAACTGTCTTCGATGTAGAACTTTCTACAGTCTTAAGAGCAGTAGTGTCGGCAAATATGATGAAAGAATGAAATTTATTTGCTCTGATTAACAGCTACTCATATGATGTGCATCCATTGTCTGTACTCTGAAGGAATAGAAACTTCAAGACACTATTTGTCAGTTTCTTTGCTGTGTGGGAATCCAGGTGAATAAGACAGTGAATATAGTATCAAAGGAGGCTTGTAAGAAAAAGACTATGGCACAATGTGCAATCATCATGCAACTAATTTATCTGTTCTTCAACAAATAAAAATGTTTAGCTCAAGTGAGGAGCAATAAGCTTTATGTTGTGAAGCCTGGAAGGCTGTCGGTTGCCTCAGCCCAGCATTTGACATACCTGTTCACCATTTAAGTAGCAACAGTAAAAGTGCAGAGTGGATTTTACAATTTTGGCTGTTGTTGGCTCTACTCCGAATTCAGTTCACATTTTGTTGCGGCCGTCCTTTTCATGCTGAAGGTTTTAAACCTTTCTCTGACTAGTTTGTTTCATATTGTATTTCAAAATGTGTACATTTTCATTTTCTGGTCCAGATTGACAGTTTTGTATTTTGTGCGTATTAAGGTTTTGTGTGTGTGTGTGGGGGGATGAACGGTCACCCATCCAAGTGCTGGACAGAGCCCAACAGCACTGGACTTCGGTGATCTGATGGGAACCAGTGTTACCACTGAGGCAAAGCTGTTGGCTAGCGTTGTAATTATGGATGACATCATTTATACTGAGCTCTTAGCAGATGATCAACAACAAATTTCTTGTGAGAAAATGTGTTGTGCTGCTATAGTTAAAATACTATCTCTTTAAACTGTTGTTTACAAGACAATTGTGGATGAGCACATGTTATCCTTATTGCATACTTTTGTGCAATGCATACTTCGTTTCTTAAAGATAGGGTAACACAGAGTACAATGTTCGTATGTCGTCATTGAATAAAAATGAGCAAAGAATGTTTATTCATCTATCTCTCAATGGCTTGCAATACGATGAAGTAAAAAAGTAGGTATAAATGTATTCTCCCCCCCCCCCCCAACTTAATTTCTCATCAGTATGTAAATCCACATGTATATAAGATTGTGCATTGGTTACTAATTCCTGCTTATCCTGTAAATTTAATGCAGATGTCGTACCCTTTGAATTGGAGAATTGAATGTGTATCGTTTTGAGACCATTTACAGAAAATCAGTCAGTATTCCTCCTCAATACATTATTTACAATTTCTTTTGTTTTTGTTTGTTTGTTGCATTTGATTGTAATACCTGTGTCATCTGAACAAGAAGCAATCATGCTTGATGTGTATTAAATGGGAAATCATTAACATATGTAAGAGATACGCTGGCACCCAGTATTGAATGTTTCGGATCAGAAACCTTAATGACGCAAGAAAAATATCAGTTTCCTACACTTGAATTAAGATACAACCATTTGCATTGATTTGGTTAATTATGAAATGCACCATATGTGACATATATCATTAATTCCATAAGACATCAGCATTTGAAACAAAATGTTGTGATTTTCACACAAAAATACTGACAGGAATGGTGTGTTATTTAATCCATGTAAATTCTAGTGTATGAAGTATAGGTAGTATTATCAGTTGAGCCATGCTGCTACAGTCCAAATTGTGATTTCGTAAGTATATTATTATTTCTGACATCAGATACTGTTCTACACTACATTACTCAGTGGCAGCCGATGTGTAAGAGCACGGAAGCACCTGAACACCCGAACTTTTGACACTTTGCGGATTTATTGGCTATTTTTCTGTGAATGCTATATATGAAAGATATAGCACTTAAATCTACTGTGCTACAGCTTCTCTAGGCTCCATGAAACTTGGTGTCAGGGTTGCGAGCACACTTTCAGTAGTGCACATTTTAAGGAGCTTTTACACATGCACAACTTGTGCGACATAATTGTCTTATAGGTCAAAAACATGCAGATTTGATAAACAACATGAACGTTTCACAATGTGCACAGCTAGCCCTTACCGCTTGACTAGTAGATTACATCAGTGCCACCAGGCAGTAGAACACTGCGGCAGACTTTTATCCCCATTCGCATGGCATAAATCGTGATAGATTATAGCAGTCTCGTTAGCTATGTTATTTCACTCACTGTATGCTGTAGTAAAATCAGATCGGACTTAAATAAATGTTAAAGTTGTACTGACAGTAAACCTATTTTGTTGGTTGGTGAATGAGTTATAGTGTGTTAAGTTATAGATTTTACCATACAGTAATCCATTGGGGAAATTGACAAGGATCTCCTAATTGCACCCCCCTCAGATTTGGTGGTACAATGGCTCAGTGGATAGCCCTTCAGAAACTGAACTTAGATCAAGCATAAAAACAGGAAGAAGATATACTGAATTACGAAAAGAGAAGCAAAATATAAACAGTGAACAGTCTAAGCTCAACATGTGCAACATCGACCAAATGTCACTGGCAACATTGTTGTGGTTGTGTGGTTATGGTGTTGTACTACAAAGGGGGAGATCTGAGTTCAATCCTCCTTTGTACCTCATTTTTTTTCCTTTTCTTTTTCTACAAAATTATGAACAGTCCATCCAGTCATTGACGTGTCTATTCGCTGTATTCAATTAATGAAGGAACCTCCAAATGTACGTATCTCCTATCTGTTCTACACGAGTACCACTTTTTATGACTCTTGTGTTCCATTTTGGAAGTTTTGACTCTTGAATTCCTTTTATAGTTCACATCCACTTACTTGACGTTTTCATTTTTGTGAGAGATCTGTGCAGTCTCTCGCTCTCACTTCATCACATATACTTAAGACAGTAATGTATTCTTCCCACATGACTCAGGTTCTATAACCACTGTATGGTATGACAATTTTGAAGACTACAGAAGGAAAACAGACATGTAATTGACTGGACAGACTATTCATAAATTTGTGAAAAAGAAAGTGGGGCACGATGGAGATTTGAACACCCGTCTTCTGCATGGCAGTCTAATATCATGACCACACAGGCACGACACCTTGCTTCTTGCATTTCCCTCTATGTTGCCCTTCTTAAACTTGACCATACACTGTTTTGATTGTTTCTTTTTACATACTTCAGTACACCTTCGTCCTGGGCTGTATTACCACTAAATCTGAGGGGAGTGTGATGGGGAATTTACCGTGTGAGAATCATAAGATCCTAAAGCACATCACTGTTGATTGAGAGATTGTGACATTTATTCATGCTTCTGAAGTCTGTTTATTTTATAGTGAGTCAGGTTTATCTGTTCTGTAACTCACATTGTATGTATGAAAATTGATGAAAAGCTGTATCACTGGTTGCCTTGATATTCACTTAAATGTGGAATCGACAGCAGTGTGCTTTAGGCTCTTTTGGATCTTAGCCTCCCATTTGAATTCTAGTCAAGTGACCCATGTTGGTAGACATTACTACTTGCGATTAATCATCTCTACAAATGGCACTTTATGTTTGGAGTTGGTTGTTTATTGTGAAGGAATTGGCTTTCATGTGGAGCATACACATGAACTATGTTGAATCTATTTTAAATGCTAACAGAAAAGTAAAGCTCTGAGGATGGGTTGTGAGTCGTGCTTGGATAGCCCACTCGGTAGAACCCTGTCCGCGAAAGGCAAAGGTCTCGAGTTTGAGTTATAGTCTGGCTCACAGCTTTAAGTTTCCAGGAAGTTTCATATGAGCACACACTGCACTGCAGAGTGAAAATCTCATTCTGAGAACAGAAAGGTAAATTACCAGGAAAAGTTAGCCACAAAGGAGCTAGGGCCTCCGAGAATAGATCCTTTGACTGAGAGAGTGACAAAATCAAATAAGCATGACTACAAGCAAACATTTAACAAGGAAGAGTACAGTTAGCCCAAGTTGTTTGCTTGCGTGCAGTGCAAGAAGAATATCCGATTTTCAGCCCGGAAGTAGATTTGTGAACTAAATCATATGTTAGGGATGTTGTACATTTCCTCCTTCTCCCCCCCCCCCCTCTAACCCCCCCCTCCCCCCCCCCCCACACACACACACACACACACACATACAGTGCCACTACACAACCCCAGATGACCAATGTCAGAAGTTATCGGTTGTGAAAATTAATTACTGACGGGTGTGCAAGTAGCATTAACTCTGTCCCCGCCCCATCTCCTTACCTACTCTCCCGTTATTTGATCAAGGGTGAGAGAGTAAGATACCAAGCAGAATTTAAGAAAAAATCTCTGTCTTTAATTATAAGAGCAGTTAATTACACTGTCTCAATAGCTGGAAGTGCATGCCAGAATGCCTGTGTTATACTCCATAGGGTAACAGATACGGAGACAATGTTCGCTACAGCAGCTTTTCTCAATAGTTGTAACAATATGTGATGCTTACGCTCAATCCTGGTCTGTTTGCTAATCTGCACATACAAGCTGATTCACTCTAGCACCACAGCAGTGAGCAAACTGCTGGCTCATGGTGACTACTGGTGATTAACAGTGGGGGATGAGGAGGGGAGGGAGGAATTGGAGCATGTTAGCTCTGCAGGAAAAACTGATGTCATCAGGACTATTCAGGGTTGCCACAGGTTCTGGAAATCAGGGAATATCAAACACATCAGAGAAATTTGAAAAAGAAAAAAAAAACATTGGAGAAATCTCATTTTTGTCTCAGTAGATTAAATGGTTTGCTTACTGTGGTATCATGCATTGTTGCTGGCTGAGTGCAGCTGAATACTTGCACTGCTTCCCTACTCCCTTCTCAGAGACTGTAGACGCAGTGGCCTTAGACAGAGGTCATGTGTGCATGAGTTGTGTCTGAGTGATTATGTGAATGTGTGTGTGCTCTTGTTATCTGACAAAAGCTATGGCTTAAAATTTAGTGAAAAATGGCTGAAGAGGATGATTGTCTTTTCTGTGTGCCTGTCTGTGGCTCAGCAATTATCTTCACGGTGAGTTGCTACCTTTCCTCATTATTATTGATTCTCAGAGTATTTCAACTAGTTATCTGTTGCCTGGATTGATCACAACAGTCTCATTTCGTCGACATGCTGTCTGTGGCTCATGAATAGCTGGCCACATGAGTGGATTTTCATGACAGGCCAAAACCGTAGGCTGTTTTTGCAGGTATCTGTAATGGATCAAGCATGCCAGTCTGAAGCCATTCGGTTCCCACTAATGTGCAGGCCCTGCCCGTTGGATCTAGTATCACCAATCTGCCCGCAGGCCAGGTCTGTGTGTGGCGTAATTCAGCGAATTTTTGTGGTTTATCCATGGACCCAGGACTGCAGTGCTCCGCAGCAGGCCAGAGGCCATGGGTGATGCATTTCATGAGTTGTGACTGTTTCATCGCAAGTACGTTGTGCAGTGTGGCATTTTATAGACTTTTATTTGTTCTAGTACATTTTGGTATTTTGAAAGGAGTTTATATGTTACAAAGTATGGATGATAGGAAGAAGAAAATTGTGTCAGTTGCTGGCAGTTTGTACATTATGTACTCATATATTTCTCGAAAGAAGAATCACGCAATACCTGCGAAATAACAGCTATAACACAGTGGGTAATAACCGACGATAACGAACGTAGTAGAACCAAAATTTCATTGGCGGTCGCGTACAGTGTTAGTTTACATGATTCTTCCTCTTCTTATACACTTCTTTCAAGAGGCCTACTTTTTTCTGAGGTTATTTCTGAAATGAGTGAGGGTATTGTAAATCTGTCTTGCTACTCCAAGGAAATGCGTATTTTTGTCACCAAATGTGTTTCATTTTATTGAAATAAAATAACATCAGTCACCTTAATGAAACACACATACCATTTGGCTTGCTTTCTCTATCTAAAAACAGTTCATTACAAAAGATGTTGATGTTAGTACTTAAGAGTTTTGCTCACATCAGGAAACCCCGTCTGCTTTTAAGTTTTTTTGGATATTTCCTTGTGTGTACTATTGTTTCTTGTACCATAGCTGCAAAGATGGATTGTCAACTTACATACAACTTACTCTTGAGATCTCAAAATTTGTCAGGGGAAAATCCTAAAACTTGTCTGAAAGTCAGGGAAATATCAAGGAATTTAACTTCTGGAAACTTGTGGCAACCCTGCTATTAGACAGCCATTAATTTTAGTTCTATGGAGATGTATGGCTTCACAGTGCCCAATCCTCTTTTATGGCAGATTTATTTTCTAAGACTGTTGCACTGATGAGAAATAACAGCAAAATAAAACTTACATTCTTTTAATTGTTGAATTGAAGAACATGGTGCAGCTAAGTACCAAATATGATATTTTTTTACAATTAGTGAAGCCTTATGTTAAATGTTGTTTTCTGACGAAGGTTAAATTGACATCAACTTATGATTGTTTTATTCACAAAGTTAGTTAGTTACATATCCATAGGTTATTTAACAGTTCCTTTATTGAAATGATGTGGAACGAGTCAGTTTATGCGATATGTGTACATTTTTAGTGTTAACATTAATGAACACATTGGTTTTTAGTTGAACTCACACGACCATACTTAAAAACTAGGATTTCTTAATAACATTTCTACACTGGATGTTGATGAGTATTTACGTTGCTAATTTGAAGGTAATCTTTGAAGTTAATTCTGTCAATGAGCTTCTGTGGGCAAGTTTTGTTCTCTCCATGCAGAAAACTGTTGCTCACACAAACACTCAGATACAAACATTGACAAAATTGTAGCTACAAACTTGGGTAGCTGTGGAAATTTATATTTAGGAAAATTTTCGTACAAGTCTAAAAGATTCATTTTATTGTGAAATGTATTACACAATTGCTTTTTACAATGTAGGTCTAAACCTTCAAATTGTATGTGGGTATCCTTTACTGACATGTTGTAAATCTATCTGTACTAATAATAAGACTACAAAACCATTGCATATGTCAGTTTCAACGTGCAAATAATCAAAACTACTAGACGAATTTTCATTGGGTTTTCACAGATAACTTTGAGTGTAGCTTGGAGCAACATATAGGACACATTTAATCAATATTGGATCAGAGAAAAAAAATTGTAATTTAAACTTCTACCTAATTTGAAGAGTTAAGCGCAACATAGGGTAACATATTTACTTTTAGAAAAAGCTGTTTACTCTTTGACATTTGAACTGTCATATTTGTGAAAATTCTTCTGTTGATTGATATGTTCTACCTAATATGATTCAGTGTAATGAATGCAATGTTTATGCAAGCTTCAACTTATTTGTTCTGAACTTCCGTACTAATCTTATTAAATGTGAAAGTAACTATGTTACTTTTTCACTACTAAACTGCTGAACCGATTTCTATTGAAATTTGTTATGGAGAGAGCTTGAATCCAGAGGAAGAGGAAGAGCATAGGCTTTTGCGCGCTGTCTCTCTCTCTCTCTCTCTCTCTCTCTCTCTCTCTCTCTCTCTCTCTCTCTCTCCCCCCCCCCCCCCCCCCCCAAACAATGGAAAGGATAGTTGCTACTGACCATATAGTGGAGATGCTGAGTCGCAGATAGGCATAGCAAGAAGACTATCAGGAAGTGGGCTTTCAGCCAACAAGGCTTATTTGAAAATAGACCAAACGCACATACACTTGTAAAATAGACCACACGCACACACTTGTCTGTGCCTTGTTAACCAAAAGCTCACGTCCTGACAATTATTAAATTTGTTGGGTAATGTCCACATTGTATGATGTATAGTTACTCCTTCAGTTACAAGATGTATAGATATGTGGTTCTGCCCATGACCTCCACACACAACACTTGGCAGCGACACTGTGCATGCTGCTGCATCATGTGTTGGGGGAGTGGAATGATTGTGGGGGGGGATGTTCAATCACATATCAGTAGCTGTGCTTACTGCTTGCCAGAACAGCAGACACATGAGGGCAGCTGATATTATTGTACACAAGACAGCTTACTTAAGTATCATCACTCATCACAACAAAATCACTAAAACTACTGATACCCAAGCACAGCCACGGGTAACAGCTAGTTTGGGTTCTAAAAAGCTGTTCAGATTCTCTCTACCATGAGACTCAATAACAAAATATCAGCTACATATAAAAAAACAAAACCATTCAGATTTCACTTATGCTGGCTCCAGGGTACATTCTTAGAAATCTGTCGTAAACAGATTCGCAATAACAAGAAAGGGGGCTTCCCATAGGGCTTCCCATCTCAACTCCATCTACCTGCTCATTGAACTGGTCACTGAATGAAAAGTAAGTTGAAGTCAACATATGTTGTCATAAGATAGTTAATTCAACAACAAACCTAACCTCAATTAATGGTAATGAATCAGAGAGAGGACACAAGAAAGAGAGCACATAAAAAGTTACTAAAATATCACAGTCATTCAAATGCAGTTCCTCTAATCGACACACTTGAGATTATATTAATAACTGACATTATAAGTAGAAACAGAGGCTTATGCTTAAATTCTGCTTGCAATCCTGCTCCCTCCCTGATCAAACAACAAAGGGACAGATTTACTGCCTGTTCACCCATTGGCAATCAATACTCACTACTGATAATTTCAGAAAATGGTCATCTTTGGTTGTGTGGTGGCACTAGTTGTTTACAGTTTGTGTGTTTATCTGCATATACTGTGTTTTTTGGTTGGCATAGGCCCCATCTATTTAGGGATTAAATTTGCTTGAACAGCTCTTTATTGTTGCATTTGGGGCTTGGAAAAGATAGGGTGTTCACCTGTTGAAATAGCGGTGATTGTTGAAGATGTCACTTAGCTGCATTCCCGTAAGTTGTTTGAACTCTATATACCTACATCTGCATATGCAAATCTCATGAAATGCACAGCAGAGGGTATGTCCCATTGTACCAGTTATTAAGATTTCTGCCTGCTCCATTCACATTTGGAGCATGGGAAGAATGATTGAATGCCTTTGTGCGTGCTGTAATTATTCTGATCATGTCCTCATGATCCCTATGTGAGTGATTCATGGAAGGCTTTAGTGTGTTTCTAGAGTCATCATTTAAAACTGGTTCTTGAATTTTTGGGAGTAGACTTTCTTGGGATACTTTACTTCTGGCTTCAAGATCCTGCCATTTCAGTTTCTTCAGCATCTCTTTGACACTCTCCCATGGGTCAAACCTGTTACTATTTGTGCTGTCCTCTGTATTCATTCAATATCCCCTGCTATCTCTATTTTGTATGGGTCCCAAACTCTTGAACAGTATTCTAGAATGGGATGCACAAGTGATTTATAAGCAATCTCCTTTGTAGACTGATTACACCTCCCCAGTATTCTGTCAAGAAACGAAAGTATGTCTCCTGCTTTACCCATGATTAAACTTACGGGATCATTCCACTTCGTATCCCAGCAAAGTGTTACGTCATGGTATTTGTATGAGTTGGCCAATTCATACTGTGATCATTGACATTATAGTCATAGGACACTACATTTTTTTTTATTTTGTAAAGTGCACCATTTGACTTTCCTGAACACAAAGCATGTTGCTAAAATTTGCACTACTTTGAAATCTTATGAAGATCTGACAAGATATTTATGCAGCCTCTTTCAGACAATACTTCATCATGGTGTGGGTTCCTGTAGTCATGTCCTAGTTCATGAACCACGGGCAACGTATGAGTGGCCAAGTAAGTGGTCCCGACAGTCGGGATACCAGTTACTTTGGAATAAGGCTGGGCATCTCGGACATATTCTGAGTCGTGGTCACCTTTGTGCTCATACGGCAAAGACTACCAAATCCACCGGTTAGTCCCTCAGCCGTTAGGGGTAAAACCCAATGGGACTCGGGGCAAGTAAGGCTAGCAACCTGCTTCCCTGGTACTTTAAATATGATGCTGGCAACAATCAGAGCAAAATGCCTCGGACCTTTGGAGGTGACGGAGTCCCACCTCTAACTGACAAACCAGGGACTCCTAAGATACGACATGGCAAACAAATGGTAATGAGATGGGGAGCTATTAATATCAATGGGGGCTACTCTTGGAAGAAGGTAGAGCTGGCAGAGGCTGCAAGTAAGATGGGGCTGGACGTTTTAGCTGTTAGTGACATTCGGGTAATGGGTGAGAAAGAAGAAGAAGAAGTGGGAGAATACAAGGTCTACTTGTCAGGAGTCAAAGCAGGAATAGCACAATGGGGTGTAGGGCTTTACATCAGGAAAGAAATGGAACCCAGCGTAGTTGCAATAAGGTATGTAAACGAACGACTGATGTGGATAAATTTGACAGTGTCTAGCAAGAAAATTAGGATTGTGTCAGTATATTCGCATTGTGAAGGGACTGATCAAGATAAGATGGTTAGTTTTTATGAGGCACTCAGTGATGTAGTTGTTAGAGTAAAGGACAAGGACAGTGTTCTGCTCATGGGTGATTTTAACGCCAGGATTGGAAATCGAACAGAAGGATATGAAAAGGTTATGGGTAAATTTGGAGAGGATATGGAGGCCAACAGGAACGGGCAGCAACTCTTGGATTTCTGTGCCAGTATGGGCTTAGTAATCACAAACTCCTTTTTTAAACATAAGAACATTCACCGGTATACTTGGGAAAGCAGGGGAACCAGATCTGTCATTGACTATATAATAACAGATCAGGAATTCAGGAAGGCTGTGAGGGACACACATGTATTCAGGGCATTCTTTGATGACACTGATCATTATTTAATCTGCAGTGAAATTGGGATTGCGAGGCCGAAAGTGCAGGAGGTCAGGTCCATATGTAGGAGGATAAGAGTGGAGAAACTTCAGGATAAGGAAATCAGGCACAAGTACATAACAGCGATCTCAGAAAGGTACCAGTTAGTTGAATGTAGTCAATTACAGTCATTTGAAAAGGAATGGACAAGGTACAGGGACACAGTACTAGAAGTGGCTAAAGAATGTCTTGGAACAGTAGTGTGTAAAAGTAGGAGGAAGCAAACAGCTTGGTGGAATGACACAGTCAAGGCAGCCTGTAAAAGGAAAAAGAAGGCGTATAAAAAATGGCTACATACTAGAACTCAGGTAGACAGAGAAAGTTATGTTGAAGAAAGAAACAAAGCCAAACAGATAATTGCAGCATCCAAGAAGAAATCTTGGGAAGACTTTGGAAACAGGTTGGAGACATTGGGTCAAGCTGCTGGAAAACCATTCTGGAGTGTAATTAGCAGTCTTCGAAAGGGAGGTAAGAAGGAAATGACAAGTATTTTAGACAGGTCAGGAAAACTGCTGGTGAATCCTGTGGATGCCTTGGGCAGATGGAGGGAATATTTTGAAGAGTTGCTCAATGTAGGTGAAAATGCGATCAGTAATGTTTCAGATTTCGAGGTAGAATGGGATAGGAATGATGATGGAAATAGGATCACGTTTGAGGAAGTGGAGAAAATGGTCAATAGATTGCAGTGCAATAAAGCAGCTGGGGTGGATGAAATTAAGTCGGAACTCATCAAGTACCGTGGAATGTCAGGTCTTAAATGGCTACACAGGATAATTGAAATGGCCTGGGAGTCGGGACAGGTTCCATCAGACTGGACAAAAGCAGTAATCACACCAATCTTTAAACATGGAAACAGAAAAGATTGTAACAACTACAGAGGTATCTCTTTAGTCAGCGTTGTGGGTAAAATCTTCTCAGGTATTGTTGAAAGGAAAGTGCGAGTATTAGTTGAGGACAAATTGGATGAAAATCAGTGTGGGTTTAGGCCTCTTAGAGGTTGTCAGGACCAGATCTTTAGCTTACGACAAATAATGGAGAAGTGTTACGAGTGGAACAGGGAATTGTATCTATGCTTTATAGATCTAGAAAAGGGATATGACCGGGTTCCTAGGAGGAAGTTATTGTCTGTTCTACGAGATTATGGAATAGGAGGCAAACTTTTGCAAGCAATTAAAGGTCTTTACATGGATAGTCAGGCAGCAGCTAGAGTTGACGGTAAACTGAGTTCATGGTTCAGAGTAGTTTCAGGGGTAAGACAAGGCTGCAACCTGTCTCCACTGTTGTTCATATTATTTATGGATCATATGTTGAAAACAATAGACTGGCTGGGTGAGATTAAGATATGTGAACACAAAATAAGCAGTCTTGCATATGCGGATGACTTAGTTGTGATGGCAGATTCGATTGAAAGTTTGCAAAGTAATATTTCAGAGCTAGATCAGAAATGTAAGGACTATGGTATGAAGATTAGCATCTCCAAAACGAAAGTAATGTCAGTGGGAAAGAAATATAAATGGATTGAGTGCCAAATAGGAGGAACAAAGTTAGAACAGGTGGACGGTTTCAAGTACTTAGGATGCATATTCTCACAGGATGGCAACATAGTGAAAGAACTGGAAGCGAGGTGTAGCAAGGCTAATGCAGTGAGCGCTCAGCTACGATCTACTCTCTTCTGCAAGAAGGATGTCAGCAGCAAGACTAAGTTATCTGTGCACCGTGCAATCTTTCGACCAACTTTGTTGTATGGGAGCGAAAGCTGGGTGGATTCAGGTTACCTTATCAATAAGGTTGAGGTAACGGATATGAAAGTAGCTAGGATGATTGCAGGTACTAGTAGATGGGAACAATGGCAGGAAGGTGTCCACAATGAGGAAATCAAAGAAAAACTGGGAATGAACTCTATAGATGTAGCAGTCAGGGTGAACAGGCTTAGATGGTGGGGTCATGTTACATGCATGGGAGAAGCAAGGTTACCCAAGAGACTCATGGGTTCAGCAGTAGAGGGTAGGAGGAGTCGGGGCAGACCAAGGAGAAGGTACCTGGATTCGGTTAAGAATGATTTTGAAGTAATAGGTTTAACATCAGAAGAGGCACCAATGTTAGCACTGAATAGGGGATCATGGAGGAATTTTATAAGGGGGGCTATGCTCCAGACTGAACGCTGAAAGGCATAATCAGTCTTAAATGATGATGATGATGATGATGATGAGTTAACTGTATCATCTGCAAAAAGTTTGAGGTTGCTATTAATATAGTCCACAAGGTTATAAATATACACTAATAACAGCAAGGTTCCCACCACACTTCCTGGGATACACCGGTAGTTACTTCCACACCTGATAATGACTTTCCATCCGCAGTAACACAGTTCGTCCTCCCACCCAAAAAGTCCTCAGTCCAGTCACAGACTTCATGTGATACACCATGTGATTGAACTTTTGACAGTAAGCATGGGTATGGTACTGGAGTCAAATGCTTTTTGGAAATTGAGAAGTGCTGCATGTACCTGGCTTTTAGTATGTCTTGTGAGAAAAATGTTAGTTGGGTTTCACATGATCAAAGTTTTTGGAATCCATGCTGATAACTATAGATAATGTCATTTCGTCCAAAATACCTCGTTAGGTCTGAGCTCAGAATATGTTCTGAGAGTCTACAACAAATCAGTGTCGAGGATATTGGACGGTAGTTTCATGGATCACTTCTACTACTATTCTTGTAAACGGGTGTGACTTGTGCTTTCTTTCAACAACTGGGCATGTTTTTTTGTTCAAGGGATCTACAATATAGTTAGAACAGAGGCTAACTCTGCAGCAAATTCAGTATAGAATCTTATAGGTATTCCATTGGGCCCAGGAGTCGTGTTCAATCAACGAGAGAAACTCAAATTTTGCAATGATACTCTACAGTTTATTAATGACGGAAGCAAAATACATCATGGATGTTCTTGACAAAGGCTGTACAGTAAATTCTCCACACTCTTGAAGACAGAAAGAATAGAAATGGGATATTTCAAACCTTTGAGAACATCTACATCATTTTGTCTCCTTGAGAAAATACACATCAGACAGTTTTAATTAAAGACATTTATTCTTTTTTGTGCATATTGTAGGCTTTTCTCTGTCCAGGTATTGTAAAATGGAAATACCTCTTTGCTTTAAGGTATTTCATTTCTGTTGTGGGAGAAGGCTAGTAGGAAAAATACTAGGTTCCTGTGCAACCTTTGCTGTGTGTCATCAAAACAGTACAGACAGCAAAATAAAAATTAAGAAGACAAAAAGCACAAAATACCTTAATAGCAGAGAGCTCGATGAGAATAAATTGACTCAGGATGTTGGCAGGCAACAATACAGTCCCGTTCTGTACATACTCAGGATTTTGGAACTTCACACTTTACAAAATCAGACTAGCATTGTTGTCACTGAGCCACTCGATGCAGGTGGCAGCTGATTTATGCACAAGCACAAGGCAAGTGTTGATTTTGAGCAAGTCATTTGTGTAAAATAGGCTTTACCCTGATGTACACTCACAGAAGACCATTGTGGTGTAACTGTAAGCCTAGTAGGAGAGCAAAGCAGATTTGGTGGAAGTTATACCTTTTCCTTTCACCAACTCTATAGTTTATCACATTGAAATGTATAAGTTTTGTTTTGGCGTAAGCATAATTTTCTGTTGTGCACTTTTTAGTTATTCTACTGTTGTCTAAACAACCCCTCTTTGCTGTTTAGAAATTCTACTGCCGAGCAAATAATTCATTCTAAACTGAGTTGTCTACCTTGTTGTTGGAATGATTGAACAAATAATTTGCCATATTACTTCCACGACAGTGGGTGCATTATTTCAGAGATATGAGACCTATCTGTTTTTGCTAGGTTTGCTAGACTGCTATTTGTTAGTTATATGCATGAATATGAAATAAATTTACTTAATGTTCATAATTTGTTTTAATTCATATCTAGTTATAAAATAAATCTAAAATTTTCATCCCATAAAACTTTAAGTTTATTATTTCAGGATATCGAGCGAAGATATGAGAATAAAGCTGGTGGTTTTGTGACAGGAGTAGACATTTTTGATGAAGATGAAAGGAAGAAACTTGATGTTCGAGCCAAGAGATTTGGACTCAGTCCTTCTGAGAGCAAAGCCCTCACAGAGCAACAGTTGAAAGATCTGTATGCAAGGTTGTAATCTCATGTAAGATGATCGTGTCAGTCCATTTTACCCAATGTTGATGTTTGCTTATGATTCATTGACTTTTCTCAACAGTTTGGGAGTGAAACCTGCTGAGAATGTTGAAAAATATTATCGACTCAATGCCATACACATGCGAGGTACAGAGAATATGAGTACTCAAGACATTTTTAGCTACTTCAGGGATTATGGACCTGCATCTGTTGAGTGGATAAACGACTGCTCGTGTAAGGTTTGCCATTATTCACAATTCCTGAAATTCTTAGAAACTGATGAGTTGTAAGTCTTGTAGTGTACCTTATTTTGTTTACTTTCTCATGTTTCTTCTTTTTTTAACTATTTTTATTTGAAACATCATTCATATTCCATGTTCTGTTTTATGTCTCCACTACATATGTCCATCAGTCATTTTGTTTATGACACAGATGTTTTTATATTTTAGTTCTGAAGATATTTTGAAAGATGAATTATTATGCGATGTGATTAAATAGTAGCGGGAATTTTTTTTCCTTATTAAAGAATCTTTATTTATTCATCACCATCAACTTCGTCCCCTGGAAAGAAATTCCCCTCAGATATAATACAAATCTGCCAGTGCTTTTTCCAATCCTGGAAGTACTCCTGGAATTCACTTTTCATTATGTTGTTCAACTCCCTCAGCAGTTCCATTTTTATCTTGTAAATGGTGGCAAAACAATATCCTTTCATGGTTCACTCCATGGAAAGAAGTCGCAGGGGGCCATGACCAACAAATATGGCAGGTGAGACAACATTACGGTTTGTTTTTGCCTAAAAATCGTGAACAAGCATTGAGGTGTGAGCGGTAGTATTATCGTGATACAATTTCCAAGAATTGTTTTCTTCAAATTGCTTCATGCAAATGGCGCATAACTTTCAGGTAGTGTTCCTTATTGGCCATATGACCATAAGGCAGGAACTCGCGTTGCATTATCCCATTGTAATTTTAAAAAAAAAAAAAAAAAAAAAAAAAAGAAACCGTGATTGAGCTTGTTGAAATTTTTTCAGTTTGGACTCATCAGGCAGTGCCCAGTGGGAAGATTGGGCCTTCGTTATAACATCATACCCATACACCTAATTTTTTTAACTTGTTATAATCTCCTTTAGAAGTTCTTGTTCCTTGTTGATTTCCTTTACCAGTTCATGAGCGATGTCTGTATGTCTGTGTAACATTGCTTTTGCTTGAAATTCAAGAATTTCAGAACAAATTGTGCTGCTACGTTTCATGTCCATATCGGCCGAAAAAATTTCTTGGCACAAACCAAAGGATATGGTGCTGCACGTTATTCCATTTTTCAAGTAGAATTTAATTAAAATTCTTCAAACCATCTTTTTCAAAATTAAAAATTTGCTGAGTACTCAGAAACATGTATAACCTTTTCAACTGTCAACAATAATCTTAAACATTCAAAACAGCTGAAAATTCAAATGTACCTCAGGAACATGTGTACCGAGAAGATAAAAACATTGATAGATGGGTATATAAATCCCATAAAATTTAAGATTTCCCATTACTTTTTGATCACACACTGTATGAGTAGCACTTCAGACTCAAGTCTTTTACAAAGCACCAGCCCCCCACCTCCCCCCTCCCCCTCCCCTCCCAGTGCCGAGCCAACTTTTGAGAGAGGAGGGATCAGAGAAAGAAGTCTGACTCAGCATATGAGGTGGATGAGAAAAGTAATGAGACTGATAACATTGTGAACAATCTGACAGTGTTGTGTTGTTCTGTTAATGTGGACCATTGTGTTCATCCCTTACAGATGCTCAGTCTGAGTTTCAGCTCCATACAGCCATAAAATGATTTTTGTGGGTGCCAGCAATGAAGTCATGTTTTTGCTGTATGTTACAAAAATGGAACAGCAGAATTTAGAGCGATGTTATGCAATCAGGTCTTGCGTTAAACTTGGGGAATTTGAGAGTTTGATCTTTGAAAAGTTGAAACAGGCCTATGGGGAACACTCTTAATCAAGAGCACAAATTTTTTGCTGACACAGATCATTTCTGGAACACTGAGAACACGTTCAAGATGAACCTTGTTCAGAGAGACTTTTAACTTCAAAAACCAATGAAACATTGAATGTATGTGTGCTCATGTGAGATCAGATTGACATTTAAGAAGAGGATGATGAGTGACCTGTTAAACAATTTCACTGTACATCAAGTTTTGTTCTTGGTTTTGTGCATGCAAAAGGTTTGTGCCAAAAAAACCTCGCAACTGAGCAAGACAATCGAAGAAACGTATGTGTTTATCTTCTTGAGAGGACTGCCAATGACCATGAGTGGTTCAATTGGGAACAGCAGGAATCCCGGATTTTTGAGTGCAAGATTTTTTTTATCTATTCACTTACATTAAAGTGTTTTATAAAGATGTCCTTGTAAGGCCCAGGAAAAGGATGAATTGAATGAGACTGCACATTGCAGAGAAATGGGTGCCACATCATGACAACACCTCATGTCACATGGCCACTTCCATCATGGAATATTTGACCTCACAACGTGTTTCTGTTGTTCCATAGCCCCCCTGTTCACCTCATCTGAGTCATTGTGACTTTTTCTTATCCTCAAATTGAAAAATGTCTTAAAAGGACGTCATTTTGTGACTCAGGAGAACATAAAAAAAATTGACACCATGTTAGAGGCCCTACCACTTGAAGCCTTTCAGTGCTGCTACCAAGACTGGGAACAACGATTCTGATGGTATGTAGTCGTCAAAGGGAACTACTTTAAAGTGGAAATATTGTTGTTTGAAAAAAATAAAATCTTTGATAGATAAAAAATCAATCTATCTACTTTTCTCACACATTTCATGAGTGGTCCGTTCAAACAGAAGCCCTAAACAGTCATGTGCATGTGCAGTGGGAAAACGATATTCATGCAGTGAAACTGTGTCCAGTAGTTCCTGACTCGATGTATGCATGTGAGCCATCACTCCAAACTGGTCATGGACTGTTGGTAACTGTCACAACTCTGTCGCAACTAATGTATGGGTTTTCTGCAGATTTATTGATGTGCAAAAATGAGTGCACTCCAGACTGTGTTTTAAATTCATGTTTAGTTTCAAGTAACGAACATGTCTGTGGAATTTATGCAGATTGGTGTAAATGGAGACTTATTTTGAGTGGTATGTGGTTTTCTTTGAATGTGCTCCAAAAAATGTTTATAAAATAAGATCATAGTGTTTAACATCTCTGCACCTGAAGAAATGTTAGTAGAGATGACGTGATCATGACCTGAAATTTATTTTTGCTCGTTTCTCTCAGCATTTTTTCAAGCTGTTCAAAGCATGTAGCAAACAAAGAAATAATCCATGATCATGACCAGTCATTCTGCTCTCTATACCAAGGTACGTGTGAATTCTGCATGACAGTAAATTATAATTAAAGGCATGTGGGAGACACGATATGCTGAAAATTGCTAACGTAGTGAAACATCGGCCATTTGATGCATACTCAAACAAGCGAACTGCCTTAAGAAAAGTTCCCAATTTTCTGAAATTGTAGTGTGTTTTTATGTAGCTGGTCTGTAGTGTAGAATCCAAGTTTTCAACCTTGAGACCCCAGTGGTAGTTGGGGGGGGGGACCTCAAAATTTTTTTTTTTTTTCTGTTTTTGTCTTTAACATTTTTACCTTGGATTCTTCAGCCAAATGCACATAGACCTTTTATTGTAGCACATTAAATTTCCAACAATTTATGCCGGGTAAACTTCTTGTCACCAAGGTGCAGAGCTTAAAAGGAATAGCAAATTTCTGAAATTATCAAAAAATGGAGACTTTAACATTGTATCTTGTATTACAAAACATTGTTAAATAGATAATAGTGCGTACCTCTAATGGTCAACTTTTGTTAATCCCAAGAAGCCCTCCCCTATAAGAGGAATATTAATTTCTGCTTGGGCTTATGAGGTGGCGCCATGTGCCTATTTTGGAGAGAAATACATCTCTCCTTTTAAAATATATGATCAATTGTTCCTTAATTAATGTAATTTAGCGTGAAACAAAAAAAAAAAAAAAATCAGATCTCAGCTGCATATGGGCATTCCATTAAATGCAATGTAAACATGTGAAAATTTGTGCCAGTCTGGGACACGAACCTGGATGCTTGGCTTCTCTAGAACGGTCACCTTAATTGCCTCGGCCATCTGAGCATGCCTCCTGTCCATCCCAAATCTCCACATGCCACACATTATAGATGTAGTGATTCATCTAATGCAAGGCTTAACACCTGCCCGGTTTTGAGCGCGAGCACTCGCGTCTGATCGGGCACGTGCTCGTGAGCAGGTACAAGGTCGCGGAGTAGGGAGGGATAGGAGGGAGGGGAAATGCGCGCGCACGTTTGAATAGGGCCGCAGCATGCCTATTGAATTCGCGCCGACTGTGTAACATTTAAAGTACTACGATCAGCTCTAACAGTCACTTCGCTGCTTAAGAATCATGTCAAGTCGCCATTGTGTAACCCCAACAATGCTTTCGCTGTTCAACCCCCATTGGGGAGGAATTGTATCCGTTTACAGGAAAAGATGGTGCTGCAAAATGTTTAGTATGTCACAAAATGCTGAATTCTTTTAGGAAATTTAATTTGCAGCGACAGTATATATCGTAACACGCGAAAGACTATGGAAGTGGAAAATGTGATGGACCAGATCATGCACAGGAAGTTATTAAACTTAAAAGGAAGCTATCCGAAGAAGATCTGGATGACGAAAAAAAAATCAACTGAGGCAGCGCTCAGAGTGAATTACAAAATTGCTTTGCTTTTAGCAAAATCCCTGCGCCCCTTCACTGATGGCGATTTAATAAACGAATGTTTGATAGTTGCAGCGGAACATTTGTGTCCATCTCAAGTTGAACAGTTTCGGATTGTGCCATTATCTAACATGACCATTATGCGTCGCATACAGGACATGGCAGACGATGTCCAGAGCCAGCTTGCAAATATCTGTAAAGATTTTATGGCGTATTCTCTAGCTCTGGATGAAAGTGTTGATATCACTGGAACAGCACAGCTTTCCATATTTATTAGAGGTGTTAATAGAGATCTTCAGGTGAGGGTGGAGCTCCTTGATGTGGTAGCCATGAAGAACACTACAACCGGAGGTGATATTTTAAGTAGTGTTGAAGAAAGTGTTGAAAATATAGGACTGTCGTGGGATTCTTTAGTTTCAGTGTCTACAGACGGTGCACCAGCGATGACAGGGAAAAACTCAGGTTTCCTTGCGCTGTTGAAGGAGAAAATGCAAAAACTGACTGTGCCGAATGAAATACGGGGCGTTCACTGTGTGATCCACCAGGAAAACTTATGTGCAAAGAGTATCACTCTAAAAAATGTGATGAGTGTTGTTGTTCGTACAACCAATTATATAAGGAAGCATGGGCTACAACACAGGCAATTAAAAGCTGTCTTGAGGATGTAGAAAGCCAGTATGGTAGCCTGCCTTATTACAGCAAGGTCCGCTGGCTTAGTCGTGGCGAACTATTAAATCGATTTTTTTGCCTATTAGATGAGATAAATATGTTCATGGAAATAAGTAACATGTGTGTTCCTGAATTGAAAGAGCCTTAATGGAAATGTGATCTCGCGTTCTTAGCAGATTTAACTAGCCATCTGAATGCTTTGAACATTTCACTACAAGGTAAAGATCTGCTAATTACTCATTTCATAGATCGAATACGAGCTTTTAAAATGAAATTGACACTTTGGGTGACTCAGCTGGAAACAGGAAATCTAGCTCATTCTCCTAAATTATCATCCATGCAAGATGTTCACAAAGACTATGAACGTTATTCACATAGTTTAGTGCCCTTAAGGAAGAATTTGATCAACGCTTTCAAGATCTCACAGCACTAGACAGTGAGTTTGATCTGTTCTCCTCTCCATATTCAGCGAATATTGAAGAGATTCGTCCTGAGCTGCAACTAGAAATTATTGACCTGCAGTGTGACAGAGAATACAGAGACAAATTTCAGAACAAGAAAAACATTTTGGAATTCTACAGACACTTCCCTCAGGATAGATTTCCTCGTTTGCACAAACTGGCGGCTAGAATAATATCAGTGTTCGGTTCCACGTATGTTTGTGAACAACTGTTCTCTGCAATGAAATGTAACAAGACGCACCTGAGAAACGCATTGTCTGATTGAAATTTAAACTGCACGCTGCGCCTACAATGCACAAGAACAATTACTCCGAACATAGACGCAATTGTAAAGGGCAAAAAGTACAATAACTGAGAATCCAACACTTCAGTGACACCTTTTATTGTGTAACTGTTCACAAATTAATGCGAATGTAGAGGCATACACTAAGCTAATAAAATTATGTGGCACGTGTACATTCTCCTTTATTTGTTTCATTTGTCGCAGTAGTCATTCGTGAGTGATATCCCTGCAGGTGGCCGTGGATTTACATTGACTGGCGGCAGCTGTTGTGTGCCCCACGTGACTCTTCCCACTCTTCACTCTGGTCTGGTAGTGGGGGTAGGGGGTAGCGTGCTCGCGCTGCTCCGTGCTCGTGCCTTGGTGCTCACAGCTTGCTCCGCGAGCACGTATGTTGTGAAGCCCTGATTTAATGCAATGCCCATATTTTCCTGAGATCTGAAACTTTCTCTTTCATTCTACATATGCAGCTGCTGAATTATACAAATGGTGTTTGTTCTTTCAAATATGTGCCTTGGTGCAACATTGGCTCAGTCTTGGGTAAAGCAGGTGGTGGGCTTTGGTTTATTTGTAGAATACTGGGCAAGTGCAATCAGTCTATGTAGGAGATTGCTTACAAATAACTCATGTGGCCAGTTCTAGAATATTGTTCAAGTGTGTGGGACCCATACCAGATAAGACTAACAGGAGATATTGATTGTATACAGACAAAGGCAACATGAATGGTCACAGTTTTGCTTCATCCCTGGGAGAGTGAACTTGAAGCCCCATAAAGGTAGACATTAACTACCCCTGGAAAGTCTATTTAAAAAGTTTCAAGAACTGGCTTTAAATGATTATCTTAGGAATATGCTACAACCCCCTACAAATTACTCACATAGGGATTGTGAGGATAAGATTAGAACAGTTACTGCACACACACACACACACACACACACACACACACACACACACACACACACAGAGAGAGAGAGAGAGAGAGAGAGAGAGAGAGAGAGAGAGAGAGAGAAACATTCAGTCAGTTATTCTTCCCGCACTCCGTATGTGAGTGAAACAGGATGAAACCTTAATAACTGATACAATCACATGTACCCTCTGCCATGTAGCTCACTGTGGTATGCAGAGTACAGATGCAGAATTAGATGTAGATGTAATATCATTTAATTATTGGTGGATGAGACTCAGAAATTACAACAGCTTAAGATACTACTAATGGTTTATTATTTCCTTGTTGTTGTTGTTGTTGTTGTGGTCTTCCGTCCTGAGACTGATTTGATGCAGCTCTCCATGCTACCCTATCCTGTGCAAGCTTCTTCATCTCCCAGTACTTACTGCAACCTACATCCTTCTGAATCTGCTTAGTGTATTCATCTCTTGGTCTCCCTCTACAATTTTTACCCTCCACACTGCCCTCCAATGCTAAATTTGTGACCCCTTGATGCCTCATAACATGTCCTACTAACCGGTCCCTTCTTTTTGTCAAGTTGTGCCACAAACTCCTCTTCTCCCCAATTCTATTCAATACTTCATCATTAGTTATATGATCTACCCATCTGATCTTCAGCATCCTTCTGTAGCACCACATTTCGAAAGCTTCTATTCTCTTCTTGTCCAAACTATTTATCGTCAATGTTTCACTTCCATACATGGCTACACTCCATACAAATACTTTCAAAAATGACTTCCTGACACTTAAATCTATACTCGATGTTAACAAATTTCTCTTCTTGAGAAACGCTTTCCTTGCCATTGCCAGTCTACATTTGATATCCTCTCTACTTCGACCATCATCAGTTATTTTGCTCCCCAAATAGCAAAACTCCTTTACTACTTTAAGTGTCTCATTTCCTAATCTAATACCCTCAACATCACCCGACTTAATTCGACTACATTCCATTATCCTCGTTTTGCTTTTGTTGATGTTCATCTTATATCCTCCCTTCAAGACACCATCCATTCCGTTCAACTGCTCTTCCAAGTCCTTTGCTGTCTCTGACAGAATTACAATGTCATCAGCGAACCTCAAAGTTTTTATTTCTTCTCCATGGATTTTAATACCTACTCCGAATTTTTCTTTTGTTTCCTTCACTGCTTGCTCAATATAAAGATTGAATAACATCGGGGAGAGACTACAACCCTGTCTCACTCCATTCCCAACCACTGCTTTCCTTTCATGTCCCTCGACTCTTATAACTGCCATCTGGTTTCTGTACAAATTGTAAATAGCCTTTTGCTCCCTGTATTTTACCCTGCCACCTTCGGAATTTGAAAGAGAGTATTCCAGTCAACATTGTCAAAAGCTTTTTCTAAGTCTACAGATGCTAGAAATGTAGGTTTGCCCTTCCTTAATATAGCTTCTAAGATAAGTCATAGGGTCAGTATTGCCTCACGTGTTCCAACATTTCTACGGAATCCAAACTGATCTTCCCCGAGGTCGGCTTCTACCAGTTTTTCCATTCATCTGTAACGAATTCGTGTTAGTATTTTGCTGCTGTGACTTATTAAACTGATAGTTCGGTAATTTTCACGTCTGTCAACACCTGCTTTCTTTGGGATTGGAATTATTATATTCTTCTTGAAGTCTGAGGGTATTTCGCCTGTCTCATACATCTTGCTCACCAGATGGTAGAGTTTTGTCAGGACTGGCTCTCCCAAAGCTGTCAGTAGTTCTAATGGAATGTTGTCTGTTCCTGGGGCCTTGTTTTGACTCAGGTCTTTCAGTGCTCTGTCAAACTCTTCACGCAGTATCGTATCTCCCATTTCATCTTCATCTACATCCTGTTCCATTTCTATAATATTGTCCTCAAGTACATCGCCCTTGTATAGACCCTCTATATGCTCCTTCCACCTTTCTGCTTTCCCTTCTTTGCTTAGAACTGGATTTCCATCTGAGCTCTTGATATTCATACAAGTGGTTCTCTTTTCTCCAAAGGTCTCTTTAATTTTCCTGTAGGCAGTATCTATCTTACCCCTAGTGAGATAAGCCTCTACATCCTTACATTTGTCCTCTAGCCATCCGTGCTTAGCCATTTTGCACTTCCTGTCGATCTCATTTTTGAGACGTTTGTATTCCTTTTTGCCCGCTTCATTTACTGCATTTTTATATTTTCTCCTTTCATCAATTAAATTCAATATTTCTTCTGTTACCCAAGGATTTCTACTAGCCCTTGTCTTTTTACCTACTTGATCGTCTGCTGCCTTCACTACTTCATCCCTCAGAGCTACCCATTCTTCTTCTACTGTACTTCTTTCCCCCATTCCTGCCAATTGTTCCCTTATGCTCTCCCTGAAACTCTGTACAACCTCTGGTTTTGTCAGTTTATCCGGGTCCCATCTCCTTAAATTCCCACCTTTTTGCAGTTTCTTCAGTTTTAATCTACAGTTCATAACCAGTAGATTGTGGTCCGTGTCCACATCTGCCCCTGGAAATGTCTTACAACTTAAAACCTGGTTCCTAAATCGCTGTCTTACCATTATATAATCTATCTGATACCTTCTAGTATCTCCAGGATTCTTCCATGTATACAACCTTCTTTTATGATTCTTGAAACAAGTGTTAGCTACGATTAAGTTATGCTCTGTGCAAAACTCTACCAGGCGGCTTCCTCTTTCATTTTTTACCCCCAATCCATAATCACCTACTATGTTTCCTTGTCTCCCTTTTCGTACTCTCAAATTCCAGCCATCCATGATTATTAAATTTTCGTCTCCCTTCACTACCTGAATAATTTCTTTTATCTCATCATACATTTCATCAATTTCTTGATCATCTACAGAGCTAGTTGGCATATAAACTTGTACTACTGTAGTAGGCGTGGGCTTCATGTCTATCTTGACCACAATAATGCGCTCACTATGCTGTTTGTAGTAGCTTACCTGCACTCCTATTTTTTATTCATTATTAAACCTACTCCTGCATTACCCCTATTTGATTTTGTATTTGTAATCCTGTAATCACCTGACCAAAAGTCTTGTTCCTCCTGCCACCAAACTTCACTAATTCCCACTATATCTAGCTTTAACCTATCCATTTCCCTTTTTAAATTTTCTAACCTACCTGCCTGATTAAGGGATCTGACATTCCACACTCCGTTCCGTAGATCACGTTTTATTTTTCCCGATAATGATGTCCTCTTGAGTAGTCCCCGCCCGGAGATCCCAATGGGGTACTATTTTACCTCCGGAATATTTTACCCAAGAGGATGCCATCATCATTTAACCATACAGTAAAGCTGCATGCCCTTGGGAAAAATTACGGCTATAGTTTCCCCTTGCTTTCAGCTGTTTGCAGTACCAGCACAGCAAGGCCGTTTTGGTTAGTGTTACAAGGCCAGATTAGTCAATCATCCAGACTTTTGCCCCTGCAACTGCTGAAAAGGCTGCTGCCCCTCTTCAGGAATCACACGATTGTCTGGCATCTTAACAGATACCCTCCGTTGTGGTTGCACGTACGGTGCAGCCATCTGTATCGCTGAGGCATGCAAGCCTCCCCACCAACGGCAAGGTCCATGGTTAATGGGGGGGATTATTTCCTTAATGAACAGCAATTATGGAATCAGAGTAATGAAATCATGTCACAAGATTTTAACACCTTGAATTCAGAAATGATTCAATCCTGAACGATATTCTTTACCCTCACAGTAATGCTGAGTATTCTTTATGCACGTAACCGAACACTCATTGTGGCACTAAATGAGGGACGGCTCTTAATCACTTTCTGCTAATGCTTCTGCGAAAACCAATCGTGGCAGTTCTGAAAGACAACTCTTACTACTGCATTGCATTCCCTTTACCAACATCATAATATCTGATTGTTGTGATCAGACAGGTTCAGCTATACATTGCCACACCTCACATAGGCTGTACGGTATTTATTTTATGTTGATTGAAGAGCAGTGACTGTGGCCTCACAAACACAGAACTCATGAATTTTTGATCGTAGATTCCATGTATATATGAAAAATCCAAGAAAAGAAACCAAAAACAAACCCCAACCAAAACACTCAAGTTGTCCGAGAAAGATTACAAGTAGCAATTGATCTTTAGATCAATCAGTCGTTAACATCATGGCATGCCTATAACTGGGTGTATGCATTGTGTATTTAACATAAATTTAACTTGTAAAGGAATATAATGTCAAGAAAAATACACAGTTATGAAATCAACATGTAAGTAGATAATACACATAAATATAAAACTTGTCAGTTGAAGACAAGCACAGATGAAAAAGAAAAGGAACTTAATTTGACTTTGAAGCAGTGGCCTCAATGAAATAGTCAAACAGAAAAGCACTTGTAAAGATACTTATTAGTGAATTAAGGCCACTTCCACGTAAGCAGTACCTTTTCTGCCATTAAGAAGCATGAAAGCAACTTCTAATCTCTAAAGGTCTTTCAGGTTGACTGGCTTATGAGTCATATACTATGTTTTGTCAGAATGAGTGTAAGCTTGTGACATAACAATTGAGTTGTGAATATTTACCCTGATAAATGGTTTTTTATAAGATTAATTATGTGAAATAAAATTATCAAAAGATATAGAAAAACACTATGCAGCAACATACCAATCATAATAAACAAGATAAACAAAGATGTCACCCAACAAGATTATTAAATTATCACATTATATGATAGATAAAGTTATTTCAGCAGAGAAAGAAGGTCCTTTCACACAAAATCACCCTGTGGCCTTTGCCCTTATACACAGATGTTAGTGAAAATTTGATGTAAGATTGTACATAATGAAAGAGGGTTAAAATAATTTTTTCCAGAAAATCTGCCCAAAACTATGTTAAGGAGATAAATTTTGGAATATGGGGTCATTTTCACCAATTGGCAGTGAGAGACAAGATGGCTTATAAGTTTGTTACCACTACAGCTTTTTTTATTTGTGAACTAATGTTATTTAAATTGGTGTCATTGGAAAGATAAAAGAATGAACTATAACATAAAATTATTAAAGTGCTGTAATTGTGCATAGAAATAGCTACAAATCTGCAATGAATGTAGTTTCTAAAGGACTTTTTTACCAAATTTCAGAAATTTTTTCATCAAAAACTACTCATTTCACAATCTTTATTTCTGTTTCACTTAATGACTATTGTCATACTTTTCAACATAAAGAATCAGAAGGATGTTTTTTCTTTCTTGCTAAATCTCATAATTTTTCAATGAAGCTGTGATGACTATTGCTTCAAACTGCTAGACAACAATGGTGCCTTGGGAGAGCCAGCCCTGACAAAACTCTTACCATATGGTGAGCAGGATGCATAATATAGGTGAAATACTCTCAGATTTCAAGAAGAATAGAATAATTCCAATCCCAAAGAAAGCAGGCATTGACAGGTGTGAGAATTACCAAACTATCAGTTTAATAAGTCACGGCTGCAAAATACTAACACGAATTGTTTACAGATGAATGGAAAAACTGGTAGAAGCTGACCTCGGGAAGATAAGTTTGGATTCCGTACAAGTGTTGGAACACGTGAGACAATACTGAACCTACGACTTATCTTGGAAGATAGATTGAGGAAAGGCAAACCTATGTTTCTAGCATTTGTAGGATTAGAGAAGGCTTTTGACAGTGTTGACTGGAATGCTGTCTTTCAAATTCTGAAGGTGGCAGGGGTCAAATACAGGGAGCGAAAGGCTATTTACAATTTGTACAGAAAGCAGATGGTAGTTACAAGAGTCGAGGGGCATGAAAGGAAAGCAGTGGTTGGGAAGGGAGTGAGACAGGGTTGTAGCCTCTCCCCAATGTTATTGAATCTGTATATTGAGCAAGCAGTAAAGGAAACAAAAGAAAAATTTCGAGTAGGTATTAAAATCCATGGACAAGAAATAAAAACTTTGCGGTTTTCTGATGACATTGTAATTCTGTCAAAGACAGCAAAGGACCTGGAAGAGCAGTTGAATGGAATCAACAGTCTTGGAAGGAGGTATGAGATGGACATCAACAAAAGCAAAATGAGGATAATGGAATGTAGTCGAATTAGATTAGGAAATGAGACACTGAAGTAGTAGATGAGTTTTGCTATTTAGGGAGCAAAAAACTGATGGTGGTGGAAGTAGAGATGATATAAAATGTAGACTGGCAATGGCAAGGACAGCATTTATGAAAAAGAAAAATTTACTAACAGTGAGTATAGATTTAAGTGTCAGGAAGTCTTTCCTGAAAGTATTTGTATGGAGTGTAGCTATGTATGGAAGTGAAACATGGACGATAAATAGTTTAGCCAAGAAGAGAATAGAAGCTTTCGAAATGTGGTGCTACAGAAGAATGCTGAAGATTAGATGGGTAGATCACAAAGCTAATGAGGAGGTACTGAATAGAATTGAGGGATTTGTGGCACAACTTGACTAGAAGAAGGGATTGGTTGGTAGGACACGTTATGAGGCATCAAGGGATCAATAATGTAGTATTGGAGGGCAACGTGGAGGGTAAAATCGTAGAGGGAGACCAAGAGATGAATACACTAAGCAGATTCTGAAGGATGTAAGTTGCAGTAGTTACTTCAGGAGCAACAACAACCCCCCCCCCCCCCCAACCATCGTGGTCGTCAGTCCGCACTTCTCAGCCGGAGAAGCGTAAGTCTTCTTCGGCTCCTCTCATCAGGAAGGGATCACCAGATCCCTTGGGTCACTTTGTTCCCAGGTTCCTGCAATGGCTGAGCAACCACAGTTAGCTGGTCGTAGGGCTTCACAGTCCTCCTCACTCCCTGCGACTGAATCAGTGAAGTCCTCCCTACCGGAAAAACCTAAGGAGCAGCGAGAGAAACCTGAAACGGAAAATACCCCCAAGAGCCAAGGCACTGCGGCGGCACTCACACCACCACTGCCTACAAACTCTGTGTCTGAGAATGAGGTGGAGTCTCTGGCGTCCGCTGAGGACGTAGATCTCGCTGGGCTCTCAGTCACAATGTATGTCAATTGCACAGGTACTCATCTTGTGACAGCAGGGACCCTGAGGCGTAGACTGCCTCATTGAGTGTTTCATGCCTTCCTAGTCTCATGATGACCTAATCCTCTAGCGGAATTGCGATGGTTTTTCCACCACCTGGCTGAGCTACAGCAACTGTTAAGCTTTACACCTGCTTTCTGCATTGCCCTCCAGGAAACCTGGTTCCCGGCAATGCGGACCCCTGCCCTTCCCGGCTGTAAGCGATATTACAGGAACCGTAGCAACTATAATAGTGTGTCGGGTGGAGTTTGTGTCTATCTTGCACTCAGTATGTAGTAAATTTATTTATTTATTTATTTATTTTACACATCAAGTTTCGTAGGACCAAATTGAGGAGCAAATCTCCAAGGTCATGGAACGTGTCAGTACATGAAATTGCAACATAAACGTAATAACAGATAAAAATAAACATTCATGAACCTTAAAAAAGTCAGTCCATAAGTTTAAGTAAACGTTATCAGCAATACAAAAAAATCAGCTTAATTTTTCAAGAAACTCCTTGACAGAATAGAAGGAGTGACCCATGAGGAAACTCTTCAGTTTTGATTTGAAAGCATGTGGATTACTGCTAAGATTTTTGAATTCAAGTGGCAGCTTATTGAAAATGGATGCAGCAGTATACCGCACACCTTTTTGCACAAGAGTTAAGAAAGTCCGATCCAAATGCAGGTTTGATTTCTGCCGAGTATTAACAGAGTGAAAGCTTCTTATTCTTGGCAATAAACTAATATTGGTAACAAGAAACGACAATAAGGAATATAAGTATTGAGAGGCCAATGTCAGAATACCCAGACTCTTGAACAGAGGTCGACAAGGGGTTCGTGAACTCACACCACTTATTGCCCGAACCATCCATTTCTGAGCCAAAAATATCCTTTTAGAATGGGAAGAGTTACCCCAAAATATAATACCATATGACAATAGCGAATGAAAATAAGCAAAGTAGACCAATTTTCGTGTCGAACAATCACTCACTTCAGATACCGTTAGAATAATAAAAATGACAGTTTTAAATCTTTGAACAAGATCCTGAATGTGGGCTTTCCGTGACAGCTTACTATCTATCTGAACACCTAGAAATTTGAACTGTTCAGTTTCACTAATCATGTGCCTGTTCTGTGAAATTAAGATGTCAGGTTTTGTTGAATTGTGTGTTATAAACTGTAAAAACTGAGTCTTACTGTGATTTAGTGTTAGTTTATTTTCTACAAGCCATGAACAGAGGTCATGTACTGCACTATTTGAAACCGAGCCAATGTTGCACACAAAATCCTTTACTACGAAGTTAGTGTAATCAGCTAACAGAAATATTTTAGAGTTACCCGTAATACTAGAGGGCATATCATTTATATAAATAAGGACCAGCAGTGGCCCCAACACTGACCCCTGCCCTGCTCCCCCCCCCCCCCCCCCACACACTTGACAGTACAGTACCCCACTCAGACCCCACATCACAGCCGTTATCAACATTGTGAATAATGACCTTTTGCTGCCTGTTGCTAAAGTAAGAGGTGAACCAATTGTGAGTTACTCCCCATATTCTGTAATGGTCCAACTTCTGGAGCAATATTTTGTGATCAACACAATCAAATGCCTTAGTTAAATCAAAAAATATGCCAAGCGTTCAAAACCTTTTGTTTAACCCATCCAGTACCTCACAGAGAAAATAGAATATAGCATTTTCAGTTGTTAAGCGACTTCTAAAGCTGAACTGTACATTTGATAGCAAACACTGATGGCATAGAAGTAGGTCTAAAATTATCTACATTATCGCTTTCTCCCTTTTTATAAAGTGGCTTTACTACTGAGTACTTTAATCGCTCAGGAAACTGACCATTCCTAAAGGAAAAATTACAAATATGGCTAAATACAGAGCTAACATGTGCAGCACAGTACTTTAATATTCTGCTAGACACTCCATCATAACCATGAGAGTCCTTAGTCTTGAGTGGTTTAATTATTGACTCATTCTCACTCTTATCTGTATCACAGAGGAGTATTTCAGACATCAATCTTGGAAAGGCATTTGCCAAGAAAGTTATATGATTTCCTGTAGAAACTAAATTTTTATTTAATTCACCAGCAATGGCTGTGCCCCTTCAAACTCCTTTTGAAGCTGTGGCTTTGAGGATAAGGACGACACAGGAAATAATTGTCTGCAATGTATATCTCCCTCCAAATGGTGCAGTACACCTGAACATATTGACTGCACTGATTGATCAACTCCCTAAACCTTTCCTATTTTTGGGAGATGTTAACATGCATAACCCCTTCTGGGGTGGCGCTATGCTTACAGGCCGAGGTAGGGAGGTTGAAAATTTACTGTCCCAACTCGACCTCAACCTCTGCCTCTTAAATACAGGTGCCCCCACACATTTCAGTGTGGCGCATGACACATATTCAGCCATTGATGTCTCAGTTTGCAGTCCTGGCCTACTCCCATCTGTCCACTGGAGACCACATGACGACCTGTGGGGTAGTGACCAGTTCCCCATCTTCCTGTAACTCTTCTGGCATCATGCCCATGGATACCTACCCAGATGGGCTTCAAACAAGGCAGAGTGGGAAGCCTTTACCTCTGCTGTCACCTTTGAATGTCCCTCAAATGGTGCCATTGATGTTGTCATTAAACAGGTCACTACAACGATAGTTTCAGCAGCGGAAAACGCGGTCCCACATTCTTTCGGGTGCCCCCAGCGAAAAACAGTCCCTTAGTGGTCTCCATAAGTCACTGAGGCAATTAAAGAGCGCCGACAAGCTCTAGAGCTACAAAAGTGGCACCCTTCCCTAGAGCACCTAATAGCCTTTAAGAGGCTCCAACAAACTGCATGTCATTAAGGAAACTACGAATATGTGGAAGTAGTGCACAAAGTCCTCTCACAGGGAATCAGCTGTCCTCTGCCGGCTATGCATTGGCCATACGTTCTTAACACATGGATACCTCCTCTTTCACGAGAATGCACCTCGGTGTTCCTTTGGCTCATAAATTATGGTCGTCCACCTCTTGCTGGACTGCACACTTTTAGCCGTTCTGCGACGGACTTTTAACTTCCTGCATCCTACCTTCGGTGTTGGGTGACAATGCCTCAACAGCAGATTTAGTTTTACATTTTATTCGAGATGGTGGGTTTCATCATTTGATCTAAATTTTAGCGCATGTCCTTTGACCCTCTGTGTCCTCCACCCTAGTGCTTTTAGGGTGGAGGTTTTAATGTGTTGCAGAGTGGCTGGCTTCTCCTTTTTATTCTCATGGTCAGCCAGCCATGGTAATCTGCTCTCTTGTTTTGATCTCTTCTACATGTTTCTTGCGTGTCTCTGTGATTTTCTTGTCCAATTTTGTCCATTTTAGTGTTTGTTGCCCTTCTGTCATTCTTGTGGTTTTCTCCTTTCTTCCAGCTGTGATTTGTATGTCTCGATTATTTTACTCTCCCCCCCCCCCCTTTTGGAATTATTTTAATCAGAATGAGGGACCAATAACCTAGCAGTTTGGTTGCCCCCCCCCCCCCCCTCTTTTAAACCAACCAACCAAACACAACATTCTAAAGTTCTGAGAATTTGGACCTTAAAGGTTTAATGTACCTGCTGATTGAAATACGTGGGACTGTTAGGACACTATTGTCATTCCTCATCTTTTTTGTATGTGAAGTAATTTTAATGTGTCTGTGTAACACAAATCACTGATTAGCAGACATGTCAGTAGCAGTATTAGTTTCAGTGTTTAAAATTTTGGGTGTGCACCAAGGTCCTGATTTATTATGTTAAGGTGGACCTGATACTGCATGCCTAAATAAAATTCATGGTTAATCCAAAAAATATGCTGAAAGATACAGCCTCAAGTATTCACAGTTTAAGACCTTCCACAGAGAATATTCTATGACATTTAGAAAGCATTTGGTATTGTATATTAGAAATTTCTTTGTATCACCACTGGATCATTTTGAACAGGAAGGATATTAACATGTAAGTGAACGTTTTTGGTATGTGATTTTTTTCCTGTAGTCAGTTTTTGTCTTTGAATCAACATAATGTTGAGGACTTTTTGCAGTAGTTGAAATGCTGGTGTGTGTAACATTTAACTTCCATGCCTGATGTGGCATTTGCACTGTAAACAAGTCATGGCCTGAGGACAGTAAGCCCAAATGTAAGCAACATACTGTTATAATGTTTAGAGAATAATGGTCAAATTTATGGAGATGACTGCTTCTTGTACAATGAGGGCAATGTTCACAGTTTCCATACTATTCAGGTTGTCATCTCCACAGTGCTAAATGTTGAGCACCTCGGTGAACCAAGTCAGCAGTGAATGAGCTCAGATTTGCTCAACCATGTTTCTCAAATTGAAGTCTGCCCAACAGTGTTAGTTTAGAAATACTATAAGCTGTAATTGTTGCGGAAACCATATTCAGGTATGGTAATGGAACACTGTGCTTTTCAAAGTGTGAAGAACTTGGCATAACCACCCTCATACAGAAACAGTCTGTGAGGAACTTAGCTTAACCATCCTTACACAAAAAGTTCCTCACCTTTAAAGTGAGTTGGGCATCAGTGAGGAGAATTGACACTGAGGCAGAACATGATGTGTTAACTTGGCACCAGTTACAGCCCAAACTTCTTTTTTCTGCTCTGTAAGAGTAGAAAAAAGGAGCTTTGAGGAGCTTCACAACACTGTGAATTGTAGCAAAGAATTGTGAAATAGAACAACTTGATGGATTTTGATATTAGTGAATTAAAGAAAGATTGGGAGATTGCTATGACAGATGTGAAAAACCAGTTAATTTGTGTTGCGTCACAATACGCCCTTACTCTAAGAAGCCCTTATAGCCTCGACATAAGATCCTATGTTTACAGTCCATTCAGCACCACCACCACCACCACCACCACCACCAGTGATTTGACTTACATACCTCTCAGATTTCTAAATGCAATAATAACTGAGCTGTAGATACTTGCAGTTTGTGGCATCATGTAAAGTAACTCAAAAAGTTTTGTACAAAAAACACTTCTACATAGACTCCTTCCATAACACACAAAGTGTTGAAACAATGTTCTGTCTGAACCGGTGTGCGCGCAAGCATGTCTGGGGTTATGGAGCCTACTATATCCACAAATCTTCTCTGGAGACCTCCAAGGTTATTTACAGATGAAACAAACACAATGTCTTTCACATATACTCACAGGAGGAAATCCGGGGGTGTTATGTCCACAAATTGAGGTGCCTTCTTGGGTGGTCTGTCACATCCTATCCATCACTGTGGAAGTGTTTGGTCCAGGAAGTCATGAGCATATAAACTCCAGTGCGGTGGACCACTACCTGCTGGAAGGTTGCATTTTGCTGAAGATGCTGAGGGACAGCAAATAGCTCAAGTATGTGCAGACAAATTTTTCTTGCTGGTGTGACTCTTCAACTTCTCCCATTGTAATTCGTGATGGAATAGTTCACACTCGAAGGGCCCGATGTCATCAACCAAATGGCACAATATTTTGTCAACCAACCATATTGCCATCATCAGGTGTGCTAATGAATTGATCACTTGGGGGATGGTGTAGGGCATATATTCCCTCCCCCCTTTCCCCTCTGATCTGAGTCTGTGTCATTATACACTGAAGAGCCAAGGAAACTGGTACAAATGCCTAATATTGTGTAGGCCGCCCCGAGCATGCAGAAATGCCACATGATAGGGCATGGACCCAACTAATGTCTGAAGTAGTGCTGGAGGGAATTGACACCATGAGTCCAGCAGGGCTGCCATAAATCCGTTAAGAGTAAAAGAGGGTGGAGATCTCTTCTGAACAGCACGTTACAAAGTGTCCCAGATATGTTCAACAATGTTCATGTCTGAGGAGCTTAGTGGTCAATGGAAGTGTTTAAACTCAAAAGAGTGTTCCTGGAGCTACTCTCTAGCAATTCTGGATGTATGGGGTGTCGCATTGTCCTGCTACAATTGTCCAAGTCCATTGGAATGCACAATGGACATGAATGAATGCAGTTGATCAGACAGGATGGTTACGAACGTGTCACTTATCAGAGTTCTATCTAGATGTATCCGTGGTTCCATATCACTCCAACTGCGCATGCCCCACACCATTACAGAGTCTCCACCAGCTTGAACAATTCTCTGTTGACATGCAGGGTCCATTTATTCATGAGGTTATCTCCATACCTGTATACATCCATCCACTCGATACAATTTGAAATGAGACTCATCTGACCAGGCAACACGTTTCCAGTCATCAACATTCCATAGTTGTTGTTGGCAGACTCAGGCAAGGCATAAAGCTTTGTGTTGCACAGTCATCAAGGGTACATGAGCAGGCCTTTGGCTCTGAACGCCCATGTTGATGATTTTACGTTCAATGGCTCGCATGCTGACACTTGTTGATGACCCACCATTGAAATCTGCAGCAATTTGCCGAAGAGTTGCACTTCTGTCATATTGAATGATTCTCTTCAGTCACTTTGGTCCCGTTCTTGCAGGATCTTTTTCTGGCTGCAGCGATGTCGGAGATTTGATGTTTTACCAGGTTCCTGATATTCACTGTACACTTGTGAAATGGTCGTATGGGAAAATCCCCACTTTGTCACTACCTCGTAGATGCCATGTACCATCGCTCGTGCACTGACTATAACACCATGTTCAGACTCACTTAAATCTTATAACTTGCCATTGTAGTAGCAGTAACCGATCTAACATTTGCACCAGACACTTCTTGTCTTATGTAGGTGTTGCCGACTGCAGTGCCGTATTCTTCCTGTTTACATTATCTCTGTATTTGAATACACATGCCTATATCAGTTTCTTTGATGCTTCAGTGTAGAATCTATTGAGATTTGAGCAAGGGAATTGATGATCAATTGTGACAGTGGCCACATCCTTAGTAAAGTCTGGGAACTCACATTTCGTGTGATTCAGAAGAGAAAATAGATATCTTACGACAAATAGACTTTGAATCCCTGGATGTGACTGCTAATGTAGCAATGTGTTGGCAGGAGGAGGAGGGGAAGAAATACTGGCTGCATGCTTTTTCCTGGGTGCGGACTGTGCAGTTTGCAGCACCATGTCAGAGGGAGGGGGAAGATAAAGTAGAAGCCCTGGGCAACTCTTAGGCAATCAGTTCATCAGTGTACCTGATGATGGTAATGTGATCGGTCGCAGAAATATTGGGCCTGTTGGATACTGACATTCAGGTAGTTCACCTGTGAATTATTTTGTCGCTTTATGTTATGGTTTTCTTTATGAAAAAAACTGGTCTGACTATGCTGTCTTTCATCAGTGCACACCACTCATTCACCTTTTTGCTGTCTCTGATATGTTCTGGAAAAACTGTCAGGTTTTTCTGAACTGCAGGTGCAAATGTTGTACTTGATTAACCTTCGTACATGTGTGGAAGACTGCTTTGTCAGAGAAAATGACAGAAGTTTCAAGTTTCAAAATAACATTTCCTAGATAGCTGGAATTTACCTGATCCAATCCTTCTCAGTAGCTAATTCATGTTGAAGCAGCAAGTCACTTCACTTCAGTACTAGCATGCAAGCAAAGCCGTTTGTGCAGTACCTTGTAAGTACCATTGATGGATGTTTAAGCTTTTGTGATGCTCAGTAAATGGCTGTGATGGGTTTCTTTGGAAGGTCTCTCTTATCTTATCAGGTACCTTATTTCTCTGTTCTTATTTCTAATTACGTAAAGTACTCATGATAATGTATGTCAAATATGTCGCATGATCTGATGATAATTTTGGCCATCTACAGTTATAATGTAACAGTATCTGACACGCTCTGTGGGATTATGGTAGTCATAGCCGATAATTTTATTCCTTTTTTTTATGAGATATGCTTGGTGTAGAGTCTTCTTATTGAAATTTGGTATTCAGTGTGATCTTTATTGTGAGATATGCTTAGTACAATTCTTTCCTGTATTTATTATTCAAAAACAATATCTCTGCTTCAGGGACTTCAATGAATAGAAAGTGGCACGAAAGGAATGATATCATTATATCTTTTTTTAAAAAAATTGTGATTTCTTATTTTAAATTGATACACATCTGACTATAGTGTAAGTGCTTGACTTATTATTTGAATGTTATTGCTGGTTTCTTGTAAGTATGTTGACTTTAAAATTGCAAGAGAAATAATGCCCAACAGCTTCTGTGGTCCATGTTAGCTCTGTTGGGTGGTTCTGCTGTTGCCACACTTTGCTCAGTCATTGTACAGTACACACAAAATAATAATTACAGCTACAATTAACATACATGTAAGATGTAAATTTATCCTTTTTCTAATTCTTCAAGAACAAAAATTTAATTAGTGGCTTGACATTCTGAGTGGTGGAATATGTAGGTGGAAAACACTCACTCAAATCAGGAGGAGAGAGTGGCATTTTAACAGTCCCCTCTGCCATTTCATCAGAAGAGTGCTATTCTGCCAGAACCTGTGTGTGTGTATATGCGCCCAGTAGATAGGAGATCGTCATACCGAGCTTTAGTAGTTGTAACACCTGGTGGCTCCCTTTGAAATTCACTTGGGAAATTTCTTTGGACAGCAGTGGGTAATTTTGTTTCTGCTTACCACTCTATGCATTGGGCTCTCTCTCGGGAAATAGTCATTTCTGGTAATTATTTAGCACAAACAATCCTGTTGGATTTTTAAAACCGCTGCAGTTCTACTCTGTGTGTAAAATAAATGTATTCCAGCTCTCAAGTTCATATATGTCTTTCTTTTAAAAGGAGCTATGAACCTGTAGGAGTATGTTTAGAAAAAAAAGGAAAGAAAAGAAAAAAAGGGTTACAGGAAAGCACAGACAGACATTATTTCATTTAGTGTGTGTTGCTAGCAGAATTCATTTTTGCCATGTCACTTCCTGAGAGAAGATTTAAATAACAGCAATCTTGTCATACACAACTGATTTATTTGGTAAAGTTTCTTCATTCTTCTTTAGTTAATGAGAAATACGTTTTTAAATGTAATGGGGATTTCTTCTCCCAAACAGTGTGAACAATCAGGTAAGTGATGATTTTGGAAAATTACTACAAGAACAGAGAGAGATTTGAGATTCATAGAAGGTTCAGATGATGTTAAAACCTTGTCAACAAACTGTTAAAACAAGCGTCTTGGCAGCTATGTGAGAAGCAGTTAATGAAAAGGAAAGCTAGATAATACCCACTAAGTCGTTGCAGAGCTTAAAGTTCTCATTCTGTGTAAAATCAGTCATGTGTCAAAGTTGTCTATCCAGGTTTTTGTTGATCTTGCTGGCATAGAAATGAAAGGTCATGGAATGAAGATTCACTTGTGTCGTGTCATAATGGTTCATCAAAGATAACTGTAATATGTTTCAGTATTATGAGAAGGGGAGCTGCAATTCACCATATAGAGGGGATGCTGAGTCGCAGAAAGGCACAACAAGAAGACTCGCACAATTACAGCTTTCGGCCATTAAGGCCTTTGTCAACAAGACACACACACACACACACACACACACACACACACACACACACACGAGACTGCAGTCTCAGGCAACTTGAAACTACACTGCGAGCAGTAGCACCATGTTTTGTGTGTGTGTGTGGGGGGGGGGGGGGCGTATGTGTGTCAATTGTTGATGAAGGCCTTAATTGCCCAAAGCTATAATTGTGAGAGTCTTTTTGTTGTGCCTATCTGCTACTCAGCATCTCCACTATATGGTAAATAGCAACTTTCCTTCTCATAATATTGATATTCCATCTCGGATTTTCCATAATATATTTCATTTATTTGATTGTCAGGTGAGTGCAAAACAGACATATTAAAATGCTGAATGGAAAATAACGTAAGTTTCTCAGTGGAGGAAAGGCCATTACATCTGAAGCAACAGAATTGTCTAGTTTATAATCCTTATATTACTCAGAGTGAAGAAGAGTCTGATTTTCTTAATAGACATTAACAGTTCCAGTTCCAGTATACCTGTAGTGTCAGTAATGCTCCATCTTGAATGACCTTGCTATCAATGGAATTCCAAACATAAAAGATGGAAAAATGAAAGAAATGGTTTAGAAATAGTATCACCAGAACTGTTGATGTCTAGTTTCAACACCAAACAGTAGATTAAGAATTTGTCTTTCTTACTCAATGACATAATTTTTGTGTTTGACACTCATTTATAAGTCATACGTATATAAATAAAAAACAGTGTATTAAATCTTTATGTGGAACAGCACCAACCTAAATATAATCACTATGATCTGTCAAGCTTCAGTATCTACTTGTTTCTAGACTCTCTCTGTCTCTCTCTCTCTCTCTACTGACTATTGAATCTGAAAGTTTCCAACACTGAACTCTGAATTTTCTGTAGGTAATGTTGTGTGGTTAGATGAAGCATCTGCTGCAAGAGCTCTCCACGGTCTTTCTAAACAAATACAAGGACTTGAAGCATTTCATGCAAAAGCTGACCCATATAGGAAAGAGGAAAAGAGACAGGCAGCAAACAAGCAGAGTGATAAAAATGATGATATTGTTGTTTTGGACCAAATTCGCTCTCAAGATGGTGAAATAATCATGGTTGTGGATGAAGTTGATGCTGAATCTGATGTACATACTCCATCTGAAGATGTGAGAGTGAATACTGCTGTGAGTTACTATGTCATACTTAGCTATTAACTTCAAAACAAAAAACAAAAAAAAATTGCTGGCATTTATATTAAAATTAATTTTCTGTAGCAAGTGTCATCAAATAATGAAGCAAAGGATACTGTTAATGCTGTTGACATCACAGTACCAATACCACCTGGCTTATGGCGAAAAGGTGCTGACTATCCTAAGGCTAAATGTATTCTGCTTCGATTTTCTACTAGAGCAGACAAGAAGTATAGGCATGCCGAAAAGTTAAGCGAATATTATAAAAAACATGGAAATCCCAACTATGGAGGTATGATTTTTTTTTAATTTTTTTTTTTCAAAGTGTGTGTTGCAAAATTTTTTGTCTGTAAAAACATGTAAGTCTTGACTTTTCATAGGTGTGAAAGGTATTATAACAACTTCAAGAAAAAGACGTTTCCAGGCCATTGATATGAATGAAAAAAAGTTTGATGATGATCTGGGTGATTATTCAAGTGTTCGAGCTGATTTAGTTCAAGAAACTAACAGTAAGAATCCTTGGGGTGTGTTAGCGAAGAACTGGAGTACAATGGATAAAAGTTTGCTTAGAAGACCAAGTAAGTAAAGAATATGTAATATTTAAATGTGAACTACTTTAGTTGTGTGTAAAGCATCACCACATGGCCTGTGAAAGAAGCACATACTTACTAATTACTGAACTATGAGAGAGGGAATACAGTAGTACTGACAGGTACACAGACAGAGAAAATACATTGTGTCTCCCAAGTTTTTGGAATTATATATAGGCTTTTCATTGGAAGAAAAGGCAGGCAGAAATATGAATTGATATAGGCACTGTTAAAGCGAAAATGGTATAATAAAAAAAGAAGTAGATGGTAAAGTAACCTGAAAATAATTATTTTGTGCCTATCAGTTTTCCTATTTTTAAGTTGTAAATCTCAAATTGTATTTGTTTGGTCTGTTGTGTATCTGTCAGTCAAGATGCACTTTTTCTTACTGTAGTGTCTCATGTATTATCAATACATTTTAATTAATTTACATATGATCATTTGATAATTGAAGGAAGTGAATGACACCACTTTTGAAGGAAACTTACTGCTCTGAAATTCTGCCTAGTAATGTGATGGCAGTGAATGTGTGGTGAGAATGAGGCCTCAAACGATTGCTGTACTCTTTCCTGTACTCTTTTTCTTTCCTGTGCTGCAATCCTTTTTCCTTACTTGGTCTGTAAGATGGCTTCCTTGTTGATTCCAGTCTCACGGGGACCGCATTCAACAGTTCATGTAGCACTGTGAGTTTTACTCTCTGTAATGTCCATCTACCATCAGATATGGAGCTGATATATCAAGAGATAGTTAACATTGTTTGTCAACACTTGCCTTTCCCAGTAATGGTTGATTTCAGTGCCCACAAACCATTGTGGGGCAGTGCTATGACTTTTGATCAAGTCATTCTAGCAAAATAAGTAATCACAGATTCTGACTTACACGTATTCAACAGTATCACTCCAATTCATTTTAGTGTGGTAAAGGGAATGTGTCCAGCTATCTGTCTCTTGATCTGTAGCTCCGGCTACATCCCCTCAATCCAATAAAGAGCCCATGATGGCCTCTGTGAGAGTGGTCATTTCCTGATCGTCATGACACTTCCACACCATTACCTGGCAGAGTACCCACCACAGTGGGATCTCAAGAAAGCCAATTGGTATACTTTCAACACTGCCTTTCCATCTTATACTGTTCCACAAGGCAATATTGACTACATACTACAGGTTACAACTACATGTAAGATGCTTACTCCTTATTCGTGTCTATTATGGCTGAGTTTTCTCTAAAACCAGCTGTGTTGATGTAACCACAGTGCTTGGACCAGTGTGTATGCCTCACAGGGTAGAGTTGACATCTCGCTCACAAAGATTATGCACCTGAAGACCAAAATGGGACTGTGTGCCTACTGGTATATGTCCTATCAAAATTGCCACACTTGTCATTAAAAATCTTCACACTCAATCAGTTCTAATTATATGAAAAGGATTCGAAAGGAGACCCTACCTTCATAGAACAGAAAGGTTTGTCACAAGTACAAGACACATTTATAACATTTCTACATGTATGTGTTGATGGTCAAACTTATTTGGGCTTGTTATTACTTTCCTTAGGTAACCATTGCTTCTGCCAATCTTTGCTAATGACTCACCTTTAATATTGATAAGTTCATGATCCTGCCCACAAACACTGCAATATTTAATGAATTTATTGAACTTCTCACAGCACACGGCCTTCTATCATTCAGCCATGTTTGACATTCATCCACGACACCCCACTACTTGTTGCGTTTTGCACCACCTGTAATGGTTTGCCCCAAGCTGAGCTTCTTGATCACTGAGGGATTTCCCTGACAGCAGTGCTGCTACACTAGACTGCTACATGTAAGGTGCAGATATTGATACTCAAAGAGTAACTATATCCGCAACCTTACATATCACAATACTAAAAGCAGCAGAATTAACAATCCCCTTTTCCTTGGGAACATCTTACCAGAAATCTGTCCCATGCGGTACACACATCAAACCACCAAGGCCATCTAAGCTTGCAGGCAGATGCTCAACAACCTAAGCATTGCCAATCTGACTTTAAAAGGCTGTGCGCTCAACTACACTATCTCACAAAATACCAACCAGTTGAAGGAATGTTAACCCATTAGCGCCGGAATTAACTTTTTTGTGATTTAAAAACAAAAATTGTGTTATTATGTCTGTAAAAGGCATAAATTACACAACAGAGTTGTTTCGACAAAAGTCATTGCCGCCATTAGCGAGGTATTTGATGTTGACATATGGCAACACTAGGCGTTTTCACTACCTAAATTTATACGGATTAAAACTTCAACTAAAATAAGTAGGTTATTGAAATTTCTTATTACATATACAAGTTTTGTGCAAATTTATTATTCAGTCTTCATTATACAATTGATACTTTATAACACAGAACAATTAATAATCAAAAATCAAATCTTGAACTCAGCATTATTTTACATGAGATGGAATAAAACAGTCAATACACAATCCCACATTACACTTTGAACACATTGTTCTCGCAATAGATTTACAGTTCTTGTGTGCACACCTTTTCTTCGTCTTCTTTCCTTCTGTGTGCTGGATGAGGTTGTCAGTCTTATCAAACCTAATTGAATCAGATATGCGGCTGTCGGAACATGCTCTTGAGTGCAGATGCTCTTGAGTGCAGATGCTCTCCCGGCTCCTTTTGGTAAAGCTTGGTGCCTTTGCAAGTACACTGTTGCTACTTCTCTCTTGAAATCAAGCTGAGAAATAGTTTGGTTTATTGCTTTATTATACAAAATTCAACTGTTTTGTATGACGACATCTAACATCCATGTAAAGAGACACCAGTACCATTTCTTGCTTCTTATTGCAATGCGATAGCATGCTAGATTCTGATCCATCTGATCAGTACCTCCCATACATGTATTATATTTGGCTACCAGTTTTGGTCTGGGAATCATTATATTTCGCTTTTTTAGTTGCGAGGATCTCTTGACTTGGCCAACTTCTTGTGCACCACATGAAGAAGATATCATTGTGACAACTGAGTTGTCCAGCCTCCGCATATACAATAATCCATCATTCTTCTCTATTGCTGTCTCAAAATATCCCTGATCTTTCTTGGAAAATAGTTTTGGGGCTCAACAAACACATCACCTTCAATATCATCATTATAAAGAATCTCCAGTGCCTCAGCAAGCGAGAAACGTCTTCTAAAACAAAAAAGAGAAAATTCGTCCTTTTACTGAGTACAAGCGCCTAGCATTGCCATATGGCAACACCGACGTTCAAATGGCCTAAATGAGCGTAGTTTATTTCACAGCAAGCAGTAACCTCCAAAGAATATATATTTGAGTATTTAAAGCACAACCATACTAAAAAACCAAATCATATATCGTAAGTTACTGTGTAAAACATACTTACTTGAACTTATACTCCATTTTTCTTTGTCATTCAGCAGACGACGACTTCCAACACTGCCTAAGCCGCAGAATTTAAACGTATTGTTAAAACTGTTGAGTTGTAGTGATCTTTACAGTCTTGCAGAATGGAATCCAGTGCTGCCAACACTCTCGCTTCGTTGATGTTGTGGAATCAACGATTTTAAAAAAGTGTTACAAATGTTGCCATAAGGCAACGCACGGCGCTAATGGGTTAAGACATATGTTGCTACCATAGGGACCCATGCCTCATCTTCACTGGCAGGAGCCCAGTTGCATTGTATGTATGGCTGCCAGCTGGCAACCAGTAATCGTGGTATTTTCTTGGGCATAGTTTTCATACTGAGCCTACTGTTACTGTAGAATACTTGGCAGCACATTGATCTTGAGTACTCTTTTTGCTATTCTGTGATGTGAGCATTCTGCCTGTATTGCACAGAGAGTGGGGTATTAGAGGCCGGGTGCAGTAAGTGATCTCCCGCCACGGGAGTAGGCCTGGGAGACCCTTTGGCTACTTCTGGTAAGCACACCTCCCTTGCCTAACTGTGTTTTATTATGTTTCTACATCTATACTTTACTGTGTATTTGGTTCAGTGTTTCAGAGGAAACTTCCCAAGATCGAATGATCTATCTAGCCACACCTGAATGGTTGACCAGGATGACTCAAGGTCTTCACAGTGTTTTTGTGTTCGTCCTTGATTTTATAATTTTTTGTTTTTACTGTTCTCTGACATGAGCATTCTGGTCGCCTTCCTCAGTGTCTTTTATTACTTTTTATTGGTTGCTTTTCGTTCACTCTACTTCTTACCTGGTTCTATGTCTCACATTATATACTGCTGTGCTTTGATTATTAAAAGAAGCAGCTCTGGATGAACTCACTGTTTCATCTTTTTAACCTCATAATCACTCAATCTTGTAAACAGGGCTGTGGCTTATGAACACTTTAACTGCAACAAAATGTTACGCATAAATTTTCTAAGACTGTACTGATACGAAATGCTCTAGTAACCAGTGAAATTCAACATTTTAAATTCTTAGGACGTACCATAGAAAATAAACCTAGCTTAAAAGTATTATATCCATGAGTTTGTGCAGAAATTTGAATGCTGCTGTTTTGACTATGACTAATATCCCTGCACAGTTACAGTGAATTGTGAAATCTTGTCTCCTTGTTAGATTAAACACCTCTTATTCTGAAGGCTCATAGTGAGAAGATTCTTGTGAATGTTACCATGTCAGGGAAAATATATATAGAATATAGATTTTATACTAGAATAATATGTTTCAATTTAATGTTCATTTCATGGGAATTGAAATAAGTTAAAAAATTGTAACATATGTAAGGTACTTTTTTATGACTTTATTAAATTCTATAGTCTTTCCTGATTGCATTGATTTATACATTATAGGGTTTCAAATCAAAAATGACCTATACATACCAAATTTTAAAGTTAAGGTCATGTATGCCGCCACTCCTCCTTTATTTCTGTCACAGAAACCAGTATTATTTCGAAAAGAACTGTGAACTTTATGTTTCTAGCGATTATATGTGTGATACATTGTATATATTGGTAACAGTGCAGGTTTCTAGTGTCTGTAAATGATTATCTTTACTAGTATTTACTTTCGTTTCGGTGAAGCAGTTTGTTCATATGTTACTGAATGTTTGTTGCCAAAGTGCTACATATATTTGTGGAAGTACATATCCTTTAGTGTGTAATAAATACAAGCTATGCCACACATCAAGAAATTCAATAAAAGGAAATTCTGTGGTAACCAGTTCACAAACAGAGCAAACCACACTACACGCCTCTTGGTGATTAAAATTTTTGTGTTAACAATAAATCTGTTTCTAGTGGATGTGTTGTTGTTGATGTGGGCATCTTATCTTCTCTGATAAAGGAAGTGGCGAAATGTAAACAATGTGATGATGTAGGCTGTCTGGAAATAACTGAACAACACAGTAACCGAAGGGCTTAGTGTCAAAATTAGTTGTTCTGTGTAGATCCTGCAATAAATTTGACTCTAAAATAACTGTGAACATTGTGCATTATTCATATGATGTGAATTTGAAGTTAATGTATTCACTGCATGCAATAGGAAAAGGAAAAAAGGCTGCTCAAACATTTTGTGGTTTGAATTACCTTCCTCCTCCTCCTCCTCCTCCTCCTCCTCCTCCTCCCAGTGGGTTCAGCAAGTACATAAAAATGCTTTCAGGTGCCTTGACTGTTGTTTCTAAAGCATCTGTGAAATGTGTAGTAGAAGAAACTGTAAATATTAGTGGAGCCAGGGACATTGCTCCTTGAATGGTGTTGTAAGTGCTACTTCTCTCGAGAGTGGAAAAGTTGTTGATGTTGAGTGCTTATCTAAGTACTGCCACTCGTGCCATGGTAACACTCAAGGACATATTGAACATCAGTGTTCTAAGAATTATGATGTTTACAGTGGAGGTATGGAGTGTGATGGAGCTCTCAAAATATTACGGAGGTCGGTGCCAGTTTATAACATTAGATATACCAAGTACCTAGGCGATGGAGACTCTAAAGCTTTCAATAAAATTAATGAGTTCAATGTTTATGGTGATACTGTGGTAACAAAACTGGAGTGTTATGGACATGTGCAAAAGATGATGCGTACTAGATTGAGGAAGCTACAAATGGAAATGAAAGGAAAGTTGCTATCTGATGGAAAATCTTTGCCTGGTCGAGGCAGATTGACAGAGACTGAAATAAACCTTCTTCAGAGTTATTATGGACTGGCCATTAGACGAACCACACCTCTGAATGATGTTACAGCAATGAGAAAAGCTGTATGGGCCACCTACTTTCATAAGCTGTCCACAGATGAACACTCTGTTCACGGACTTTGCCCTAAAGGAGCAGATTCTTTGTGTGGTTACCAAAAAGCGAAAGAAAGTAGTCAAATATACTATCATAAGCATTCTCATCCTGAGCTTGCTAGGAATGAAATAAAACCAATTTTTAGATACCTGAGTGACCCTGTATTGCTTAGTAAATGTCTTCATGGGGCACTCAGAATACAAATAAAAGTTTCAACCATTGCATATTGGAAAGACTACCCAAGAATGTTTTTGTAGGACTAAATACAATAAAAGTTGGTGTACTAGATGCAGTGATATGTTTCAATGATGGAATGATAGGAAGGTTGGAAGTCCTGAGAAATTTAGGCATAAAATGAGGCTCTAATATGGAAGATCAATTACTTGCATGTGACAGGCAACGGATGCATGAAGCTGAAAGATTTGCTCTTCAAGTTACCTAAAAAGCAAGAAGTGCTAAAAGGAATGCCAAGAGGAGGCTGGAAGATGAAGAAATGCTGCAGGATGAAGCCTGTGCTTCAGGAATGTTTTGAGGCACAGTTTAATTGGACTCATATCTTCATTCGCAATTTCCTGCAAGTTGTATTTTTCGGAATTCAGGTACAAATATTTCATATAGTTTATAAAGCATTGCTCTGTTTTTCTTTCTCTAACTTGCAATAGTCCATACTTACGTAGTAGACCTGAGCTTTATTGAAGAATCAACTAAATTATAGAAAAAATAACATTTTTTGTAGGAAAAAAATTATAAAAATTAAAATGTAAGGCATGATATTTTTTTTATCCTTATAATATACATAATAGGTGAAATTAAATAGGTCTAGTGCCTCAGCCATCATGTCATGCATATCTGGTAAAAATTTTGTCTCCTTCAAATGTATAACATTGGATTAAATGGTATCTCAATTTGAGGAAACATTTTGGAAAAAAAATTGCATCAGTTTCTTTGTAATATTTTTAATAACCCTAAGCAGGTTCAAAAATATCCAAAATACTTCTCATTTGTTTCGAAAGTGTGCTGTGTTACGTACTATCGACAAAAAATGTGTAAAACATATACATTATAAACAGTGCCTGAAAGAAATAGGTGTTGATTTTCACATAATATTGAGCCGGAAAAGTACCTTGTATCCTTAAAATTTGAAAGTAATGCTGTAATTGCCACAAAAATGTAAACTTACAATTGCTAAAATAATCTCTATGTTGTTGTGAGAATGGCACTGCTGAAATTATGTAATCTTTATGTACATTTTTTAAAAATAAATCCACTTACAGGGTGCAGAAGCTGTCGCATGGAACTAATTTTATATGATGTTGGTCACAGCATGTAACTTATGTCAGCTAGTAAATTTGGTTATGGAATAGGAGAAGTAGCTCACAGATCAGTCTTGTAAGCTCCCACTATCGTGTTCTTCATTAGCAATCAAACAGCTATAATTGCTATTGAAAATGTGAGCCCCTGAATAATGCATACCTCTTTGGAACAAATGAAATTCCTGTAGACTCTAGTTATTCCTACTCTGTATTGCTTAATTAGTACTTGTAATGCAAGTTGTTGCTTGGAAAAATGCATAGATTACACATGATTAATTTCATTAAAGAGTAAATATACTGTGAAGCAGAAGGTATAGACCCAGTTATTCACATTCCTCAATTTTTTATTTAAACTTGGGTGTCTCATTGTCATAATTCTAAAATGACAGTACATGTAATTGTAAATATTCCCCTTGAGGAATACTGGAAGCTTAGTTTTGAAATTTTAATGTATCACAATAGCTCTTGGCCGCTTTACTCTCACATTCATTTCAGTTTTTTCCCCCATCAAGTAGCCTTCAGCCGCCCTAAGTAAACTTTTTATCTTGTTGCAACTGATTTTGAGACCTACTCATAAGATGCAGTTAAATAATTTTTATGATTTTTTTTACTTGTCGCTTTTGTATCCCTCTCACTGAATGTAAACAATGGAGTGATCATGCTTATCTTGTTTATTTAATAAAATTGCAGCCACATACAGTTATTTGCTTAACATTTTACATTTACACTTTTGCACATTCATATATAGATTTCACTCTTTTACTGCAAAGCTCTATGTGATATCATTCACAGGCTTCATTACACAGTTCACACACACATTTTGTGGTAAGGCGTGATAATTTTTGTTTCTGCAAATTAGATGATGAAAGCCGTGAATAGATAATCTAGTTAGTACCTGTCCCAGTTCGAAGTTTGGTGCTGTCAATGAGCAGTTTGTCATTGCTTCGGTGCCATAGAGCTCCGGCCGTACTTTTTCTTGTTTATCCTCCATGATCTTCAGTTGATTTCTGTGTGGCATCATATATTGAAGTTTGATGTCTTCAATTAGGAATGTCTCTCTCACTAGCAGGTACAGTAGTCTAGATGATGCCTTTGAGAGACTAGTGCTCTTTTTAGATAAGTTGATTTTACATTTTCTAGTGTTTCTAGATTTTTTCTGTCAGGTAATCCCATATAACCTCCATCCTGTAGGCCAGGATTGGCAAGATTTTTGAGTTGAATAAATTCATGGCAGTTTCTAGACTGAGTAATGTTTCTGATGTCTTGTATTGCTATTATTGCTTGGGTTGTGCTTTCTGTTGTATATTTTGTGAAGCATTTGGCTGTTGGTTGCAATGTCACCCCTAGGTATTTAAAGTCTGATGAGATTTTAATTTTTTGCCCTGTGATGTTGATTTCTGCATTCTTGGGTGTTTTGCCTCTTTTTCTGAAAATCACCATTTCGGTCTTTGTTATGTTTATGTGTAGTTTGTGTTCACTGCACCATTTGTCTATTTTCTCAATGATTTTCTGCAGCTTCTGTATATCTGTTGATCCTACGGCTGTGTCGTCAGCATATGCATATATCAGGTTACCTTCCATTCTGAAAGCTGGAGTATTCAATGGACTGTGGATGAAGCCTGACCAACAGGTATTACATGCATTGAGCAACAATAATAGTGCATGGAAAATGGCTAGCTTCTAGCTGAAAACTAGATCTGTCAATAAAATTTAAAAAGGATGACTGATTGCTGGAATTCTATAATTTACAAGTAAATATGGATATATGTATACATATTCTTCATCTTCTCCAATTCACAGTAAATCTCCAGTGGCATGAACGTACAGCAAAGGGCTCATTGGGCCACCCTCTAAGACTCCATTCAATTGCAAAATGAGGTTTGGAAAAGAGAGGTTGTCTGATATTGTGATTAAGTTGTGTTCGAGGATTGACTTTATTATTCTTGCCCATACGCTATCATCTCCTATTGTGTTTTCCAGTTTTCAGACTATGGAATCTCTTTCCAGTAGGTCAAAGGCTTTGGTAAAGTGTATGAACACTGTGTAGAACATTTGTTTCTTTTGTAGTGCTTCGTTGATGTTGTTTCGAAGAAACCTGACAGCTATAAGTTTGATCTTCCAGATCTGAAGCCCATTTGTGGTTCTGGGAGGTGAGTGTCCACGAAGGCTTTGGTTTTTTGTGTAATTATCTTTGAAAACATCCTGAACTGAGTATTTTCTAGGGCTATGACTCTGTACTTGTTTGTGCCCGTTGGTTGTAGAGAACTTTTATTATGAGTGTCTCCATTGGTTCAGAATTCTTCCAAGTTCCAGGCATTTGTTGGATAGTTTGATCCATATGTGTTGGAGAGCCTCTTTTACATCTTGTATATGTTCCCTCTTTCCTGATGCGGCAACCGTTGGTTGCGAAAGCTAGAATTTTGTGTGTATGTTTGTGTTTGTTTGTGTGTCTATCGACCTGCCAGCGCTTTCGTTCGGTAAGTCACCTCATCTGTGTTTTATATATATATATATATATATATATATATATATATATATATATATATATATATATATATATATATATATATATATATATATATATATATATATATACCTTGGTCTTTAAATATGTCTGCTCGTGTCTGTATGTGTGGATGGATATGTGTGTGTGTGCGAGTGTATACCTGTCCTTTTTTCCCACTAAGGTAAGTCTTTCCGCTCCCGGGATTGGAATGACTTCTTACCCTCTCCCTTAAAACCCACATCCTTTCATCTTTCCCTCTCCTTCCCTCTTTCCTGATGAGGCAACCGTTGGTTGCGAAAGCTAGAATTTTGTGTGTATGTTTGTGTTTGCTTGTGTGTCTATCGACCTGCCAGCGCTTTCGTTCGGTAAGTCACCTCATCTTTGTTTTTATATATAATTTTTCCCACGTGGAATGTTTCCCTCTATTATATTGACATCACATCCACGTCGAGGAAAAAAATATATCTCTAAAAACAAAGATGATGTGACTTACCAAACGAAAACTCTGGCACGTCGATAGACACACAAACATTCACACAAAATTCTAGCTTTCGCAACCAACGGTTGCCTCGTCAGGAAAGAGGGAAGGAGAGGGAAAGACGAAAGGATTTGGGTTTTAAGGGAGAGGGTAAGTACTCATTCCAATCCCAGGAGCAGAAAGACTTACCTTAGGGGGAAAACAGGACGGGTATACACTCGCGCGCACACACACACACACACACACACACACACACACACACACCCATCCACACATATACAGACACAAGCAGACATATACAGAGGCAAAGAGTTTGGGCAGAGATGTCAGTCGAGGCGGAAGTGCAGAGGCAAAGATGTTGTTGAATGACAGGTGAGGTATGAGTGGCTGCAACTTGAAATTAGCGGAGATTGAGGCCTGGTGGATAACGGGAAGAGAGGATATATTGAAGAGCAAGTTCCCATCTCCGGAGTTCGGATAGGTTGGTGTTAGTGGGAAGTATCCAGATAACCTGGACGGTGTAACACTGTGCCAAGATGTGCTGGCCGTGCACCAAGGCATGTTTAGCCACAGGGTGATCCTCATTACCAACAAACACTGTCTGCCTGTGTCCATTCATGCGAATGGACAGTTTGTTGCTGGTAATTCCCACATAGAATGCGTCACAGTGTAGGCAGGTCAGTTGGTAGATCACGTGGGTGCTTTCACATGTGGCTCTGCCTATGATCGTGTACACCTTCCGGGTTACAGGACTGGAGTAGGTGGTGGTGGGAGGGTGCGTGGGACAGGTTTTACACCGGGGGCGGTTACAAGGGTAGGAGCCAGAGGGTAGGGAAGGTGGTTTGGGGATTTCATAGGGATGAACTAAGAGGTTACGAAGGTTAGGTGGACGGCGGAAAGACACTCTTGGTGGAGTGGGGAGGATTTCATGAAGGATGGATCTCATTTCAGGGCAGGATTTGAGGAAGTCGTATCCCTGCTGGGGAGCCACATTCAGAGTCTGATCCAGTCCCGGAAAGTATCCTGTCACAAGTGGGAAACTTTTATGGTTCTTCTGTGGGAGGTTCTGGGTTTGAGAGGATGAGGAAGTGGCTCTGGTTATTTGCTTCTGTACCAGGTCGGGAGGGTAGTTGCGGGATGCGAAAGCTGTTGTCAGGTTGTTAGTGTAATGGTTCAGGGATTCCGGACTGGAGCAGATTCGTTTGCCATGAAGACCTAGGCTGTAGGCAAGGGACCGTTTGATGTGGAATGGGTGGCAGCTGTCATAATGGAGGTACTGTTGCTTGTTGGTGGGTTTGATGTGGACAGACGTGTGAAGCTGGCCATTGGACAGGTGGAGGTCAACATCAAGGAAAGTGGCATGGGATTTGGAGTAGGACCAGGTGAATCTGATGGAACTAAAGGAGTTGAGGTTGGAGAGGAAATTCTGGAGTTCTTCTTCACTGTGAGTCCAGATCATGAAGATGTCATCAATAAATCTGTACCAAACTTTGGGTTGGCAGGCCTGGGTAACCAAGAAGGCTTCCTCTAAGCGACCCATGAATAGGTTGGCGTACGAAGGGGCCATCCTGGTACCCATGGCTGTTCCCTTTAATTGTTGGTATGTCTGGTCTTCAAAAGTGAAGTAGTTGTGGGTCAGGATGAAGCTGGCTAAGGTAATGAGGAAAGAGGTTTTAGGTAGGGTGGCAGGTGATCGGCGGGAAAGGAAGTGCTCCATCGCAGCGAGGTCCTGGACGTGTGGGATATTTGTGTATAAGGAAGTGGCATCAATGGTTACAAGGATGGTTTCGGGGGGTAACGGATTGGGTAAGGATTCCAGGCGTTCGAGAAAGTGGTTGGTGTCTTTGATGAAGGATGGGAGACTGCATGTAATGGGTTGAAGGTGTTGATCTACGTAGGCAGAGATACGTTCTGTGGGGGCTTGGTAACCAGCTACAATGGGGCGGCCGGGATGATTGGGTTTGTGAATTTTAGGAAGAAGGTAGAAGGTAGGGGTGCGGGGTGTCGGTGGGGTCAGGAGGTTGATGGAGTCAGGTGAAAGGTTTTGTATGGGGCCTAAGGTTCTGAGGATTCCTTGAAGCTCCGCCTGGACATCAGGAATGGGATTACCTTAGGATCATTTTTCTTCGTGGCAAAGTGATACTTCCAGCAGAGAGTACGAGTGAAGAAAAATGATCCTAATCCTACCCCTAATGATCCATCTCCCCAAGACACTATCAAAATTGAACCCAGCCTGGAACAGTTCCGTCCTCCGTCACAGCGGGACCCACCTCCTCTTCCTCAAAATCAACCTCTCCAAACCTTCCAGGAAATTCTGACTTCCAGCCTTGCCTCTCAATCCTTCTTAAAAAACCTTAATCCTAATCCCAACATCACCACTGCTGAAGCCCAGGCTATCCGTGATCTGAAGGCTGACCGGTCCATCGTCATTCTTCCGGCGGACAAGGGTTCCACGACCGTGGTACTTGATCGTCGGGAGTATGTGGCTGAGGGACTGCGTCAGTTTCAGACAACACCACATACAAAGTATGCCAAGGTAATCCCATTCCTGATGTCCAGGCGGAGCTTCAAGGAATCCTCAGAACCTTAGGCCCCCTACAAAACCTTTCATTTGACTCCATCAACCTCCTGACCCCACCGACACCCCGCACCCCTACCTTCTACCTTCTTCCTAAAATTCACAAACCCAATCATCCCGGCCGCCCCATTGTAGCTGGTTACCAAGCCCCCACAGAACGTATCTCTGCCTACGTAGATCAACACCTTCAACCCATTACATGCAGTCTCCCATCCTTCATCAAAGACACCAACCACTTTCTCGAACGCCTGGAATCCTTACCCAATCCGTTACCCCCCGAAACCATCCTTGTAACCATTGATGCCACTTCCTTATACACAAATATCCCACACGTCCAGGACCTCGCTGCGATGGAGCACTTCCTTTCCCGCCGATCACCTGCCACCCTACCTAAAACCTCTTTCCTCATTACCTTAGCCAGCTTCATCCTGACCCACAACTTCTTCACTTTTGAAGACCAGACATACCAACAATTAAAGGGAACAGCCATGGGTACCAGGATGGCCCCTTCGTACGCCAACCTATTCATGGGTCGCTTAGAGGAAGCCTTCTTGGTTACCCAGGCCTGCCAACCCAAAGTTTGGTACAGATTTATTGATGACATCTTCATGATCTGGACTCACAGTGAAGAAGAACTCCAGAATTTCCTCTCCAACCTCAACTCCTTTGGTTCCATCAGATTCACCTGGTCCTACTCCAAATCCCATGCCACTTTCCTTGATGTTGACCTCCACCTGTCTAATGGCCAGCTTCACACGTCTGTCCACATCAAACCCACCAACAAGCAACAGTACCTCCATTATGACAGCTGCCACCCATTCCACATCAAACGGTCCCTTGCCTACGGCTTAGGTCTTCATGGCAAACGAATCTGCTGCAGTCCGGAATCCCTGAACCATTACACCAACAACCTGACAACAGCTTTCGCATCCCGCAACTACCCTCCCGACGTGGTACAGAAGCAAATAACCAGAGCCACTTCCTCATCCTCTCAAACCCAGAACCTCCCACAGAAGAACCATAAAAGTGCCCCACTTGTGACAGGATACTTTCCGGGACTGGATCAGACTCTGAATGTGGCTCTCCAGCAGGGATACGACTTCTTCAAATCCTGCCCTGAAATGAGATCCATCCTTCATGAAATCCTCCCCACTCCACCAAGAGTGTCTTTCCGCCGTCCACCTAACCTTCGTAACCTCTTAGTTCATCCCTATGAAATCCCCAAACCACCTTCCCTACCCTCTGGCTCCTACCCTTGTAACCGCCCCCGGTGTAAAACCTGTCCCACGCACCCTCCCACCACCACCTACTCCAGTCCTGTAACCCGGAAGGTGTACACGATCAAAGGCAGAGCCACGTGTGAAAGTACCCACGTGATCTACCAACTGACTTGCCTACACTGTGTCGCATTCTATGTGGGAATGACCAGCAACAAACTGTCCATTCGCATGAATGGACACAGGCGGACAGTGTTTGTTGGTAATGAGGATCACCCTGTGGCTAAACATGCCTTGGTGCATGGCCAGCACATCTTGGCACAGTGTTACACCGTCCGGGTTATCTGGATACTTCCCACTAACACCAACCTATCCGAACTCCGGAGATGGGAACTTGCTCTTCAATATATCCTCTCTTCCCGTTACCCACCAGGCCTCAATCTCCGCTAATTTCAAGTTGCAGCCACTCATACCTCACCTGTCATTCCACAACATCTTTGCCTCTGCACTTCCGCCTCAACTGACATCTCTGCCCAAACTCTTTGCCTTTGCAAATGTCTGCTTGTGTCTGTATATGTGTGGATGGATATGTGTGTGTGTGCGAGTGTATACCCGTTGTGACATCCTTTCGTCTTTCCTGATGAGGCAACAGTTTGTTGCGAAAGCTTGAATTTTGTGTGTATGTTTGTGTTCGTTTGTGTGTCTGTCGACCTGCCAGCACTTTCATTTGGTAAGTCACATCATCTTTGTTTTTGGATGTATTTTTCCTGCGTGTAATGTTTCCCTATATATACTGTTTTTTTGTTCTTCAGCATTTTTATTATTTCTTTCACATCTTCTTCATTTAGAGGTCTTTTTCCTTTGTTTGATGGTCTTTGTCTTCTTTGGGGGTGTTTGGACTCCTCGTTTGTCCAGTACCTTACTGACGTCGCTGCTTCATCCACTTCGCTTACTCTCTTTCTGTGGTTTTTTTCTTCCTCTCCCCCCCCCCCCCTCCCCCTCCCCCTTTTGTGTATAGTTTGCAGGTTTCCTCGTCGTGCTGCTTTCACTGTCTGTGGTGCGTTCTTAGAACAGTATTTCTTTTGCTATAGCATTCAAAATCGAACCATCTTTTTGCTGTCCTTGTTTTTGGGCTTGTTTTTATCACTGAATTTTTTAGGAGGTTTTCTATTTTTTCTGTTGCTTTTTCAAGGTCTCCTTTCTCTATTAAAGTTTCTATTTGTGTTATTTGTTCTTTTTGGTTTTTTTATTTTTTCTTTATCTATTTTTCTTTGTGTGATTTGGTGAGTCTTTCTTGCTGGTGGTGAGGTGGAGATATTTATTTTTATCCTCAATGGAATGTGCTTTTGTATAGGAGTGATGGAGTCATGCCATATTTATTGAATACTTCCTTTTATTTCTCCTCTTGTTAATGTGATACCAATGGTACTTTTTCCATTATGGCACATATATGTAGGTATTTGTCTGTTGTTCAGTAGGGTGAAACCGTCTTCTACTAGGGTTTAAGTGACTAGTTTTGCTTTATAGTGCTCTGTGTCTATTCTGCAGTCGAGATCGCCTGCAATAATGGTTGGTTTGCTGTCGCATTGTTTGATAAGTATGACTATTTTGTCAATTATTTCTACTGCATTTGTGTGCTGTTGGAAATAGGCCGCAATTATATTTATGTTTGATGCTTCTACTAGCATACTATTTTCTTGTTTTATGATTTTTTTGGTGGTTGTCATGCAGGGTTTCAGCAGGATAGATATTCCTCCCATTGGTCGTCCACTTTCTCCTTTCTTTGCCGTTAGGTGAAAATTGTAGAAATCTTTATTTTGCCAGTTGTCTATCAGGAAAGTTTCTGTTAGAAATGCAAGATCCAAGTTTCGCAGAATGTCTGTTGGTGTTAGATTAAGAGCACTTTTTATTTTCCCTCTGTATGCCATAAGTGGCTTTCATTTATTGCTCTCCTTGTTTTCTTCTTGATTTAGTTGAGCTCTGCTCCCTCTTCCATTGATCTACTTGGGAAATGAAATCAATGTACTTTTCTGTTTTCAGACCAGAATCCTAGTTCTTGTGTAATTTGTAGGTATTAGAACGGAATGCCCTACTTTAAAAGCTTTTTTGTCGCCCAGTGTGTGCAGTTCTTCACATTCTAGTTGTCCTAGTATTCCATTCTTGTTGAGGTATTTCACTACTGTATCAGTTGTGCAGGTTCTCTTTAAGTTACTGATATATAGCCACATTGTTTTTTCTGCTGCTTGCATTTCTTTGTCTTTTTTTGTACACATTATGGTTTGATTAATACTCCGGTTTCTTCTCCTGGACTAGCTCCTTCCTATCACAGTACTCCAAGATGGTCCCTCTAGTTCATTAACCTCATTTTAGGTTTCATGATGTTGCTCCTGTGCATTGATTTCGACTTGTGCCTGTTTTTGTTGCTGGGACAGAGGATTTCTGTATATTGTTGTTCCCCATGGTTTGGCTCTGTTGTTATACTTAGTTTGTACGTTGTTTCCATCAGTTTTGGTTTTCTCTGGTTCTAAGTGACTTCCCTTTTCTAGAGTTTTGTTTATTTACTCCTGTATTAATATCCCTAGCTCGTTTTTTAGGAAATCTGTTACCTCCTCCGTTTTATGCTTCAATTTTCCCCACTTGTGTTATTTTTGTCTTTTTTTGCTTTTTTCCAGAGAGCTACTCACTCCAAAGATGTCTCTGTTGAAGTTCTTCTTATATCCTGTAGGTGCCTCTTCCGTCTGCCTCTGTCCGCTATGTGCTGTTTCCTGCGTTTCTCCAATAGATGTCGCTAGTTGTTCTGCAGTCTGCTGTCCACTATACGCTGTTTCCCACATTTCTCCCATAGATGTGTCTACTTGTCAGGCAGTGGAGCTGTCTTTTTCCTCGCTCATCTCTTCCTGTTGGCTATTCATAACCTCTCTTGTAGGCTTCCTGTTCTCCTCCTCCTTTGCTTTTGTTTCATTTTTCAAAGATTCTAAACATTTTCTTTTTTCACCGCCTCTAGTAATTCGTTCTTCATTTCCTTCTTCTTATATCCTCCTCCTTTTGGCACTTTTCCGATCTTAATTAGAGCATTCTCAATACGTTGAACTGCACTGTCTGCCATATTTTTATCATGCTTATCTGAAAAATAGCTACAAAATACATGTCCTGGACTGGAACTTGGACCAGAAATCTTGCCATTTGCGATCAATGCTCTTATGAACTTAGCTAACGAGGCACGACTCTCAACACATCCTCACAACTTCAATTCTACCAGTAGCTGCCTCTTACCTTCGAAATTTCACATATATTTTTATTGATTTCTTCTGCGTGCTTTGCAGGACTTTAGTGACATACCATTCCTTGAATGAGAAGTGTCATACCCTTAAATACATATGCCAGAGAAAAGATGTTCGTGACTGAGAGTAGTGTATAAGTGTTGAGCACCTCACTGTTGGTAGATGTTTTAAATTGTACGGGCTGATACCAGAGCTAAGGATCCAGTAACTGTACAGAAGTGAATAGCAGTCAGAAGACCCTATCTGCTTAGGTGGAGTGGACGGTGCAGAAGAAAGAGCTCCATGAAATCTAAGAATGTGAACTGTCAAAGATAGTAAATGTATTGTAACTGTTGATTATTAAGTGGAATATCAGATCTATTATGTACATAGTATAGAGAGGCAGTATACGAGCTGGTAGCTGCCCTCATTTGTCATATATTGGCTTGTAATTTTGAAGGTAATATAAGAAAGTGAATTGAATCTCATTTCTTGTTTATGTGGTGCAATGAATGGGAATGAGAAGTTAATTTTAAGCAGCTTTATCTGCAGCCCGTAAGCAGGTGAAGTCTGAGCCGAGGTATATGAAGAAGGCACATGGATTCAGGGCACATAAACTGACTAATGATGCTTAACATTGACCAAATATTCAGTAAGCAACATTCATTGTATATAAAAGGAGTGTCCAGATGGCAACTTAAAGTGTCTGGTGCATTAGGTGAAGTGTAACAAACCACCACGCAGCCCAAGCCAACCGGAAGCCCTTCAAGACTAACTCTCCTGGATGAAAGAAAATTTGAGCAGATGAATAAGTGCTTAATAATGAACCACACACTTAAAAAATCAGACATTTTGCAAATTGAGCTAAAAAGTTCGACTAAAAGTGCCACTCTGTAACTGAAAGTCTGTTGTGTGTTTGAGGACTTTTGAAAATAATCTGTTGTAGTTTGACCCCTTTTTTGTGAAGAATAGGATTAGCACTATTTGTGTAAGCTATTTCTCTGAGATTCTTCTGGAAAATATGTATATCTCTTATGATAATGTTCTGTATACTGTCGTAGGACCTTACGAGAGTGAATCTCCTCCCCCATCTCCAGATCCACCACCACGACAAGTTCCTCCTCGACATCGGGAACAGAATGATTCTTCTGATAACAGCAGCAATGGTAATAATTCTCCTGACCATGATGATGCGAGATGGACTCGACGTAGTAAGGTTAGTCCTTTTGTCACATTTATGCCCCCATTTGAAACGTGAAATGCATAAGATAAAGAGTAGTAAACACTAGAAACTTAGGAGCAATTTTGCGTACACAACATATTCTAAATTATACAAAATATTTATATTTTCAACTGAAACTGAAGTTAAAATTGGCTCACTGAACCGCCTCGCCCATCATGTAATCAGATGCTATAACTTTCTTATTGCTGACTACATAAAGTAGCTGTTACAAGAAGCGTCAAATATGTTGCACTAGATATTAATAGTTTTGGCTCTGTATGTCTTTAATGTTGTGCTATCTGATACCCTGTGGAAGTTACAGTCATAGCTGAATCAGTACTATAGTTTCAAAGGAACCCATTAGCCTTAATTGCTTTATGGCGCTATGACTTTTATTATGAGATTCACAGAGCACAGTACGTTCATGTGAAATCTTTATGCAGCTGCCTTTTCAACCATTATCTTTGACAGAGAGATGCCACAGTGCAACGAGTTGCTCCAGGAAAAAATACTATTGTCATTTAAACACAATAAAATGCTAAAATCCTTGGATTTTAAATTTAAAATTTATTTTGTGTCTGGCTGCTTATGTTAATCATATTTAATGTTGTTGCTTGACATTAGGTTCAAAGGTAAGTATTACTTTTTTCTCATTTGGGTCTTGTCTGTTATGATGTTAAAATTGCGCAATTGTGAAGGAACATACTCTGTCCACCAATAAATATCAACTTGTGTTGCAGGACCATGAATTTGTTTTTATTCATTAAAACTTGTATTCTGATTTGCATAATGTTGAGTCAATGAATAAGAAAGCTAATAATCTCACTACTTCACTAATAATTCCAATCTGTGTGTATTAACCACAAAAAACACAGGCAGAAGGCTTTGCATTCTAACCATCATCAAAAATGTCCAAGTATGATTCTATAAAATATTTTGTCAATTACACCCAAAAACTACATCTGGCTAGAGAATCGAAACATACTGCTTTTTATGTCTTCCAGCATATCAGCAGAAATGTATAGAATATTCTAAATGTCAGCATTTTACCATGGCTGCCTTGGAGTTCATACTCTCAATAAAACTTATGTACTGTTAAAATTTCCTTGAGACATTTAAGTCTCATCTTTATCTACAATAATGATAGAAGCTGAAAAAATGATTTAAAATTTGTGTCACAACCAGGACTTGAATCCGGGTCTCCTTGCTTACTGGGCAGGTATGCAAGCAATTACACCCACTGCAGCAGTATAGAAAACACAGCTGCACAGACTATCCTAGTCCAATGCCCTCCAAAACACAAACTTCAATAAGCTGAACATGTGGATTGAAGTTCACGTTTCACGTTGGGGAGCACATTCGACTAGGGTAGTCCTTGCAGCTGTGTTACCTGTACTGCTGCAGTGGTGTAATGGCTAGTACACCTGCCTAGTAAGCATGGAGACCCAGGTTCAAGTTCTGGCTGTGGCATAAATTATAATTCATTTCCTCAACTTCTATCATTATCGTAAAACTTATATAGGCCACAAGACACTGGCTCTCAGGAGTACCTGTGGTCCAGTTTCTCACTGGTAGGGTCGTAGGTGGGTCTGCAGTAGCCACATTTCTCTCAAGTGCTATATGGTGTATGCAACATAATAATTACAACCACTGTTAATACACACTATGTGATCAAAAGTGTCCGGACTCCCCCCAAAAACATATGTTTTTCATATTAGGTGCATTTTGCTGCCAGGTACTCCATATCAGCGACCTCAGTAGTCATTAGACATCGTGAGAAAGCAGAATGAGGCACTCCACGGAATTCACGGGCTTTGAACATGGTCAGGTGATTGGTTGTCACTTGTGTCATATGTCTGTACATGAGATTTCCACACTCCTAAACATCCCTATGTCTACTGTTTCTGATGTGATAGTGAAGTGGAAACGTGAAGGGACATGTACAGTAGAAAAGCGTACAGGCCGACCTCGTCTGTTGACTGACAGAGACCGCCGACAGTTGAAAAAGCCCATAATGTGTAATAGGCAGACATCTATTCAGACCATCACACAGGAATTCCAAACTGCATCAGGATCCACTGTAAGTACTATGACAGTTAAGCAGGAGGTGAGAAAACTTCTATTTCATTTTCGAGTGGCTGCTCATAAGCCACAAATCATGCCGGTAAATGCCAAACGAAGCCTCACTTGGTGTAAGGAGCTTAAACATTGGATGATTGAACAGGAGAAAAACGTGTGGAGTGAAGAATCACAATACACAGTGTGGCAATCCGATGGCAGTATGTGGGTATGGTGAATACCTGGTGAATGTCATCTGCTAGCGTGTGTAGTACCAGCAGTAAAATTCAGAGGCGGTGGTTTTATGGTGCGGTCATGTTTTTCATGGAGGGGGCTTGAACCCCTTGTTGTTTTGCGTGGCACTATAACAGCACAGGCCTACATTGGTGTTTTAAGCACCTTCTTGCCTCCCACTGTTGAAGAGTAATTGGGAAATGGCGATTGCATCTTTCAACACGATCAAGCACCTGTTCATAATGCACGTCCTGTGGCGGAATGGTTACACGACAATAACATCCCTGTAATGGACTGGTCAGCACAGAGTCTTCATGTGAATCCTATAGAACATGTTTGGGTTGTTTTGGAATGTCGACTTCATACCAGGCCTCACCGACCGACATAGATACCTCTCCTCAGTGCAGCACTCCATGAAGAATGGACTGTCATTCCCCAAGAAACCTTCCAGCACTTGATTGAACATATGCGTGCGGGAGTGGAAGCTGTCATCAAGGCTAAGGGTGGGCCAACACCATATTGAATTCCAGCATTACCAATGGAGGGTACCACGAACTTGTAAATTATTTTCAGCCAGGTGTCCGGATACTTTTGATCACATAGTGTAGAAACGATAGACATTCAATAAGTAATATAATACATTTTTTTCTGAAAGCAAATTGGTTTTATTCAGGATTCCTGTACATCATGTTATTCCCCTACTCCTTTGGCTACAAAACCCTGTTTTTGAACATAATCTCTGTTCAATAGGACAGTCTTATGCCATTGTACTGGTCATGCCTGTATGCGGCGTGACACCACTTTGCTGCATCAATAACCTTCCCATCATCCACATACTGCTTGGTGCTGAGTGCATCTTTCATTGGACAAAACAGATGGAAGTTTGATTGTGTGAGATTTGGGCTGTAGGGTGGATGAGGAAGAACGATCCAATAAACTTGATCACTAATCGTCTGGAAAACCTGGAATTCTCAGGGAATTATGTTTTACCAAACCAGGGAAATATTGGGGAATTTCTGGAATTCCATAAAATCTTTGGGAATTCTGTTTTTAACCAAGTATTGGAATTTAATTTTGTTGAGTTCTATAAATCACAAATTTTAAAATACATAATATTTCAAAGTGTGTTAATAATATGAATATTATTCCGCACAAACTACTGATATTTAAAACTGCAGTCAAACAATGGGTTATTGCTTATGGCTATTACTCTCACCTGAGGGAAAGAAAAGTCGTTATTGTGAGATGCCCCCTCCCCCACTGTTAATTTATCAGGAAAGTTTTGTGAAGTCATCTTGTTTTCCATACCTGGTAATCTCAGTGATTGGCTCCCCCCCTCTCCCCCAGTTCGAGTAGCCACCCTAAACAAAGTTTTCTGAACTATTGTTGTGTAGGCAGGCTAGTGTGAGGCCTTCTGTTGCAGCGGGGAAAGAGAAGTTTGTTTGCATTTTTGTGGTGACAAACACACTGAAGTCGTTTCTTCAATTTCCATAGGGTAGCACAATACACTTCAGAGTTCATCATTGCACCATGAGGGAGGATATCAAACAGAATAAATCCTTTAGAGTCCCAGATGACCAATGCCATGGCTTACTAGCTGAGGGTGCGGCTTTCAACTTTTTCTTTGTAGAAGAGGTGATATGGCACCACTCCATAGATTGCTGTATTTTTTTTCCAGTTCAAAGTGATGAATGCATGTTTTGACACCTGTGATGATGTTCGACAAAATATCATCACAGTCAGACTCATAAAGTGCAAGTAGTTTTGTACAGATGGTCCTTCGTTGCTCTTTGTGGTCTTCTGTTAGGTGGTGAGGAACCCAGACGGCGCACATCTTTTAGTACCCCCAACTGGTGGATGAGTGTGTCAGCACTACAACAGAGATGTCTAGTTGAGCAGTGAGGTGTTTGATTGTGAGTGTGTCTGCACATTCCAACATAGCAGGAGTTACAGCTGTGTGCAGCCAGTCAGTACGCGGGGGATCAGACAGATTTGTGCGACCTTGTTGCAATAATGACAGATGCCTCACCCTCTCGTAGACATTCTGCAAGTGTTTATGAATGTCTGTGATACTCTGGCTTTCTACCAAAGAAACTCAATGACACATCTCTGCTTTGAACGTACCGCAATTTCAGACGCTATTTATAAGGCTGTGTGTAGTACTGCCACTTACTGGAACTTTGTGAAAGTATAGGGGCTGAAGTGGGAATATTCCATGATTTGTCTAACTCTTCGATCAATTCTCCTACACCATTCCCCCTTCTGTTTTACAGTGCATTTGTATGATATTGGCGGCTTTCTAGTGTTATATAGTCATGTTTGTCTAATTGTGATCCAGTAATTTTTTTTTTAATTGAATTTATCAGTCTTAAATATACCAAATATACTTTTAGAGAAAAACTGTATAATCATTGTAAAATCAAATGATGCAGAACACTTTTGTGCAGTCCATTGCCAGTGTTGTTATCCATAGCTGTGGATACCAGCGGTGAGAGTGAATCTGCACACTGTTGGGAAAAGCCTATAATTTGTGTTTCTAACAAAGCTGTCATGGAAATTGACAATGGATGACTAAGCTTCACACGTTCTTGTAAAAGGGTTGTAGTACTTCCATGTAGTCTAGGGTATTCTAATAAAAGGTAGATCACCCCATTTTTTCTCCATAAGAACAGCAAGGTGTCTTTACAATGTGTAGCCTGTGAAAATATTTATGGAAACATCTGGATTTAATTTGGTTCTGGCTATTAGAGTGGTGAGTTGCCTAGATATTGAATTTTTATGTGATTTCGTGACGTAGAGGACTGACATGTGAGTCATTGCATTCTTCTTGCCCTTGTGTCTTGTTGTTTCCTCCCATACCTGTTGTCCATCTTCTACCATGCACCTGTGTAGGACATATTGAAGTCTGTAGTTGGGATTGCAGTGTAGATGGTATGTTCTGTCATAGTGGCTCCTCTGGCTAAGCGGTGATCGACAGCTTAATTGCCAGTAATCCCAATCTGTTTGCATCCTCTTCTGTGGTCCTCTTGTAATACCTCTTTACTGACACTAGCAGCTCATAACATTCAATTGTTGATAACCTCTCCTCCTCGAGCAGAAAAGTGTTGGCATGGTGAATTATCTCTTGCATTATTGTTAAGGACTTAAGTAAGTAAGCTTCTAGATTGATTAGAGAAGTTATGTTCCTGCTAATTAGGCCATTTGCAGTTTTAGTGCTGAAAGTGTCTGTTTCAACTCTTCTCCTCCCAAATGATGACATGTTCAATATGTAAAGCAGCTCTTACGTATTCAATTTATTTGTGGCCATCAGCCTCAAGTATGAGGGAGAACATCCTTCATTGTTAAATACAGCCATGCTCAAGTAACCATTGTTACATTGCCTTTTCATATTAATTTATCAAGGTACCATTTTTCACAGAAGCTCTTCTGTATCTGGTCAAATATCAGTAAGTTCCAACAATGGAATTTACTAATCAACAGTCACAACATGTTTTCTTCCATAAATACCATAAATAATTATGTGCACTTTTCAGGGAATAAACCAAAACATACATTACTTTTATTCTAGAAACCAATTTGATACCTACAACTCATAATCAGCTCTTTAGCAAATTCTTCAGACAGTTTGTGTACGATGCAGCTGCACGTAACCACTTCTTGTGGAACCCCAACGGCAACTTCCAGCCCGTGTATTGTGTGTGGCCAGTAGCGCTTGGGCATTGTTGATGTTAACTGCAAGAGAATGTCCCTGCCGGGGAAGAATATGCAGTATTGTATTACTATGTCATAACATCAAAGATAGCAGTACACCTAACATCCCTCCAGTAGGTTTCTTTCAAAAAATACAAAAAAAAGTTTTTAGAAAACTGAGAAAGTAAAAACTAAAACTTGTGGAAAATTCTGACCCAGTGACAAGGTCTACGAAATAAAAAATAACCACATACTAACCAGCAATGGCTCCCTCCTTCAGAGTTATCATACTGTAATTCAGTATGCAGATAACTAGGAAACAGTATACTGCTTGATACTTTATTTTGGTTCATTGCCTTCATCAGTACATGTCCTGAAGTTGTAGAAGGACAAACTTTGAGTAAACCATTATTGCTGTCTGTAGTTATTACTTGTAATACTATTTTTGGCAACTTTTTATAGCTGTTCAATACTTTGCTGTTGCACGTGTGTTATAATATGTTATTTACTATCTGACAGTTGTAGAAATGCGAGGTTGATAGCTGATTGTTTACTCCAACATCGTTTAATAAACAGCTAACTGTCAACCTTGTATTTCTACAACTGTCAGATAGTAAAAAATGTGTTATAAGTGCAACAGCAAATTATTGAACAGTTATAAAAATTTGCCGAAAATAGTATTACAGGCAACAACTACAGACAGCAATAATGGTTTACTCAAAGTTGATATATGTCCATTTACAACTTCTGGACACGTACTGATGAAGGCAATAAAGCTGAAATAAGCTTATATACCAAAATTAAATATCAAGTAGTATACAGTATACAGTTTTCCAGTTCTCTGCATAATGTCCTACTGTGACATAATATATGCTGCAAGTCTCACAATAAAGAAACTTACATTACGATAGAAATATCAGAGAAACCTCACATTTTCTACACTGAAAATTACAATTTGTGTACATTTGACATATACGTATATGTGATAAGTAGAGGGACAAATGTGGAAATCAAATTGGTTTTTTATCTAACCCAAATAGCAACAAAAATATCAAAATCCTGTATGCAGATGTTGCAGTAGTCATGGAATTAGTCAAAAGCTACTTGAGGCAGTTAAATAAAATCTCTCTTATATTGTTCATCCTAATGATCAACTTTTCCTGTGATTCAGGTGTTATATTACTATTCTAAAGGCATATCCACAAAAATCTACAGATGTTATGTGGACAAGTTGTCCAAATGCAGGATCAGTACGAAAACAATATCTCATAAACAACTCAAAAACATTGCATACCTTTCTTTTGTCGAGCTAAACATCACCAAAAATGCTTTCTAACACTGCAGTGATGTATGATCTACACATTGTTCAAAAAGCTCAGCGAAAAGATAGTACTGCAAATGTACCCTGTTTGTAAACATTGGTCGGGCTATGCAACAAGAATCTACACTCATGTGAAAATTACACATTTAACCATACCTTAGTATATTGAAGCAGTCAAGGAAAACATATGTAGTGATGAACTGGTAGCTAAGTAGTTACCAACAGCTTGCCTAATGTGGAAACAAATCTCAACTGGAAATTAAATTTGTCTGCTCGGATTATGCCAATAAGACAAACTAGAAAACAAGGCACAAGAGTAATTACTATCTATATCAGTATTTCAAATAAAAGAGAAGTTAAGTTTTTTACATATTTCCCAGACTATAAGCATATAAGCAAAATTGAAAATGTTTTTAAGTCAATGGTAAGCAGTATTACATGAATATTTGTGGTGCAATCATGGTTCAAGTGTTATCTTGCAGGGCATTAAGAAATAGATAGAAGTTCATGCCTTCTCTGTATTAATGTAAAACAGACAGAAAATGTGGTATTTGCAGTTGTTGGAAAACATTGAGAAACATAATGGATACAAGTTGCTGAAAGCGACATCCTTATGAACACATGCATAACTGATATTTTTACTGTGCCACATAACACTTCAAACAATGTGGACACTCACTAACTGATGGGCATAGCAGCTGATTTTGACATTTATTACTGCTAGAAATGATTGTATGGCATTATTGGCCGGGAGACTATGTCTGGGGTTGTCTTCTTTTCTCTGACTCCTCTTCGGCAACTTACATGTGAATGAAATTGAGATGAAATGATGAAGATAACGTGAGTACCCTGTCTCAAAACAAAGAAAATCTCCAACCTGCTTGAGAATCAAACCCAGACTCTGTGATCTAGAAGCAGCAACACTAACTTCTGCACCACAAGATGCCAAGACAGCTGAGAATGCTGTGGTTAGTGCGTTGGGGTGGCGATTGTCATGTCATGGCAGCAGTCAGTGGCTTCTTGGCTCTTTGGGGTGATGGAGAGTAAACAGAGCAAGCACACAGTCCATCTGCACACCTCCTGTTGCTTGATTTTCCATTGCACCAAGCAAGACTTGGTGCGGTGTGGTGCTGGACTGCTCTGTGGGATTCTCATCTCCACGACCCTGCCACAAGGTGACACGTAAACAGTAATATAGTTAAGTGTCTTTACACTCGGCAAGAATCAAAATGTGAAGTGTGTGACATGTATATTTTCTCACTTCCTACATTTGTAAGCCTCACAAGCTAAATAATGAAGGAAAATTCTACTGTTTTCAAGAATGACAGTACACTAACACCAATAGGAAAAAATAAACACTAGATAAATCACTGTTCACAAAAATTGGATAGTCCTTTATTTTATAACTACCACTCAGTCTTCTTGCTGGCCTACATTGTCCTCAGTCGGATCATTGGCAACCATCTCACCATCTTCTTCTGCTTCTTTTTGTCTCTCTTCTTCCACAATATAGTATTTACTTCTGTGTATCGTTCAGGCAACATCTCCATTCGGCTCTGCATGTTATGTTTCGTATTGACCTTGGCCACTCACTCTTCTGTCATTCCACGCGCTTCTGTACCACTATGTACAATGAGGCCCATGAGAAAGACGGGCCGTGGCGCGTACATCACAAGGGTAGGCCTGAGCTTGCTCTCTTGCTTGCTCACTTGAGCAGACCAAATGCGTTTCCAAACCTGTTAACTGTTAATTGGGGGTTAACGTACTAACAAGAATTGCATCTTTTACTGGAATCTGCTGTTATGATGTCTTACTGATTACTTGTGCTACAATAAATAGACAACTGGGCAGTATACTGTAAGTTAAGATCTATGCTCGATATATATGGTATAACAGCTTGTTTATAGCGTTTAGTCTCCTCTGCTTTACAGTCCTCATTTCATAGAAGATGCAACCGATAATCATTTTGGCATGATTTTAATTTTATTGTATACAGTACAATCTTAACAAAGTGTTAGTAGGCCTATGGACTTCAGATCGTTTTAGGGCTGATAAACAGTACAACTCCACAATGGAGGACTCCAGTAAAATATTAAATTCTTATTTGTACGTAAATATCCAAGTATGAGCTAACAAATATAGAAACACAGTTTGTCTGCTGATTTGAGTGAGCGAGCGAACGAGCGAGCTAGCTCAGCCCTACCTTTGTGACGTACACGCTGTGGCCTATCTTTCTTGTGGGCCTTGGTTTATAATTAGGCAAGCTGTAATCATCTCATGCACATTCACATTGGTAATAGAGATTTTTTATTCTTCCTCCCCCTTTGTTTCCTTGTGACTCCCGTTGTTTCTCCTCTCTTTTGATATGTACAAATATTTATCCTATCTGTTCTTCAATTTCAATTTTTTCACCAATCAAAAGACTACAAACTTTCTGTTGCAGCTGTTGCAGTACACAGCACACAGTGTGACATTCTTCATACAGAACTTCAAGGTACTGGTTTCATTCCATTTCCTTTCCTGAAAATTATGAGTATATTTTGTCATACTTCAGATTGCAAAACAAATTTAAACTCTCATCTTTCATGCTTTCATACCAGTATTCTTCCAGGAACATCGTCTCAAACTGTGCGTACAAGGTTAAAAAAAACTGGTAGTGTACTGTATGTGTAGTGCTAGCAGCAAAGTACACTGTCATTTTCTTGCAATCAGTGGAATTTTTCATTTCTTGTTTAGCATGTGAGGCTTACAAATGTAGGGAATGAGAAAGTAGAAGTGTCAGGTGTGTCACACTTTTGATTCTTGCTGATTGTATACAGTTAGCACCATAGAAAGGTCCTCAGAACTGGATTATTATTATTATTATTATTTTTTTTTTTTTTTTTTTTTTTTTTTTTTTTTTTTTTTTTTCTCCGAATTCTGCACTACCATGTTCTCCCTCTTTTCTCAGCCAATAATATTTTTTTCTCAGCCCATAATATTAACAATTGTACTTTTATTTGCTCCGATAGAGAAGGTGTCTTCACACTTGAAAGTCATAATTACAAAATGCAAACCTTACTACCTCTTCCACACAGATTGTTACACCTAAATAACTCAAAACTTAGCCTCCAGGTGCAATTTCAAACTAAGCACAGTTGGCTTTCCTGCGACACTAACATTTATTTCTGCAACTGTTGGTTGCTGTGCTGTGGTGTGTTGCTGAAAACTACACCGTTCCATGTGCATCATTGAGTTGGTCATCCCGAACCACTGCAGTCCAAAATGCGATAGATTTTCATTTTCACGTGTGATTTCCTTGGCAGTAATATACTTATTTACTCTCTTCATATGTGTCTGTAACTTTCCCATTGTTGTGTCCCAAAACCCTTCCCTTCACCAAAAGGTCCATACACTGCATGCCAACTTTAAATCTCCTCTAACATATTTAGTTGAGTTAATTTTGTGGCTATCAAACTCAAGTAGGAGAGTGTTACAGAGAGAACACACATAGTTATTAAAAGAACATTGCAATGTAACCTGATACAAACACGTCTCTTATACTTTAATATCGGAAAATCTCAATTAAGAATAAATAACAGTATAATCAATATTACTTTGTTTTATTAACCTTTTGGCACACAACACATTCTCAGACAATGCCAAAACTCATACACTATTTTTATTAACAGTTATTCTTGCTCAAGTAACCATTGCTACATTGCCTTTCCATATTAACAGGTTAACACTGCTACTGGGAAGTGAGCTGTATCTATTTAAATGTTAATATGTTCCACCAATGGAAGTTACTGGCCAACAACCACAGTACTTTTTTTCCCTCAAATATCATAAATAATTCTGTGCACCTGGGAATAAACCAAATCATAAATTATTTGTGCCTTACAAACCGACGTGATACCTTCAAGTAATAATCTGCAAATTCTTCAGACAATTTATATTTGACATGACTGCGTTTTGTGGACTCTCATCGATGATTCCCTGCTCTCATACATGCACGTGACCATTAGCGCTTGGGCATTGTTGGTGTTAATAGCAAGACAAAGCTGCCGTCAGAGAGGAAACACACTTAACCCCAAAAATTCCAGAAATCAGCAATGAGAAAGAAGTATATTACTACATCATAACACCGAAGATGGCAGTACTCCTTACAAATGCATGGCTTTGTATGTTACTGCTGTCCTGTGTGAGTTTTTTGCCGAGTATGATCAGATGTACCGTACCAGTGTTTTTATCTGTGCATTCCATGAACACTAAAAAACAACTGCTGTCATGTAACTCTCACATGTTCACTGGGTGCTTATTTATAGTCTCTGCATTGCTGATTTTACTCAAATTCCTGTTTCTGCAGGCTGGCTGCCATTTGGACATGTAGGTGAAACTGCCTGTTGTGGATCCCTTATAGGCCGATTGGTTGCTACACACGGAAATTTATCAGCTTTATTGAGCAATTGATGGTCCTCCCCATGTTGCTGTTTCATAGGTTGATGGGTGACAGGTGTGTCTTGGTTCTCAGCTAAGTTGACTTCACTGATGGATTTGTCCATATGGTCTTCATCAGTGTTCTGGAGCTGAAGAGAACGGTAAATGGCATTGGTAACTCCGCATGGTGCTACTGACAAATGATTGCGACTCTTCGGTGGTTCCTCATCTTCACTGGAGTGGCCGCTGTCCATCTTGCACCTGTGACAAGTTTAGTAGATTCACATGTGAAAGCGGCTAAAATACTGTTACATCTCTCACCAGGAAAACAAAATAATATCTTGAAATAAGTTAAATCGTGTAGAGAGAATTTTGATCGCAACTCTTGTGGGATGGTTGTTGCTAGGCTGGTCCAGTATTTATTACAAGGTGTTTGTTATTGTTGAGATTCCATTCACATTCTTTTATTTGACCACCTTCGCTTGAAAATACGGAATCCCTCGGTATATGTTCATTTTTACCCTACATGGTTCCCAGAAATTCACTGAAAATATTTTTACAGTTTATCATTAAATCTTTCCTTAGCTAATTTTGTCATGTCTTCTGTTCTTAAATTAATGATTAATTTTACATTCTCGACCAGTAAGTTGTCCAACTACATACAACCATGTTGATGGTACTGCCATGTGTTATTCATTCCTATATTACTACCAACCCTGAGCACACACAATTCAAAGAAGTGATTGGTTTATCCATACCGTGGTTTTCAGAGTCTACATGTGAAATTGAAATAACAGTTTCATTGTTTGCAAGTGAAATTATTTTATCTTACTTTCTTTTCGCTCTACATGTATATATTTCTACAAATTCTGTGTATTGTCTAAGTCTTCCATTCTTCCTGAGTTTAGAGTTTTCTGGTATTACCACTTTAGAATTGCACAGAAAGCATGCATTATTATTATTATACAGAAAGTCTGTATTTTCAGAAAGAAATACCATACTATTATATAACACTCATTAAACAGTGAAAAGAATTTCCTTATTTCTTTTCTGAGAGTACTGGCAATATGCAGGCTAGTTTCCTTATTGTCTTGACCTTTAGCATTATTAATGTGATGCTCTTAACTTTAACATTGCTGTTAGCATCTAGTACTTCTATCTGAAGGTCAAGTACTATTCCACCAGGTACCAAACAGTCAGATCCTCAGATTCATATCTGCTGTGACTATAATGGATTGCTGGAAATGCGTTTCATCCATGTCAAAGCTAAGTAAAATTTCCTCATCAACCTTCCTTCTTTTAGAATCTGTTACTGGGAGTGAAGGGCACCTACTTTTTCCTGATTTCCTTCCCAAAATCCTTTGGATGTCATACTAGCTCAACTTCCAGTAATCACAACTGTATCTGTTCTTTTCCCCATGGCAGCTTGTGTTGCACACAAATTATTTATTGTGGGGGGCTTCGTTTTACACCACTTCCAACAGCTCTTCTTTGAACGGTTGGTTCTCTTGGAATACTATGAAAGCTGTTTTATATGACTGGTTGACACTTGAAGTTCTTGCTTGGTGCAACTGATTTTGTAGTCTTCTCTCTTACTTAGTTTCTACTATTTGCATTGCCCTATTGTTTCGTAACTATAATTCTGCCTGTTTGTACATCAATCGTTTTTCTTCCATTAGAATTATTTCTGTTTTAGTTATGGTTTTCTTCTGTACTGAGATCCATAAAATTGTTCTTTCTGTTTCAACCCTTTAATCTTCTAGCTCATCTAGAAAGTATAGTAACTGCCCAATACTGTCCAACCGTTCCCCCAGCCATTGTCGTCCTCACTCTATTAGGTAAACAAATGGTGATTATTTATGTTAAATGAGATTTATTAATTGGTTCATGTAAGTACTTAGCTTCATCCAAGTGATATTCTACAAAATGTTGGTAACCTCCCAGCATTTCTCTATGCTGCTTTGAGAAGCTCCCCTACCTGTTTCACATTCAGTTCAACATGTCTTAGAGTCTCAGTCGTGATGTTTTTAAAATTACATCCTGAAAATTGACTTTAGACAGGATAGTGCCAAGTCATTCAAGCCACACAGCAGTAAGTTGTTCCTTCCCACTTTATTCACACTTGGAAAATCTAGATGGCCAATTGCAGCTATACGATATACAATATATACAGGTAGAAAGAATTGCAGTTCCCCTTCTAAAAGGCTTTAACACAGCGACACATTATTTTTTGGACATCACAATAAAAACTTGACACAGGGACAATAAACTATAACAAACACAGTGCACCCATTATTGTTGTGTAAAAGGTCAGCAACATAATTGAAATATCCAGTAAGAAGGTTTCATGAAACATTCACATTTAGGTATTGTGTGTTTACTATTCCATCTGACTTCAGAAGATATGTAAATGTTACACGGTCACTTGACAATCGCAGTCTTTTACAAGTGAGTGAAACAAAGCTGTTAAGTGGTAGCTGTCTGATCCCAGACTTTCACAGATATGCTTGCATGTCAACTGAACCCCACAGACTTTTTCGACATAATTCTTATGCAGTTGATAGCAAGCAAGGGATGGGAATTTTAGGGTGGGGTGAGCTATTTAATGACTTGTGTACAGATATTTGTTAATACAGAAACAACATACCGTTTTGAAAATCATCTGGGCTAGATTTCATTATTTTGCAATTGAACTTAAATAACTGTTTGTTTCATGTGTTGTAAATTATAAAATTGTACAGAATTATCTTACACTTCTGGGTTGTGAATACCCTACCTGCGAGTGTGGCATCCATCTTGAAAATAACTTTACATTATGATAAATTACTCAAAATCTAAATTCTTAGCTTAATTAAGTGTTGAGGAGTGTATCTGGTTCAGAAAAAAAGTATAGCAACAAAAGTACAGTGTCAAAGTTAAGAACCTAGTAGTGTAAGGGTAAAATTGTCAATGGAAAATTCGTAATGTGCAAACTTTCAATGTCAGTTATCTCGTGAGTTAATTAGTTTCTATTATTCAGAATATGTTCTCAGAATGAGTGGAATGACTGCTTTCAAATGAATGATAACAATATTCAGATTCTGCCAATTACCTCAGTATGTTTTCCAAGTAAAACAAATTGCATCACTGAAATCAGCATATATCTCACTGGATAACAAAATTTAAATACATCTTTTCCTAAATAACAGTTTGAAGTCTTTACGTACATATTTCATAATTCATGTGCAATTATATCAAAAGTAGAATGAAAAATCGGAAAAAGTTGGTTATTGGTAGGAGTAGAAGACATAACAGATGAAAAGTTTCCAGTTTGCCACGTCTAAACTTCAAGCTAAAAAGTTTAAAGTGTAAGTTTCTTTGTGCTCCTTTTGACTAATATTATGATTTAAATCCTTGTGAAACTTGTTCAACTTAGATGAAACTCTCTTTCTTTAACTTTGTGATGTGATGCCCCATTGCGAGGCATCTCCCTCTTCTTCTGGTATTGCATTCAGAGATCATCTTAGGAAGACAGTGGGATGGACATCACCATTTGATTCAAATATTGGAAAGTTGTGTATATCTCCCTTCTTTATTTCATATTTAATCTTGTCTAAAATATGTTTTGTCTGCACTAGCTGTCTTTCTCTCTAAACTCCTGCTCACCACTGGAAGATTAACATGAAACAGTGGTTCTTCCAGCTTCCTGCCCATAATAGAAGACTTTTATTAAATATTTCTGTGTTCCTTAAACCCAGGATAACAACACTGAACCAACCACTGCTGGCAAACTCACGCCTGTGATCGTGACAATTTTTCGGTTGTAACTTTTCTAAGACCTAACTCTTGAGTCTTGGCAGTTTTGCCATCCCCACAATCTCCGACCTGCTTAATGTATGTGATGACTTGTTATTCCCTTTGATTAATGTTATCTACTTCTGTTACTGTTGGTCTTATCCAGGCAAAATTCTGGTCTCTCTGCTGTCTTGCTTTGGGTACTTCTCTGGCAAACCTGCTCTGTCTTGTATCCAGCTGAAAAATTATCTGATTCAAATCACGTTTATATTTGGATCTCTCACAAGGCACTGTCCCTATTTGATCCTGAACATCCACTCTAAAGAGTGCCATGCCCATTTTCCTTTGAACTCTTTATTTATTGAAAACAAGTTCTGTACCTTCCCTTTTAACGCCGATTCCCTCTGTAATTCCCTGTGTAATTTGTATCACCTATTGATTGCCTGAGTTCGTTCTTTACTTTGGTAATTTTTTCTATGATCTGGCTAAACATTTCAAATACATTCTCCTCCTTGTTTACTACTGTAAAAGGAGGTAAATAGATAGTTTTCAACCTTGAAAGAATAAAAATTCATAATTTTAAATGGAATGTGAAAATCGCATAGGGGATTACAGGTGTAGTGCCTAGCTTCAGACTTATTAGATTTGAGACCCAGCTTTTGCTTTTATAACAAAAAAGAAAATACAAAAATGTTGTTTCTGTTCACCCCAAAGAGAGGGACAAATAGAAACAGCAGTGTTAATATTATTATTTTTCAATTTTTTGTTGTTTGGGATGAATATAGACATGTCAAAATGTGTTTTCGATCTAGGAGAATATGAAGCAAAATTTATCTGGTTAAAGAAGAGTCTCATTTTGTACAAAAACAAAAAATACTACAAGAATTGTTATTTGTATTCTGTTTTTCAAATTAAAATTGTTATATTTTTAATTATTTCATTGTAATATTAAGTTTATGGGCTTGGTTTGTTCATGCATTAACTTAACTACCATCATGTTTAAATGCCTTTAAATCTAAATTTGGTACCCTCAGAAGTAACAAGGAGCATTCTAACATCATCTCATGACTTCATCTGTTAAAGTAAACAAATTTATTTTTCACTCTCCTTCCTCTCCACACACACACACACACACACACACACACACACACACACACACACACACACACACACACACACACACCTGCCCCTGCCCCCCCCCCCCCCCCCCCCCCCAAGAAGAAGAAGCAACATCACCTCTTCGCTTTCTAAGTAACACATTTTACATGCATACAATCTAAATTACTGCATAATTTTTCCTATACTTGGTGTAATCACAGCTTAATCTTCTGGATTGACAATAGTGCCACGTGATTCTTCATTTCCATCAAATTCTTGGCCTTCTTCTGAAAAAACACTGATGATTACTGTTTCAATTGACCCAAAATATTTTGAAAACACAAACATATATATTTAGTTATCTGAAACACAAGTCAGAATGAGCACATAAAAGATGATTGAAGTTGGCAAGCTTTAGGAGCCAGTGGCTCATTCTTCAGGCAGAAGGGTTGAAGGGGGAGGAGGAGGGGTGAAGGAAAAGGACAGGAGAGGTCTAGGAAAAGGGGTAGACTTTGGGAAAGTCACCCATGGGAGCTTAAAGGTGGAAGACAGGGTAATATGCAGACAGAGATTACTGCTTAAACATCATGCATGGGTTAATAAGAGTTAAAAAAGCTAAGTGCGTTGTATGTAACGGAGGTCCAAGGGGGGGACGATGAAAAATAATGGGTAAAACAATGAAAGGTGTAGAAAACTAAAATGGAGTGAAGCAAAGAGTAGTTACAATGAAGAAATGCTGAGACAGAAGAAAGTAACATAAATTAAGGCCAGGTGGGTGGCGAGAACCAAGGATATGTTGGAGTGCTAGTTCCCACCTACGGAGTTCTGAGAAACTGGTGTCTGGGGAAAAAATCCAGATGACGCGTATGGTGAAACAGGCGCCGAGGTCACGACTGTTGGGAGCATGCTCTATGACAGGATATTGTGAGTTGCCAGTATACACCCTCTACCTATGCACATTCGTCCTAATTGGTAATTTGGTGGTAGTCATGCAGATGTAGAAGGCCTAACAGTGTTTACATAACAGCTGGTATATGACGTGTTATTTCAGATCTGGCTCCCCTTTGATAGTATGTGTTTTGTCAGTTACAAAGCTGTTATAGGTGGTGGTAGGAGGGTGCATATGGCAAGTCATGAAGTGAAGCAGGTCACAGGGGTAGGAGCCATAGGGTAGGGGGATTGGTGCAGAAGGAAATTTCTGATTAATGAAGTGGAATTGGAAATTTGCTTACCAGATACTAAAATTAAACAACATGATTTAGATTGTTACTTACAAATAAAGTTTAGAGTAAGGAAAGTTCAGCTTCACATCCTATATTTGCCATAAAGTGAACAAAACATCAACTGACAGTGTTGCCCACATTGAAATACATAATTACCTTGTTAGATTGGTTCACTAAAAACTTAGACAAACAAGTCTTCGAATGGTACTCCTATTTGTCTTCTGACATGATAACATAGAACTTTTATAGAAGTTTCCTTTCTTTTCATGTGATTTTTTTCTGTTCATTCCATTTTACATTATTTATTATACACTAAATAAGCCAACAGAATTTCAGTTTATACTCGAACCAGATTTAGTTCTTTCCACTTTAACATTAAAACATTTAACATTTAAACAATTAAATAGTACCCCACTTTAAAGGCCGCTCACTGTAGTTCAGTACCAAGCTAAAACTGTCTAGTCACTGTCTGAAAATTAAATCGTTCTTTATACAAAAGCCTCAACATTGAGAATGCAACTGTGTGTGTGTGTCAAAAAGCATTTGATAATTGGCATGGGACCACGAAACTGATGAGATGTGTGCATCCTCTTTCCTAAATGGCCCTTCCTGATAGTCATTCCCTGCACAAATTTTAAAATTGTTTAAGACCCCAGTAATGACAAAATATCTCGCCAGTTGGCTCAAGATTTTTCATAGGTCAAACAAATTTTCTATTGCCAAAAAATTTTTCAATTAAACTGGCTATTATTTATGAATCGTGGCAGACACATCAACAATCAATTCAGATGCTGTAGTTTTCTTTTCTAAAAGATAGGAGGGCCATGTGGTCAGCACACCGCTCTCCTGGTCGTTATGATGGTTGTCTGTGACCGGAGCCGTTACTGTTCAGTCAAGTAGCTCCTTAATTGGCATCACGAGGCTGAGTGCACCCCCCACTTTAGATAGATCAACATTTAAGTTACATTTTTCGTTTTCTAAGATGTTCAAGTAAGTTGTTTCATCCGTGCTACACACTTCAGCTGCAAATATTGGAGGTAGCATTATTGGATTCTCCATGGCTTTTCGTGATTGGTTACTTATTTCCGTCTCATCTTCTTCAACCAGCAGTTATTTTCTTATCTGAGGAAAAAACACCTACCCGCTGCAATTTTTGTTGTTGTTAATGTAGTACAGTTTCCAATTAGAAGGTCTCAAAATTTATTTTTTGTGAAGGTGCCTGTAAATTAAATTTTTGGTAAAAATGTGTTGCATATTGTGTTAATTAACTTGTGGTTTACTATGTCATATGCAGTTGTAGTGTCATTAAAATTGACACTAGTGAAGTTTCTCTTATATAGTTTGTGCGGAAGTCTTTAGTCCAAAGTAGAATCTAGCTGGTTGGTGAATAATATTGTGGATATGGCGAGTCGAAGATAGACACAACAAAAAGACTGTCGGAAAGTGAGCTTTTGGCTCAGCTGCCAGAGGCTGTGTGTGTGTGTGTGTGTGTGTGTGTGTGTGTGAGAGAGAGAGAGAGAGAGAGAGAGAGAGAGAGAGAGAGAGTGTATCTTATCAAATTTTGAAGAAAGCCTTGTTGGCCAAAAGCTCACTTTCTGACAAACTTTTTGTTGTGCCAATCTGTGACTCACCATCTCTGCTATATGGTGAGTAGTAACTGTACTTTTCAAATATTGTTGCGTTCCATCGTGGATTTTCCATTGTTTGTTTGATTGTTGAATAAATTTTCTATACCCTTAAGGCTTTTATTCATTTTAGTACCAAGACATTCAGAAAATTGAAAGTATGTCAGAACAACAATGTGTGTGGAACTGTCTCATGTTGTTTAGTTCCTTTCAGATATTTGTGCTCTGATGCAAGCACTTTTCAAGTCTAGTGACAGTAGGTTAACCTTAATGTCCTTTTTTTTTTTTTTTTTTTTTTAAAAAAAAGAGTTGCTTGCAGTGTAAGCTCAAAGAAACAGTGAATTTTGCAATTGTGGTTATGTCTCTTATGCCCTTCAGCCCTTAGTTGTACCATCCCAGAGAGCTAGCTTGTCTAATGGTTTGCTGTTATTCCAGCACAGTTGTCATTAGGCATAGTAGCATCATCGCCAAGATTTAACAGAAGCCTCTGTGAATATTTCCTGTGTGTCTTTATATGTGGTATCTCCTCTAGCTCACTCCATCTTTTAGGTGTTCTGGCCATTCTGTCCCCCCCCCCTCCCCCTCTCATTCCCTCCCCCTCTCACCACCACCCCCTCCCCCTCCCACCACCACCCACTCCCCCTCTCCCCACCACCCCCTCCCCCTCTCCACAGCTAGGTTTTCTCAAATGATTTGCATCGAACTGAACCACCACCTTAAATGTACTTGAAATTAGAATGAAATCCAGACCATTAGCTGCTCTCAGACGTTGATATATATCAATAGGGACAGTTGAAATTCTGTGTGTCACAAACGGGTCTCGAATGCGGGATCTCCTGCTTAAATGGCATACGCTCTATCCGACTGAGCCATTAAGGACACAGAAGATAGTGCGACTGCAGGGACTTACCTCTGGCACACTCCCCATGGACTCACATCTCCAGCTTAGTATCCACACACTACATTTGTAGTGCCCCTGCCCACTATACTCATTGCTCAACTATCCCCGTTAATATTTATCAATGCCTGGAAGCAGCTAATGGTCTGGATTTCATTGTAATTTCATTCATAGAGAGCTTAAGATCACCAATGGTATCTGTTCTTCCAGACATGTCCGAAAGAAGAGATACCAATTTTCATATACTCATATTAAATATACTTAATCAGGTTTCACAATAGCACCAATATGCACGAGATGTTACTTTGGGTTTGAGGTTCATTACATTGTAGTACCATTTCAGAAAAAACAAAAAAAATCCAATTGAGAGGTGGTCTCAACTTGTCATCTTGAATCTGTCTTAAACCAAGACCTTTTGCTCATACTGCAAAGGCCGCACTGTAGTGGTTAATAAAAAAGTGAACAAAAATAAGAGAGAAGAAAAGAGGTTGAAAATGTGGAAGAAATCGTGAATAAAAAAAGGGGGGGGTTTTAAAATCGTAAATGACCGTGAAAAAAAAGGGAAAGAATGAAAGAAATGCAGATCGGACTTCGTATTACAAAAAAACTATTGTTGGGTGGTGCTGGTGGCGTTTTTGAGCAAAAGTTAAACCAATTTCCACTACAAAAAGTATTGAAAAAGAACAGAGAATAACAAAATGTAACTGACAGGGGGAAATGACGTAGATAAGAGTTCATCCTTTACCAGGTTAAATGTCTTCTTTCATGCGGCGTCCAGGTCTTCAAAAATATTCATTTCGGCGTGAAAAGTCTGCTCCGAAATCTTGTAATAAGTTTCATTGTCCAGGAATTTCTAATGTATACAAAACCGCCTTGATCTTAAATACAATTTATTTTAGTTGTTTCTCTCCATCCTCCACATTTCATAACAACTTCCACAATGTCTACGCATTACAATCAGATCAAGACTAACTATTAAGTTTTTTACGTCAGCACCAGATCACGTCTGCCTTCAGCTTCCGCTATCAAGAGACAATTAAGAAACAAATAGAAAACAAAAAAAGAGTTACAATTTTAGTAGTTTCTCTGCCGTCGAGCGCTCATACCGCTGCGACGGGATATTTTTTATCTGAGGGAACGAGCGTAGCGCGGCGAAATTCAAAGTCTCGCCACAGCGCCCCCTCGACTGTCACGCTAAAACATTTAGCATGGCGGGCTAGCAAACCTAAAAGTCAATATATGCATATTTTCATTGGAAAGGCCACGTGCATCCATAGGGGATAATCTTTCCCAACACTTACTTTCTAAACCTATGTACTAAATACAATTATTACAGTTTGGATCCTTTGTACACAATTAATATATATATTTACATACAATTTGTTTGAACAAGCTGCTCGCCAGCGCAGTTAATGTTGTGTGCTCCCAGCGTTGGTTTCCCAATGCATCTCTGGCAGCACGTAGTCTTTGCGTACGCGCAGTAGCATCACCGAATTTCACGTGCGGCAGTTTCGAAATCGCTGTGTTATGGCAGTCTTGAACAGTATTCACTCTCACATAGTGTTCATTACAAGTTGTTATTCCAGCATAAATGGCGTGTTATGTCCGGTGACACCATAAGATTGAGCGTGTGCGTGATCTGAAGCAATGTCTATGTCTTCTGTTTCGACACAACACTCCAGGTCCTTGTGCGTTTTCATGACTATTGTTCCCGGGGCATATATGGTCGATGCAGTTTTTAGCCTCCACATCGCCTACGACAGGTGCTGAGTTTATTGTCTCCTAAGCATCTGAAGGCCGGCCAGGAACAACGGCGTCGATGTTCGCAAAGGTAGGTGTATCATCACGTTGTTTACACTCGCCAACAAACGTTCAATTGCAGTGTGAAAATCCTCATTATCGTCGAAGTAAATTGCAGTTTATATCGATTTACAAACAGTTATTTGGTTTATGCACCATAAGTTTCACAAATAACACAAAATTCGTCGTTTATAACGTTCACAGTTTAACACACATTTTTGCCATATTTACATTTTAACAAAGTTCACTTTGTCCAAGCATGTTTACATCGTTAATTCTGAAAGCTTACATTTCGTGGTCACATTTCAAAATATGTTGACAATATGCAAAGTTTTAATACATACACAAATACATATAAATTTACAAGTATCTGCACGTGAAATATTTACACTGAAAAAATTATACTAAGTCCCATTGGCTTTCTTTTATTGGGGTATTAATTTTTTTAATTTAGGTTTGGGCGTGCCAAGGGATATAAGACTTAATATTTAAAGCACGGGCTTTCCTTCATTTATTATTTCTTTCTTTCTTTTGATTCCATATCATGGCTAGTGGTTGACCAGGCTTGTAATGCCATCAATATTCAGGTCTTTCTATTCACACTTGAAAGATTACTGTCACACAATATATTCTTACATTCCACAAACAAACGATACCCAGCTGCAGGAGGTGGTAGGATAACGGAGGAAGAAAGAAAGATAGAATGGAAGAAACTATTCACTACCTAAAAACTACCTAATCCTACAGCTAATACATAAAAAAAAGAACATAATACATTATAACGTTTGCATCACCTTCAAGGGGTGTGTGAAAGGAGGTGCTTACAATTTACCAAATCATGGGTAAATGTAAGTGTCCTTACATCAAGTCGGTGTAGTGTAACATCATGACAGATTCTCTGTTTGTGTTGTGATTGTTCATATGACTTAGTGTATTATACATTAACAAATCCTTGCATAAGTAAATCTCTGCTCAGCACTTCCTTGATATCTCCACTTCTTGTGGATACCGTCTATACAAATGGAAAATATATCTCACAGAGATTGTCTCTCTCATAATGTGTATTATATAATAACATATCAAATTTCCTCTCAAAAGTTCAACCATGAACTTTCTTCTGCTTTAGTGAAGGTTAAACATCATGTATGTTGTGTATATATATATCACTTCTTTCTATAAAACATAAATAAAGAACATAGTATTATAATTGACAGTAAAATGTCTCTTTCTCAGTGTCCGTTGCTCGACGTTGGTTGCACGGGTAGTCACTACTCCTTTGCACTTACCTTGCATAGCCTGAAAAGTCAAATGTCTTCAACGTAGATGTAATTTTGTCATCTGTTCGCTTAAGTGGAGGTGTTGTACGAGTCGCAAAACGGCCTTAGTAACTCTCCTATATTTTGTTTCCTCAGGGTTTTCTGTCATGTGTAAGTATAATAAAGGCTAACATGGCACTAAATTTCACTTTCGTAAAAAAAAAAAAAAAAAAATATATACAAATGTGTTCACATGAGGGCTGTGTAAAAAACTATATTCCAACTTAAGTTCCTTAAAATATCATTCTCCTGTCTGAACACGAAATATAAATGTTTTCTTCCGCACAATGACTTAACGAAAGGTTACTAAGTTACACTTCTGAAATAAGCTAAAGCTTATGTGTTTGAGTCACATTCTTATTACACTTCTTTCAACAGCTGTAATCATCATTATGTTCACTCTGCTTTTCTTGCATTTGTTCATTTTCGAGGACACTGTAAATAGATTCACCTTTAACGCCTTGTACTCACGTGTTCTAACTCATCACAAATGTTTTCTTTCAAACTGAAATTCTTATGTAATCTTAAAGATGTAGACTGTTTACTCACTTCTCCATGTAGCACAATATTACCAAAACATTCTCACTCATTCCTTACTCACATATTCATCATAATATATATATTCTTATACATTAAACATATTCCTCATCAAACATTAATATATCACATACGTGGGGCCATTTGGCACTTCCATTCTCTTAAAACTCCAATATCATCTTCCTCAAATAATCTCTTGTCTTCATCAACTACTTCACAGTAACTTACCTTCTTATATTAACTTAAATATTAACTCATTCATACTGATCATTCATTCTTACATCCTCATTCATTCTGCTACATACCTATGTCATTACTGATCTCAATAGCTATTATTTCCTCTCATTATAGTGCCTTGAAATAACTAACTAGTTGTTGATTCACCTTATAATTTACAATTAACAACAAATGTAACCTGTGTGGATCTCATTCCTACATGAATATCTTTTCTCATTCAGTAAGTGTACTCACCTGGGTTTACATTCTCTTCATAATTATGTGTACAAGTGTAACTGCAGTATATAATTTCCATATATTAACGTTTGTGTTCTTAGGCAGAATAACTTAATGTTCGTGTATTCAATACAAATATTTATGATCTCGTTTTCACAGCAACTTGCTCATGTTCAAATTAGTTGTCATTATATTATGTTGTTTTAGTGCACAAAGGGTTTCAAATGTCTGTGGGGTTGCAGCCTCCTCGGCTTGAGAGATAACGGGTATTATAGGGAGTAACAACCTGGGTGAGGTATGCTTGCTATTCTAAAAGGACCTGAATATAATAGCTGCCATTTTCTGTTCAGTTGTTTTAACTTTGTAGACTTGGGATGTGAACGCAAAAGAACAAGGTCCTCAACCCGATAGGTTTGTTAATTGCTGTTCTGCTGTCATTTTGTTGTCGTACCTGAGGAAACAAACCGTCTCAGCCGTTGCACTCTTACAACACCTCACGACCGAAGCACGAGCGCTTAGCTGGGTCGTCGACTGTTTTCCGTCGTCTGCTGTGTTTGGCCGGGTTCATTGACCAGCTCCACTATGTTTACATTCCGGCCGGTTGGCGCCCGCGCGTCAGCTGATGGCGCGCCGCAATTATTGCTACTTCGTGGCGGGGAGTGCATAACTGTACTGGGGAACGGCGGTGGACTCCGTGGACGGTTATGATTTGTCGTGCGTGAATTTTGCATATTCCACATATTACGTCGGTGATTATTGGGATTGTTATTGTTTTGGTGGTAATTATGTCTGTTATATGTCTTGTTCCTGTCAAAGTAGCCCGGGTTGTACGGGTTATTCTCATGTCTCCTATTGCGGTTGTTGTTGTACTGTCTGTGATTTTCATTTTGCATGTAGTTACCATTTTGATATGGGTGATAATTATTGTTGTTATTATTATTCCACGAATTTCTGCGGTTGTTCCTACCGTCGTACACGTTTCCATTTGAATATGTTTTGCGCGCAGGCATCGTACTGTGTCGCAACGCAGAGGGCTGGTTCCACCAACCACCGTCACTACAGTTCCTTTGGGGTGGGTGCTGATTTTGGTTACTAATATGAGTAAAATTTGAATGGCGTGAATCGCCTCTGTAAACTACGTCCATTTGATCTAAGAAGTTTAAGAAAGTCTTAACGTCATCCTCCGGTACTCCTATTAATCTGTCTCGGTATGGAAAGGGTAAGTGGCTCTTTAAAGTGTCAATTATCGCTGGCAAGTCGGCTGGTTTGGTCCAGTACAGTGTCTTGTCTAGGTACCTCTCAAAGTATTGTCTTAATGTCTCTTTTTTAGGGTCATAGGCCTCGGGGTTGCACACTTCTATCCTTAGACTCTGTTGCTCATTCTCGTACCAGAATTCGTCCAATAAGGCTTGTTCGAACTTTTCAAATGTAAGGCCCGCTGCTTCATAGCAGCACCTCACTTAGCTGCTCATCCTCTCATGAGATTGGTGACGTATCTGATTTTATCGACTTCTGACCAACTACGCGGGAAAACACCGTCAAATGATCTAATAAACACAATAGGGTGGACTTTGTGCTTGTCCTCACTGGAAAATGTCTGGAAATATCCATGTCTTACAAACGTGTCATCGGCCATGCCGGTTGGCATAACTGTATTGACGTAGTTTGTGTCACTTGCTACTCTAGATGTCGTATCGTAATATTGCTCGTTTGATGGAAAAGAAGGCGGCACATTGTAATTTTGATTGGAAATAGGTGATTCCACAATAGGTGTTCTGTCTGTGTCATTAGCCATGGTTTTAGCTGTTTTGTCGTTCCCTGACGATGCGTTTGCACCAATCACCAAACACGGCACAACATTGTCTCGTAATTTTGTCACTTCGTCTTCTATGTGTTTTGTCTCGTCTTTAACATGTATCTTTGTTTTTGGGAGTATGTCCTGTGTAATTGTTTCAAGTTTTTTCTCCAGACAGTTGTCACACAATTTACATTCATGTACGATTCTTTCAGCCATGTTGGTGTTGTTGTTTAGTTACGCGAGGTCCGCTCGGTCTTCTAATTTTTCTATCTTTTCTTTGAGGTGGGTTTGTTCAAGAACTACCATTGTAAGCTGTTGGGTAATATTTCCCACTTCTTCAGTCAGCTTTTCTTGGGTGGAGCTAGCTGAAGTGTGGGCCTGAGCTAACTCTTCCACATGAGTGTTCACTTCCTGCTGCACATTAACTATTTGAGTTAACTGATTCTCACATCGGGTGATATTGTTTTTTGTTTCATGTGTGAATGTAACCAAAGTTTCTTCCTGTTTAGTGACTCGATCGGACAATGTCTCAAATCGCTGGCTGAGCTGTTGAGTGGTGTTATTTAATTCTGTCATCTGTTTTGTCGTCCGTTCAAAATTTTCGGTCATAGTATGGTTTAATATGTCAATTTTCTGCCTAACGTCTCGTTTCATGGCTGCAAATAACTCTAATAGTTGGTCCAGTTTGTCAGTTTCCTGTGTCCGATTTGTGTCACATTGCTGAATTTGTCTCATATTCGGTTCTGACATTGATGTTAACAATGGTGCTGACGGTCTAGTCTCTCGTCCATTCCACATTTCGTCATTTAAAGTCACCATCTGTGTATTATCACAAATGTTGCGAGTTTGAGGCAAAATCATTGCATTGATCTGTGAACTCGTCCATGGAGGGAAACGCGGACTTTCTTGTTGGTTGCACGATGAATCTAGTTCACTTAAGTCATCTGCCGAAACTCTCTCTATCTTACCACGTTCCATTGTAATAGGATGTATAATCGTAAGTCAAAAGGGAATAATATGAGTCTTATTAATAAAGATTTGACTCAAATTTAGGTTGAAATATTTTCTCGTCAATGTAAATGGTTGCTCTATTGCAAACAATGGTTGAGAAAGATGCAGCAGCGCGGACAAAATTTTTCGTAACAAATGACTGTTTGGTGGTCAAATTCACGATCTTCATATGCAGCTACAACAATACTATAATTACCACAAACTACAATAGAGAGAGATAATTTTGGAAACATGTAGATGAAAACTACAGGATGTCTGGAAAGGGAAAAATGGATTCTGCAGTTGGCTATTGAATGCTTGAATGAAACATAATTGTGTGACTCACCATTAAATTTTCTGCCCTGCAGCGGCTGGTCAATCACTTCTGCGTAAATCGTATTCGTCAAAATATGGATTTTCTTAATACATCTCCATCGGATAATCACCAAAAGGTCTCAAAATAAGTTTTGCATCAATAGATTCCCATGTAAAGAAAAACAGATTGAATTGGTTACATAAACTCTTTACAATATTGTTGCATGATCATTTGCTTAGGTAGAATAAAGTTGGTATTTTAGTTACCCTTTTAAAGTTCAGGATTTTTGGATATTCTCTATTGGGAAAAAATACAAATTAAAGTTTCAAATTTGCTCAAAAACGACACATCCGAAATTTGCGTCCTGTCTCGGTCGCCAGTTGGAGTGGAAAATAAAAAAGAAAAAGGGAAAAGAAAAGAAAAGGAAAGATTGGAAAGCAAATCGGACTTCGTATTACAGAAAAGCTATCGGACTTTGTGATTCGGAAAAGCTATTGTTGGGGTGGTCCTGGTGGCGTTTTTGAGCAAAAGTTAAACCAATTTCCACTACAAAAAGTATTGAAAAAGAACAGAGAATAACAAAATGTAACTGACAGGGGGAAATGACGTAGATAAGAGTTCATCCTTTACCAGGTTAAATGTCTTCTTTCATGCGGCGTCCAGGTCTTCAAAACTCTTCATTTCGGCTTGAAAAGTCTGCTCCGAAATCTTGTAATAAGTTTCATTGTCCAGGAATTTCTAATGTATACAAAACCGTCTTGATCTTAAATACAATTTATTTTAGTTGCTTCTCTCCATCCTTCGAATTTCATAACAACTTCCACAATGTCTACGCATTACAATCAGATCAAGACTAGCTATTAAGTTTTTTACGTCAGCGTCAGATCACGTCTGCCTTCAGCTTCCGCTATCAAGAGACAATTAAGAAACAAATAGAAAACAAAAAAAGAGTTACAATTTTAGTAGTTTCTCTGCCGTTGAGCGCTCATACCGCTGCAACGGGATATTTTTTATCTGAGGGAACGAGTGTAGCGCGGCGAAATTCAAAGTCCCGCTACAGCACCAATGCCATTAGTCTTGCATATCAACATTTTATTTTGTTGCAGTTTAAATGACCTGTCCTCTGATTGAAGTTTCAGTTTGGATACCCAATAAAAGAATGTCTTGCATCTACTAGTTTATGTGCTATTGTCTAGTAATCAGATTTTTGCACTTTTCATCCAAAGTGACGGGAAATATATTGAGGTCCAGTAAGCTTCAAGATCTGTGAAGAAAACATTCCATTGTAGGGACACCTGATGTGCTTTGATTGCCATTATGAAACTGCTTAGAGCAGTTCAGCTGTGTTCGTGGCCTAAGGTCTTGAGTTTAGTGATTTTGATTATGGTTTCGTATGCAAATTTCAGAATAGGCCTACCCCAGAAATTTGGGATTCTTTTTAAGAGTTGTGGTATGCAAAGTAGGGTGATAGTAGTGATAACATTTTACTATTGAACATTCTTTTACTTTCAGTCACAGAGATTGTTGTGGCAAAACTGGTCAGAACAGCAAACTTTATAGATGTATTAATATTCTCTTTGAAAATACCAGTGTAATCAACTAAATATTATCTACTAATAGTGATAAAAAGCAGCTATATAATAAAGAGATAAGCTTTTCTCAAGGTAGCCTTTTTTTTATTATTGACTTGGTGGATTAAATTTAGGTTGCCTAAGTGTGAACAGCATTAATGCCACGTTGTGTTAGTTTATTGTTTATTCAGTACACAGATTGTTTCTATGGTGTCTTTGTCTCATGTTAATGCATATCTGGACTCATTCCACATCTCTGAAGGTTGTTGTTATTGATGATATCTACAGAACATGATGACTTTACGAATTGTAAAAATGCACCATTAATACCTATAGTTTCTGCCTGATATGCTAAAATGAATGTACCTCCATATTTATCTGAATATATGTGCTCTGGTAAGTGCTGTTAAGTCAGAACGGCATCCATATGAGGTCACACCGTGAGAGGAAATCAAAATAATTCAAAAATAACTGCAGGGTCATTTGGTTTCCTTCACTAGACATGGCCTGCACCTCAACAGGTGTGGAAAGGGGAGGTTGGCAATGCTTATAGGTGACAGCATAGGTGGGGGTGGTGGGATCACTCATGGGAAAATTCCGGTAGTTGTGGGTGTTAGAGCTGTACCTTTTTTAGATTGAAGTCAGCTGACAGGTATTCCTGCTTAAGGGAAGTCTCTCTAACAAAGAAACCACTTTCGACAAAGCTTAGGTATCCGATTAATGAGGGAATTAGTATATTTCATCAAAACATACAAGGCATTAGAGATAAAGTTAGTGAACTGCTTATAGATGTTGACTCTGAAATTATTGGTATATCTGAACACTTCTTAAATAAGGAGATAATTCAGAGGCTTCCTTTACCAGGATACAGGTTGGCTGGCAGCTTTTCGAGGAGCTCTTTGCGGTGTGGGGGGAGTAGCCATGTATGTGAAAAACGGCATCCCATTTGAGTCAATTGATGTTTCAAAGAACTGCACTGAAAAGGTGTTTGAATGTTGTGCAGGTGTGGTTAAATTTAACGGAGCTAAACTTCTAACTGTTGTTATTTATAGATCCCCAGACTCAGATTCCACAACATTTTTGCTAAAGCTAGAGGAGGTTCTTGGTTCACTTTATAGGAAATGCAAAAAGTTAGTTATATGTGGTGACTTCAATATAAATTGTATAAGTGATTGTGCAAGGAAAAGGATGCTGGTAGACCTCCTTAATTCATATAATCTTATGCAAACCATATTCTTTCCGAGAGTGCAAGGGAACAGTAGAACAACCATAGACAATATTTTTGTTCATTCGTCATTACTAGAAGGGCACTCTATTAGCAAAATGGTGAATGGCCTTTCAGATCATGATGCCCAAATTTTAAGTCTAAAAGATTTTTGTGCTGCAACACATGTTAAATATAGTTACCATCTTTTTAGGAAAGCTGATCCAGTTGCTGTAGAGACTTTCGTAAACCTTATCAAGGAACAAGAGTGGCAAGATGTTTATAGTGCTGATACAGTAGACGATAAATATAATGCTTTCCTCAAGACTTTTCTCGTGCTCTTTGAAAGTTGCTTTCCATTAGAATGTTCAAAACAGGGTACTAGCACAAACAGGCAGCCTGGGTGGCTGACTAAAGGTATAAGAATATCTTGTAGAACAAAGTGGCAATTATATCAAAACGTTAGAAACAGTCACAATCTAAAGTACTCGGTAGTGAAGCCACTTTATAAAAAGGGAGACAGGGATAATGTTGATAATTATAGACCTATTTCTATGCCATCGGTGTTTGCTAAAGTTATCGAGAGGGTTGTATATACAAGGTTACTGCAGCATTTAAATTCACATAATTTGCTGTCAAATGTACAGTTTGGTTTTAGAAATGGCTTAACAACTGAAAATGCTATAGTCTCTTTTCTCTGTGAGGTTTTGGACGGATTAAATAAAAGGTTGCGAACGTTTGGTGTTTTCTTTGATTTAACGAAGGCTTTTGATTGTGTTGACCACAAAATATTACTGGAGAAGTTGGAACATTATGGAGTAAGGGGAGCAGCTTACAATTGGTTCACCTCTTACTTTAAGAACAGAAGGCAGAAGGTAATTCTCCGCAATATTGAGAGTGGTAATGATGTTCAGTCCCAATGGGGCACTGTTAAATGGGGCGTTCCCCAAGGATAGGTGCTGGGGCCACTGCTGTTTCTTATTTATATAAATGATATGCCTTCTAGTATTACAGGTGATTCAAAAATATTTCTGTTTGCTGATGACACCAGCTTGGTAGTGAAGGATCTTGTGTGTAATATTGAAACATTATCAAATAATGTAGTTCATGAAATAAATTCGTGGCTTGTGGAAAATAATTTGATGCTAAATCACAGTAAGACTCAGTTTTTACAGTTTCTAACTCACAATTCAACAAGAACTGATATTTTAATCAGACAGAATGGGCATGTTATAAGCGAGACGGAACAGTTCAAGTTCCTAGGCGTACGGATAGATAGTAAGCTGTTGTGGAAAGCCCATGTTCAGGATCTTGTTCAGAAACTAAATGCCGCTATATTTACCATTAGAACAGTATCTGAAACGAAAAGTAGTCTACTTCGCATATTTTCATACGTTTATGTCATATGGTATTATTTTTTGGGGTAATTCTTCTGATTCAAAAAGGGTATTTTTGGCTCAAAAACGGGCTGTTCGAGCTATGTGTGGTGTAGGTTCGAAAACCTCTTGTCGACCCCTATTCAATAGTCTGGGAATTTGACATTGCCCTCACAGTATATATTTTCTTTAATGTCGTTTGTTGTTAGCAATATTAGCTTATTCCCAAGAGTTAGCAGCTTTCACTCAGTTAATACTAGGCAGAAATCAAATCTGCATGTGGAATGCACTTCCTTGACTCTTGTGCAGAAAGGAGTGCAGTATTCTGCTGCATCCATTTTCAATAAGCTACCACAAGAACTCAAAAATCTTAGCTGTAGCCCAAACGCTTTTAAGTCTAAACTGAAGAGTTTCCTCATGGCTCACTCCTTCTATTCTGTCGAGGAGCTCCTGGAAGAGCTAAAAAATTAAGCAAATTCCAGTGTTACATTCTTGATTTTCTTTATTTAAACTAACGACGTGTCTCCTGAATATGTTTCTTATATTTCATTTTATCTGTTTCTACAATCTACAACTCAATATGTTTCTTATATTTCATTTTATCTGTTTCTACAATCGTGTTATAATTTCATGTATTGACTCATTCCATGACCATGGAGACTTCTCCTTAATGTGGTCCCACGGAACAATAAATAAATAAATAAATAAATAAATAAAAATAAATAGTCTGTACAGGAGTGTTGAAAATGTGAGAACACCGTGACTAAATATAAAGCTTTGCTTTAACCGTGCTTCTTATTATCAGACCCATAAGCAACACTGTGATGATGTGTACCAACAGTATCATAGTAATGATTGGATCTATTGTAGTTGTCACAGGATCATATGGATTAGTGCCTCCTGTTTTACAAATCTTGTTTCCAACCAAGATCCAGCATTCTAGACTTACAGTGCTACAATGAAAGCTACTTGGCATGTTCTGTTGTTGTTTGATGAACAAGTATGTGAAGTTAAATATCTTCCATGATCTGCCCATTATCCAGAAATTATAAGCATCTATAGTGTAGGTCTGTGAATCTAGTACATATTTTCCTATCATTCCATCAGTGCCATACTACAGAATAACAAAGAATTCCTCTGGAAACAATTTGGTGTGTTGTATTGTCCATTTCTTTGTGAGTCACAGCCCAAAGGTACCTTAATAGTCAATACCATTCTATTGTTTTCAGTATTTTCTAAACAGTCTATATTTATGTTCATGTTCCATCATTTGACAGCAAAAATTGTTACCAGATGGGATGCTTATGTTCTAAAAGTAGTCATCACATGCAAATACGTGGCTGGAAATGTCATTGTACTGCATTTATGTACAACCCAGAATTTCTCGTAACAGTGCACAGTATTTCAAAGAACAGTGGATGCATGTGTTTGTGCCACGGTTTCAACAAAATCCCTTGAAAAGAGATTGGATGTTTATATAGCCCGCACTTCAAACAGGGTTCCTACAGCTTTTTCCCTCTATGCGTGTGAATCTACACAATCTTAAAACATTTGGGTGCCCATTCTGTGTCCTTGTATTGTCTGGTGTCCAGGAAAACACACACACACACACACACACACACAGAGAGAGAGAGAGAGAGAGAGAGAGAGAGAGAGAGAGAGAGAGAGAGAGAGTCATTCAGTCAGGCAGTCAAAATTGTTTCAAACAGAGACCTCATCATGCACTGTTTTTCAGGTTCCAAGAATGCGGATGTATGCTGATGAGGAACAAATACGATTGGAGAGGCGTCGCGCCATATCTCAGCAGCTCACCAGGCGACCGCGCACACGATCTCCATCACCAAGTGACCACAGCCGATCACAAGATCTGCGTCGCCGACTTGTAAAAGCACGTCGTGCAGTTACACCCGATATTATTACTACAAGTGATCTCCGCTCAAAGCTTAATTTAAAAAAGACACTTAAACTAAAGGCAAGACAGAAGTCACCACTGCGAATAGAAATAGACAATGATGAATACTATAAATTTCTAGAAAGTGATCGAATGTAACTGTTGTATACTATACTTTTTCTGTTTTGACAGAAATAATATTCACTCATATGCTATTAAAATCAGATAAGTTGAAAAAGTCAGACTGATTTTTAGTGTTACATACATTTGTGTGTCTCAATTTTCAGTTTGCTCTCTCATACAGTACTTCCCTTGAAATGGCATACAGATTTTTTTGTTAATTTTTAAATGGATGAGTGGTAAGCCTGAATGGTGCTCATAAAAATTTGTGTGGTAGATGTGAGTAATAAAATTGTTTTTATTATTAATTTTCTGTGCATTATGTATCTTAATAAGTGGTTAACCTGGGGCAAAAATCACTGCTCTAGTTGCAGGTTGCCCATCTAATGCTTCCAAGGCCAACAAAAGTTTGTTTCTCAATATTTTATACAATTATTGACAATATAAACATTCAGAAATTTTTAGTAATTACTTATTAAAATGTATAAAAATATGTTTAATGTTTAACATGGTTAAGGTAAGTAATACAGTTAGAAATTTTGTAAATGTACTGAGGCAGTGTAGCTCATGATGTGCAAATTACCCAAACTCTTCATCCAGTAGTTGAGCATGAGAGCACTTAGTTTCTTCTGACAGTCTTCACACACAATTTTGAACCTTTACAAAACTTTTTCTCACTTGTCACCCCAACAAAAAGATGAAAAGAGAAAAGCATATCGCTTACTACATTTTGGCTGTTCATGCAGTAAAACATCACAATGAGGCATTTATCATTTCTTTTCTCTAGTACCCCCTTCCCCTCTCTAGTCACAGCGGTTTTTGCATTCAATACCCATGTGTACCACTGAACATCTTTGCAAATTTATATCATTGTACTACACATAGTTGAGAAAATATGATGTTATAAACATTGAGATTTGTGAAAAATTAGTTTTTGCTTAAAATGCAGTGCTAATTAACCAGTCTGTAGGGTCATTCCATGTGAAGTGTCCTAGGGCTCCCAGCTTAAATTTTGGTGAAATTTGTACAGTATATACCTTAGGGTCCTACATGACCTTATGTAAAGTTTCAGGCTCACCTGTAACTTGGTTGAGTTGCTAGAGCCACTTTTGTGAAGACCAATTTTACCGAGACCGAAAAGTCGCAAAGAAATCTTCAAGTTTGGCATTCCACTGTTCGTAATGTAAAAGAGCAAGACTCTTGCTTCTGGGTATAGTGGTACAACTTTTTGTGCTCTACACACAAATTATGGAAGTAGAGTTCAGAAAGCAATGAATTTGGCTTAATCTCGGTTCAAAGTGGCAACAAATCATGTCGCAAGAAATTTGTCCCATACTTTAACGAGGCATAAGTAGTGGAGAAAGTGCGCTATGGACCTGTCTTTTGCCAAACTACTGTTTGCCTAGGTGTTTAGTATACCACAAATTTGGGCCTGGCTTGTGTGTTTAGTTACTGTACAACCATCCTGTAAATTTGCTAAAAAACATGAATGTATTAAAAGTCATTACATTCATTAACACCATTCAACAGAGCACATTTCATTCTATTAGAAAAACTTATTTTCATTTTTGTGTCTCTTTGAGTAAGGTGCAAAAATGGCACCTAAACTATTGAATTTTTTTGTAATTTGAGAAAAATCCTTATGTTGGTCCATGGTGGCTATGCCACTACCAATCTCAGTGAGTGGTAGCCCCACTGCCGAGGGGCCATGCCTGATAACTATGCAAGATCAGCCACAGGTGGGTTTCTTTACTGCAGGTTCTCAAGCCGGAATGTGGGTATCCAACAGGTTCCCAAGTCTTGTTTGGGTCTCCTTGTGGTTACCAAGCCATAATGCGGAATTCTTCAGTTGTTAAATGCTTTAAATTTGTTGTTGGGAACCCCGAAACTGACACACTGTTGGAGCCTCTGGCAGGGCTACCTGCACAATGCTCCCCCTTATCAGGTAAAATACAGGTCTGATCACTGCTGACCCTACATCTCTATTAAAAGGGTGAAGGATTTAGTACTGCTGATGGATTTGGAAACCAATATCAAGATGAACATTCCAGCATTGACCATTCAGAGTAGCATGGTTTCATGGCCGCACTGAAAACAGTGTGGATACCATGTTCATTGGCAAGATCCTCTAACGGCATTGGCCATGAGAAAGTTCATGCACATTCCTCAGTCAGTTCTGATGGTACATCCGAAGCTCTTCAGTCACCAATGTTACTATTCACATACAGTGACATACTCATACACACATACATACAACATACATACATACAGCAGTTGAAATTCTTGGATTCAAGTTTGACTTCCTCCTGGTTTGTCATTTTTTTGTGTTGGAATGTTATGTGGTTAGTTTTGAATTTACTCCATGTATGAACTGTCACCCTGACCTATGTTTGTCAACTTTACCTCATAAATTCTCAAAGTTAATTATTTTCATGGTCCCGCTATGCAGTGCCATGGAGGGTTGGGCCTCGTCATGTTCTTGTGATATATGGACGCTGAAATAAAGCTCCATATTTGTCTAAGCTACTAAATGGCATAAACAGTTTTGCATCAACTCTTCTATATTTTATGTTTTTATTGTTCAGCTTCAGTTACAATAATAGTAGAACAGCTCATGACAGATTACAGCATATATGTGTATTGCTTTGACATAAGCAGTCGAGAGAAAATGACAGTTCATATAACAATTTTTCAGTCATTTCTATTCATTTACATTCCTGTGCACATCTAAGTTGTGGTGTCCAAACAAGTACTCCACCACAGCTGGTGGAGAGTTTATCTGCCATTGTGCCTTGCCAATGCCCAGCACTGATATGACTTACACATCATCTGTATGTACAGAAAATGAGTGTGTGCACAATGGGACATTCAGTGCTGGATGACCGTTGCAATAATTTGTATTGATACTACTACTAAATCTACAGCTACGTCTTTGGAGCAGATACCTCCTCGAGATGTTTTGGGTTACAACTACCTAAACTATGTTTTCATATCTCATGAACATCTTTCATTGGTCTAAGAAGATAAAAGTGGAGCATGTTATTGCAAAGAATTCCAAATTACACCATGGATTCACCCACTTAGATGAAATATGTGTAACTCAAGATACTTAACTAATTGGAACATCACATAACAACATATTTTTAGATGATAATAATAATAGGTTTATTCTTATTCCTATTATCATGATTTTCAGTGCTTGAAGTGTTTTAAAACAAAATCCATTTCCGTTTTATAAAATGAATCTCAATCAGTCAATCCAGTTCAGTCAGACAAAGGATCAAGTTGTACGTAATATACTTCATCGGGAATATTTGTCCATGTTTAATTGATCATTCATCCCTTTCTTCATAATCTCCTACATTCCAGTAAATAATTTTTCCCATTTGTATTTTATTGCTCTCTTTGTGTGGGATTTCTGTGTACATTGTTTCCCTTTTTGCAGCAAAGAATACGAGAAATAGTAGGGCTGCATATCCAGACTACACTGTTGTTTCTCATGTGTAACTGTTCTTTGTCATTATTATTTATAAGAGCATACCGTATTTACTTGAATCTAAGCCGCACTTTTTTTCCGGTTTTTGTAATCCAAAAAACCGCCTGCGGCTTAGAATCGAGTGCAAAGTGGAAGTTCTGAAAAATGTTGGTAGGTGCCGCCACAACTAACTTCTGTCGTCAAATATATGTAACGCTACGCAGGCACAAAGACAAATACTGGCACCAAAACCTCTGCGTCAGTAAATAAATAAAAAAAGGTGGAAGACGAGCTTTTTTTTCTCCGCCCCGAGTTTCGACCACTGCATTTTCATACATTATCCAACGAAGTAAACACAAATTCCGTATTGTTCCTCTTCGAACGTAGCAGCATTTCAATGTACTACGAAAATCCGACTGGCAAGACTGTTTGGGATATTTGTCAATATGGCCAACTCTGCTTTCTGAATTTTTTCCTACCTGTGAGAAGAAATCGTTGCTAATAGGAACTTTTATGAATCGTGAATCACATACAGTATTCTCTTCACCATAAGAATAATACGAATATAAACATTTTGCCATGTATTCTTTCGTGTTTGCTACTATCTCATTTAAATCCTGTCCGCCTAATAAACTACGAAACTAGAGTGAGACAACAGCAGACGCGGAAGAATATACATACCATGTCATGTTTATATTCGTATTATTCTTATGCCTAATAGTGATACAGTCAGAAATGAAGCACGGCATTTGACTAGATTTTTAAATCTAAGATGACTCTAATTTCTGGGCATAATGTAATGTACTAAAGAGGCGTCTGCAAAGATTTTCAAACGGAAAGAATTTTTGCTAAATTCTCGTTCAGAACATCATCTATCATATGCAATCTATTATTTGATTCTTGTTGATCATTATCAAAGAAAGCAGCAGTGTAAGTAGCAACAAATAGCAATCTCTTGCCATTGTTTTGCTAATGAGACGATTCCTCTCTTTGTTTTTTTAAATTGTAAGCGGCGGTAGCGTGCACAAAAGCAAGCCATGCCGCGAGCGGCGACAGGCCGTAAACCCTCATTTTAAGAATGCGACAAACAATGCATGACACAGTACTGTAATGCATTTTCAGCTTTGAGTGACGGAAACACTTATAACAAAGAGAACTGCACTTGTCAGATCAAAGAAAAATAAGCAATCAATTCAAACCAGACGAAGCACGTGAAAAAGGAAGGGTACCCGTATAAATACGGACGGAGCGCCTGACGCATAACAGCGGCTACCTGGTAAAGCTTAACTGCTAAGCTTACGACTCAAACCAAACTACTACAGCTGTATCGTCATTCATTCAACCTAAATTGTGTCTCATATTACAATGGACCAACTTTGTTTCGATTTGGATGTGCGGCCTAAAACTTTTCTCTCCCCTTGAAATTCGAGTCTCAGATTTCTGGTGCGGCTTAGATTCGGGAAAATTTTTTTTCCTCGATTCGAGTCTCATTTTTCAGGTGCGGCTTAGATTCGAGTGCGGCTTAAATTCGAGTAAATACGGTAAGTTTCTCAAGTTTATTTAGAAGAAAACGGAAATGATTAGTTTTATCTTTACCATTAGGAGTTACATCCTGACATTTTAAACTACAATCCCTTTTGTAACCTCAGATCTCAGATTTGTGATGAGTAAAATGTGACAACAAAGAATCATCTGTGCCCAGATATGTCTATTATGTTGTTGTTGTTGTTGTTGTTGTGGTCTTCAGTCCTGAGACTGGTTTGATGCAGCTCTCCATGCTACTCTATCCTCTATCCTGTGCAAGCTTTTTCATCTCCCAGTACTTACTGCAACCTACATCCTTCTGAATCTGCTTAGTGTATTCATCTCTTGGTCTCCCTCTACGATTTTACCCTCCACTCTGCCCTCCAATGCTAAATTTGTGATCCCTCGATGCCTCAGAACATGTCCTACCAACCGGTCCCTTCTTCTTTTCAAGTTGTGCCACAAACTCCTATTCTCTCCAATTCTATTCAATACCTCCTCATTAGTTATGTGATCTACCTGTCTAATTTTCAGCATTCTTCTGTAGCACCACATTTTGAAAGCTTCTATTCTCTTCTTGACCAAACTATTTATCGTCCATGTTTCACTTCCATACATGGCTACACTCCATACAAATACTTTCAGAAACGACTTCCTGACACTTAAATCTATACTCAACGTTAACAAATTTCTCTTCTTCAGAAACGATTTCCTTGCCATTGCCAGTCTACATTTTATATCCTCTCTACTTCGACCATCATTAGTTATTTTGCTCCCCAAATAGCAAAACTCCTTTACTGCTTTAAGTGTCTCATTTCCTAATCTAATTCCCTCAGCATCACCCGATTTAATTTGACTACATTCCACTATCCTCGTTTTGCTTTTGTTGATGTTCATCTTATATCCTCCTTTCAAGACACTGTCCATTCCGTTCAACTGCTCTTCCAAGTCCTTTACTGTCTCTGACAGAATTACAATGTCATCGGCGAACCTCAAAGTTTTTACTTCTTCTCCATGGATTTTAATACCTACTCCGAATTTTTCTTTTGTTTCCTTTACTGCTTGCTCAATATAAAGATTGAATAACATTGGGGATAGGCTACAACCCTGTCTCACTCCCTTCTCAACCGCTGCTTCCCTTTCGCGCCCCTCTACTCTTATAACTGCCATCTGGTTTCTGTACAAATTGGAAATAGCCTTTCGCTCCCTGTATTTTACCCCTACCACCTTTAGAATGTGAAAGAGAGTATTCCAGTCAACATTGTCAAAAGCTTTCTCTAAGTCTACAAATGCTAGAAACATAGGTTTGCCTTTTCTTAATCTTTCTTCTAAGATAAGTCGTAAGGTTAGTATTGCCTCACGTGTTCCAACATTTCTACGGAATCCAAACTGATCTTCCCCGAGGTCCGCTTCTACCAGTTTTTCCATTCGTCTGTAAAGAATTCGCGTTAGTATTTTGCAGCCGTGACTTATTAAACTGATAGTTCGGTAATTTTCACATTTGTCAACACCTGCTTTCTTTGGGATTGGAATTATTATATTCTTCTTGAAGTCTGAGGGTATTTCACCTGTCTCATACATCTTGATCACCAGATGGTAGAGTTTTGTCAGGACTGGCTCTCCCAAGGCCGTCAGTAGTTCTAATGGAATGTTGTCTACTCCCGGAGCCTTGTTTCGACTCAGGTCTGTCAGTGCTCTGTCAAACTCTTTATGTAGTATCGTATCTCCCATTTCATCTTCCTCTAAATCCTCTTCCATTTCTATAATATTGTCCTCAAGTACATCGCCCTTGTACAGACCCTCTATATACTCCTTCCACTTTTCTGCTTTCCCTTCTTTGCTTAGAACTGGGTTTCGATCTGAGTTCTTGATATTCATACAAGTGGTTCTCTTTTCTGCAAAGGTCTCTTTAATTTTCCTGTAGGCAGTATCTATCTTACCCCTAGTGTGAGATAAGCCTCTGCATCCTTAAATTTGTCCTCTAGCCATCCCTGCTTAGCCATTTTGCACTTCCTGTTGATCTCATTTTTGAGACGTTTGTATTCCTTTTTGACTGCTTCATTTACTGCATTTTTATATTTTCTCCTTTCATCAATTAAATTCAATATTTCTTCTGTTACCCAAGGATTTCTACTAGCTTTTGTCTTTTTACCTACTTGACCGTCTGCTGCCCTCACTACTTCATACCTCAAAGCTACCCATTCTTCTTCTACTGTATTTCTTTCCATCATTCCTGTCAATTTTCCCTTATGCTCTCCCTCAAACACTCTACAACTTCTGGTTTAGTCAGTTTATCCAGGTCCCATCTCCCTAAATTCCCACCTTTTTGCAGTTTCTCCAGTTTTAATCTACAGTTCATAACCAATAGATTGTGGTCAGAGTCCACATCTGCCCCTGGAAAATGTCTTACAATTTAAAACCTGGTTCCTAAATCTCTGCCTTACCATTATATAATCTATCTGATACCTTCTAGTATCTCCAGAATTCTTCTATGTATACAACCTTCTTTTATGATTGTTGAAACAAGTGTTAGCTATGATTAAATTATGCTCTGTGCAGAATTCTACCAGACGGCTTCCTCTTTCATTTCTTACCCCCAATCCATATTCACCTACTATGTTTCCTTGTCTCCCTTTTCCTACTCTCGAATTCCAGTCACCCATGACTATTAAATTTTCGTCTCCCTACGTCTATTATACTTTAACTATTTTGGAGAACACTTTGACAGCATGACTAGTCATCACTGTAAAGTGTCATACCTCTGTAAGAGCTGTGCTCACACTTTATTCTTTGGACAGATGCTGCATAAATACCTTTTAATCTCTTCAGAGTGAGTGTCCTTCTTCTCAGCCCTGTACATATAAGAAGTGGTAGAGATAATTCAGTCTCTGGATTGACATGACGTAGGTATAGGCCATTCCTTCCAATGGTTCACATCCCCTTTAATCTCCAACACCTACCCAAAATTGGGTACACCCCATCTTAAATCACCCCTTTTCTTTAAACATTCTAATGATGAAGTTTCTCTGCAGTGTACTGTCTCTACCCAGTTTTCCAAACATATGTTCCCTAACTCCTTCTTTTATAACTTTGACCTATTCTCCCTCCAGTGTCATAAGTTACGTTTGTGTAAGTACTATCTGTTAATTAATAATGACTACTAAATCATATTTTCTGTATTACCACAGCAGTCGCATTGTACACACACTAAAAAACATTCTGCTGGAGGGCATCTTACTGATAACATACTCTAGTCTTCACATTTTGAGACACATACTCGCATTATATATTAAAAGCCTTGTCTCGAGTCCTACTAAGAAAAAAATTTAAGTTTAGTCTTACTCTATATTAACTCTTCTCTATAATTGTAAGGTATAACACACCTACCTATTATTTCATCAGTTCATCGATTTCAGATTAAAAGCTGAAATATGTTAATAACTACTGCCTTTTATTGTATTTATTAAAATGATTTACATACCAGCACTATCTCTTCAGAGATAACTTGGATCTCCTGTGATACATTTTCTGCTCATATATTAATCAGTCTGTTAGTGTTTCTTCTCTAAAGATAATTACATGTTCAGATATGGCCACCAAACAATTTTCTCTCTGGATTGCTGCTTTACCTTTATTTATAAGCTAGTTCATGGCAGCTACCTTCATTTAGGGAATGTATTCCACTCCTGTGCTTCCCCCCTCTTTTTTTTTTTTTTTTTTTTTTTTTTTTTTTTTTTTTTTTTTTTTTTTTTTTTTTGCTAACATATGTATTACTTCCAAATATACTGTCTGTGTCAGACAAGACTGTCTTGTAGGTTTGTTATTGCCTCATGCTATCCTATGTTAATAGGTTGTATTTATCACAATATGGCCAATGTACAAGAAAGTTTTCAGCTGTAGAAACATGTGAATATGGCAAGAGGGATGACAGGATAGGTACCAGCCTCATCCCATGATCCCTTCGCTAATGGGTTCTTCACCCAGACACCAAAGGATGGAGTGTGGTCAGCATACCACACAGAATGGACTTGTCTCAGCTTCACCTGTACACACCCCAAAAATTGATGCTAATGTACACCTACTGCAAGCACGAGGGTATGGAGTAACAATACATTCATAATTTTTCGAACAGTCATTGTTATAAGTAAGTCTGTCTATTATCTCTGTCTTCGCATGTTGCTACTAGCAAGGTGATAACTTCCTTTACAAAATGTCATAGAAATGCAGCCATAATATGTCATAGTATAGGAAAAATAAAAAAAATTCTGCTTACCCCTAATATACATTAATAATCATGTATATGCCAATTCTGTCTTGTCATATACAATAACTGTAATGGGTTCTGTATTATATATGTTTCTTTTATTTATGACAGAATTATGTTAAGTCTCTCTGTGACATGTCATTTGACAACTAAAATTAGGACAGGACAGTGAGAGATACATTCAAGTTAAAGATCAGAAGATAACAAGAGTAAAAGAAACTACTTTAGAGCAAATGAAATGTGAAGTAGTGAAATAATTAACTCAGACACCTGATGTACATCAAACTGCAAAATCTGCAAAGCACACAGATCCTCCTGAGATTTAAATTTCTCTACTGTATCAATATTTAATAATCATTTTCCTCATCCTGTTTCAAGGACTGCTAAAAAACTGCTTTTGGATTAGTTTGAATGGTCCACAGTATTTTGAAAAAAATCTTTCTCTTTATATTTAAATTATAATAATATGATATAATCAGTACACTCCAGGGATTACACGGTTACCAAGTGTCAGTTCCAGCAATTACCTTTAGTTTTCTTCAGTCGACTCTTAACCATAGGCGCTGCTTACTTTATTCATCATGTATTTCAAAACACTCTCTTTCAACTTTAACCAAGCATTAAATAAATAAATAGCCATGCCTGGTCAGCTTACATGGGGGTCTAGCTCTGAACTGAGTAAGAGCTAGACATAACTCTGCGTATGACACTGCGATGGGGGTCCTCAATCCTGACATGGTGCGTCCCAATGGTTGGTAGGGGAATTCCTGTAGATATGCAGGACAGGTGTGAATAAGGCATAGCCAAATAAGCACCCGCGGATCAACTGAGGGAATGAGGAAAATGGTCAATGGCCTCGAAGGCAGAAGAGGGGAAACCTTAATGGCACAGAGGGAGGATGAACTGACTTAAATCCACTCTGCATCTGACTTGCAACAAGTGGCAAAGTGGTCAGCATCTGATCACCAGAGGTGCAGCTGAAAATGTATGTTCTGGAGCTATCCACTCAAGTCCTATGAAACTGGACTATCGTCCAAAACTTGTGATGAGCAAGTACTGGGAGGCGTGACAGGAAACAAATGTGTACCCCAGGTGGTAACCAATCCACTTCTGCCATCAACAGCACAACCAGACTATCGGATTCTGGAGAGTCTGGCTTGACACACATACAGAGGGAAGCTGAGACCTCTGGCCAATTTTGCCCAAATACCAAAACATTTTTCGGAACATTAAATATAAATTCTCTCTCGCGGGTAGGGAAGTTGTATGAACTAGAGAAAATCCTTAACAAACAAAAATTGGAAATACTGGCACTCCAAGAAACAAGACTGACCGATGAAAATGCAGTGGATTTAAGGAACTATAGACTTTTCAAAAGCAAATCAGACAAATGGATTCTCAAAAATACACCACATTTAGGACTTGCTTTTGCAGTCAAAAGAGCACACTCAACTCAGTAACTCATGTGAAGCCTGTAATCTATCTATCTATCGCTTGCGCCTTGTCCTGCAGTTACGCAGTGTCGGCCATGGTTAACCGGATTTGGCATGTTAATTTTAAGGGGTGGCCGGATGCCCTTCCTGCCGCCACCCTGTACCCCTCAGGATGGAATGAGTGTACGCCAGCTGTCTGCGTCTAGTGTAAATCGTGAAATAGTGGGAATGTGTTTCAAATGTCTGTGAGTCGTGTAACTGAGGCGGGACGTGGGGACCAGCCTGGTATTCACCTAGTAGGATGTGGAAGACTGCCAAAAAACCACATCCAGGCTATCCGGCACACTGGTCGTCGCCGTTAATCCGCCGGGCGGATTCGATCCGGGGCCGGCACGCCTACCCCAGTCCAGGAAGCAGCGCATTAGCGCGCTCGGCTATCCTGGCAGGTCATGTGAAGCCTGTAAATAATAGGCTATAAACAATCACCCTAAAGTGTGCAAGCAAAACATACACACTGATCAACGCACACATGCATATCAATGATGACAATAAAACAGATCGCACAAAGGTAGACAAATTGTGGGAAACACTAGAAATTCCACAAAACCACATCAAAATTTCAGTGTGCAGCTAGGCAAAGAAAGAAAATATAGGAAAACAATAGGAAACTTCCCAGCACATAAATGGACTAATCAAAATTGATGGAGGTTGGTCGAATTCTGCAGGATATTCAACCTTAAAATCATGTCAATGTATTTCAAGAAGAAACCATCAAAACAAATGACGTTGAGATCACCCAACTCACTCATTAGTGAATTCCAAATTGATCATGTAGCAATTTCCTATCCAAACCACAGAGAAATCATGAATATCCAAGAAAGAAAGGGTGCAAATGTAGACTCAGACCATTACCTAATAAGAATCAAACTATGGTTAAAACCTCAGAGGTTCACAAAAAGGAAGCCACTAATCCCAAAATTTGACACTAGTCGGATCCAACCATCTTTCACAGAAGAATTAGAGAAAAAACGCTCCAACAATTGGAAGCAACACAGAAGCAAACTAATCGAAACCGCACAAACACTGATACCTCTGCAAAAAAGAAAAAAAAACACCCTTGGTGGAACGAAGAATGTGAACAATCAATCCAATCTCGACAGAAAGTTTGCAGTAAGTGGAACAGCAGAAAGACTGGGAAGAATTACAGAACATTCTTGGCAGTGAGGAAAGAGACAGCCCAATTAATCAGAAACACCAAAAGGAAATTCAAAGAGCACCAGCCACTTGAAATTGAGAAAGACTTTGAAAGAAACAACATGCAAAATTTTTAAAAGAATTTCAAAACAAAACTCACAGGATATCAGCCGCAAAATCTTTGCTTCAAGAAGGGAAATGGGCAATTTGCGCTGAACAATCAAGAAAATTGCAAAGAACTTGGAAGATATTTTGAAAAACTACTGAACTGCCCAGAACGAACACAAAGATTTCTGCCTTAGGAACCTGAATCCACAAACCCAAACTCATTATCACCAGATGTAGAGGAAATCGCCAAACAGATCAAACGTCTTAAAAACAATAAAGCTGCAGCTGAAGATGGAATCATAGCAGAAATCCTCAAATCACCAGGCCCAAATACTCTAAAAGAAATCACAGAAATAATACAAGACATTTAACAAACAGAACGAATTCCAGATGACTGGACAAATGCATTAATTCATCCTCTACACAAGAAAGGAGATAGATATGGTGTAAACAACTATAGGGGAATCTCATTGATATCAGTAGCTTACCAAACTCTATCCCAGTGCCTTCTCGATAGAGCATAACAACTACTACAACCCAAAATTGGAGAATATCAGGTGGGATTCAGACCAGGCCGTTCATCTCCAGAGCAAATTTTGAACTTAAAACTACTGTGTCCGACTAAGTGCCTGCAACTCTCGCTTCCCACGAAGCAGACCGGTACAGTGGGCCCTGAACCGAGTAGGGGCCAGCCTCGCCGGTCGTCCCGGAAACACAGACGCTTCCCAGGAGGCGTCCACGGCGCTGCAAGAGGTCACTACAGCCACGGACCTCTTTCCTTCCACTCGACACGTGACTGCAAATAGAGCCAGCCATATCCATGCACCAAGCAGTATTTAGGCTGGCACAGGAGCCTGGAGAGGCAGTTCACGCCGAGCAAGCCCACTGGTGTCATCATAGCCGCCGCATCATTGTCCACCGCCGCCCGCATACCGGAGCCATCCTCGCAGGGCCTCTACTCGTCCTCGGACTCAGGTGACGGCAACGTGGACTCCACGCCGCTCTTCACGAGACGCCCAGGGCTTGGTTTGGTGAAGTTGTATGGTTACTACAGACAGTTTATGTTTGTAAGAATCTCTGATTTAGTTCTTGGTAGGCTTGGAGGATCATGCTACCTCCCGAATATTGTTTTGTAGATTTTGAAGAAAGACTTTAGTTTAAATAAAAATGCTATAACTCACACTCTGAGATTTTCCTATCCACGGACAGCGGATATATTAAAAACTAATCTTAAGACATCGGAGAATAAGTGGCAAAGATGTAGTTTGCACATTTGTTGACTTTAAAAAAGCCTATGATTCAGTCGATCATCAATCATTATTCAAAATATTAAAAGAACGGGTTAGATCTGATCCTTTTCTGATCAAAATAGGAGTAAGGCAAGGAGATGGACTCTCTCCAGTACTGTTCAACTGCATCCTTGAAAGGGTGATACAAGAATGACACAAACTGAAATCAGTCCTCAAGATTGACCAACCAATTACTCTCATCAGAGGAAAATTAACAGTAGATTGCCTAGCATTTGCAGATGATATAGCCATCTTAACTCGCGAAGTTTCAACAGCCAAAAAACAGACTGAACTCCTGAAAGAAACTACGGAAAAAGTCCGCCTGCAAGTATCTTTTGAAAAGACAGAATATATGACTTGCATCAAACAAGCACCAAAATTCATGGAGACAAAATATGGCAAAATTAAATGAGTCCCACAATTTAAATATCTCGGTGAAAAGATTGAGGAAAATGGAATATAAACGAAAGCCAACAAAGTCAGATGCCAAAAGATGGACACTGATTATCGACTCACTCAAAATACATTATAAAACCATCATAAAACCAGGATGCCTATATGAATCAGAGACACTAATTTTAAACAGGGAAACAGGCATAGAAAACATTCAGAAAAAGGAATGGAATATAATTAGAAAAATGTTAGGCCCAAAACTTGTAGACGAACAGTATCGGCTCAGGGACAAACAGGAAATCAAACAATAGTCTAAATATTCACAGAGACATTAGAAAATGCAGATTAAGATTGTATGGACACATCAAAAGAATGAATCCGGACAGAATTTCAAAGCAAAAAGTTGAATTCTATGAAAACAGGAGTAAATCCAAAACAGACCCAATGAAATGGATTGGCGAAATCAAACCAGATCTGAAATTAACAGGAATTACACCAGAGGATATCCATACCAGGGAAATCTTCAAATCCAAAATTCACATATGACAAGCTGACTAAGAGGAGAAACCAAAGAAGAAGACTGGAACAACGTGGTCTCGAGTAAAAAAAATGAAGCCCACAGCAAAAGAATGAAAGAAGTAGGGGTACAAGGAAAGTGAAATGCATGCCACTATGTACTTCGCGTAGTCCTTATGGGCTCATTCACAAATATAAACAGGGTGTTACAAAAAGGTACGGCGAAACTTTCAGGAAACATTCCTCACACACAAAGAAAGAAAATAAGTTATGTGGACATGTGTCCGGAAACGCTTACTTTCCATGTTAGAGCTCATTTTATTACTTCTCTTCATATCACATTAATCATGTAATGGAAACACACAGCAACAGAACGTACCAGCGTGACTTCAAACACTTTGTTATAGGAAATGTTCAAAATGTCCTCCGTTAGCGAGGATACATGCATCCACCCTCAGTCGCATGAAACCCCTGATGCGCTGACGCAGCCCTGGAGAATGGCGTATTGTATCACAGCAGTCCACAATATGAGCACGAAGAGTCTCTACGTTTGGTACCGGGGTTGGGAAGACAAGAGCTTTCAAATGCCCCCATAAATGAAAGTCAAGAGGGTTGAAGTCAGGAGAGCGTGGAGGCCATGGAATTGGTCCGCCTCTACCAATCCATCGGTCACTGAATCTGTTGTTGAGAAGCGTACGAACACTTCGACTGAAATGTGCAGGAGCTCCATCGTGCATGAACCACATGTTGTGTCGTACTTGTAAAGGCACATGTTGTAGCAGCACATGTAGAGTATCCCGTATGAAATCATGATAATGTGCTCCATTGAGCGTAGGTGGAAGAAACTAAAATGAGCTCTAACATGGAAATTAAGCGTTTCCGCACACATGTCCACATGTCATATTTTCTTTATTTGTGTGTGAGGAAGTTTCCTGAAAGTTTGGCCGTACCTTTTTGTAACACCCTGTATAAAAATAGGGCTATAGTGTCTCAGGTAAGGAGTAAAATTAATTAATAAGGTAATAAAGTTATAAACATAACTAAATATAATTATATAATGTTAATTGATATATAAAAAATCTGCTCACCAAGCAGCGACAGGAGGACACACATATAAAAGGTATTACATATGCAAGCTTTTGGAACCAGTGGCTCCTTCTTCTGGCAGAAGGGTTGAAGGGGAAGAAAGAGGGATGAAGGAAAAGGACTGGTGAGGTTTAGGAAAAGGGGTGGATGAGAAGGAGAGACTGATTTTTGGGACTACACCGGACGAATTTGAGGTTTTCAAATCTATGTGCTCATGGAAACTCTTCACTCCAGGGCTAAAGTTGAGCAGCTTTGTCACCTATCCTGTGTAACATGTAACAGGGAGACCTAACTCTCTTCCTCCTAAGAGGTGCAGACTAATGACTGACACATGTGCACTTGAGTTCCTTGTCATGTCCTGAGCCTAACAAGCAGCATTCCATCTTTGCATATACATATGTGGCATATTATTTTCCACTGGGAATGCTTCTCAAGGGCTGATGCATTCTCATTTTCATTTAATGGAAACTTTTTCGGTGGCTATTTCCTTTGCTTCTTGTTCCTGCTTTCTCGTGCCTTCTGATTAACTTATACATACGCATAGCACTCTGGTTGATGACAGTGCTTTTGCAAATGGCCTTTACATCCGTATCTGTAACACTTTACTTCAGAAGTAAAGACCCAGTGGTCAATACGCCCTTTTGTAGCAATATTGATTCTTCCAACTGTGTGGCGATTCTAGCAGCTGTGGCCAGATCACATGGATTCTCCATTCTGACTCTCCATGACATGTCAACAGGGAAACCCTGTAAAAAGCCATCAAGAACCAAGTTCTCGGCTTGATGTAAGGTGACTGCATCAGCTTCTCCATTTCTCGTCAACACATATGTTTGTGTATCGATCTTTCAGATTCAATCTGAGTAGGATTCTGCTGATTTGTTGTGTTTCTGTGACAGACCATTTAGTTTTTCTTTGAAAAATCTCATGCTATTTTGTTTCTGGTAGCACTGCCGCAGCCTTCAGCTAGCTTTGGCCTTCAGCTAGCTTTGGCCTTCAGCTAGCTTTGGAATGTTTCTGCCTTGCTATGTGCTTCACTGTACAGAATGTACATTTTAGCCTTGTGCACTAACCGTAAGTTAACAATGTTTCACCTGTCCAATTTCTCAGCTTGGCATTAGCTATGACATCATTAATCAATACAGTTACATTCTTCATTGTTTTTCTGGAAAAAGGTGTTATGAAGTTGGGTGCTGAAAAATCTAGAGAAGGATGGACACACTCCTTACTGAGTTTACGTTTCGTGATCCTGACTGTTGGGGGGCTTGCAGTACTTCTAAGTGCCATATAATTCTTCATTTTACTCCTTCTGCTGAGCATTTACTATTAATATCATCATCACTTGTTTTTATAAAGCAGCAACAGACTCACCCGTGGTAGCCGAACATGTGTCTGGCATTTTGCATATTTTTCAACTGCCATTACAATAACAGAAACAATGGGAAAAACTACACTTATAATACACACAAAAAATGAACTGCATTAGTTTTTACGCTGGATCATGACCCAACATGACTCAAAACAGTTCTGTGCTAAATTAGCTAGTGCTGACTTAGCATATTGTAACTCATGCCCTGATAAAATTACGCCTCTCTGGTATTAAATACTCTTCCTCACAATTTCCCTTGAATAATGACAAGTCTGTAGGCTCCTGCAGTCTAACAAAATGGCGCTCTGTCAGTGCTGTTAATGTTCTTATTACTCATCATGGTCACAGAAGGATAAACACAATCAGGAAGACCAACAGAAAAGTCCTCATGCATTGCACTGCATTGTGTTGACTGGAAGTCCAGATGGTATCAATGATGGATGCTGGAGACATGGTTCCACTGCCACTGAAGTCCTGAGGTGACAGCCAATTCTGACACCAATATGTAACATGTGGTGGGTTGTGACCCTCGCGGACGCAGGATAATGATAAGTGAAGCAGGGTGGTGAGGGTCTGTCTGGCACTGTGGGTGCTGATGAGGGAGCACTGGGGAATTAGACATTCATTAGCTTTAGTTTAAAATTGAATTGCCTTCTCCTCATAAGAAGCAAGGGAGGCTGCATGCAGACACTGTAGGCAGAATGGACTGCACTGATGTGTATTCAACAGTGTCTCTAGGTTGTTGGTGCAGCTCGCACAGTAGAGAGGTACCATGCAGGGTAGCCTGCCAATTGGCTGGAGGCATTGCTCATTTGTTGTTGAGACCTAACAGCTCCATGGTGCTTTTGACCAGGGCACACTCGAGAACCTTGAAGGGGAGCTCTACATTGGATGGCAATGATAGTGCAGAATTGCAGCATGACATCTCCATCAAAGGATGGTTGTGGACGCGAGTGTCAGCTCACAGAGATGAGTCGGGGCAGCAGCAGCTAGCACATTTCCCAAGTACAACAACAGTGTAATGGTGCACCATGCACCATCAGTTCGGCCCCAGTGATCTGGTGATAGTAGACTCCAAGTCTTGACATCTGTGGATGAGAGGTTGACAGTTCATAGCAACTAAGTCCAGCAGACAAGGTCGACTACAATCTCAAAGATAGAAGTAGACAGCAAATCAAGGGTCCTACCTTGATGCTGGTTCACTGCAACTGGAAGGTAGAGGGACTTGGAAGCCCAAGTATTTATAATCGTCTGACAGAGGCAACAACGTTATATCTTGGCAAGGATGACCAAATGTGGCCTCATTTTCTAGGTTAATCAGCAGTCTTTGCCACACATCCGTGTCCCAACAGTGCATTTCAGCTCTTCAGCTTGGTGCTTTTGTGCAACATCAGCAGGCTGAAAGGCATTCTTGTGTAACATGTGTGTGTTGTTACAGTACCTTGCAGCACTGTCAAAATGACGTTATGTGCTTCCCACAGTGAGGTCATCGTGCTGAACCGATGATTCAGACGTCTTGCTCAAGTGATGTAGGTGATGACCTCAGTTGTTTACCTTGATATTGGAGCTTTGGCTCTCCTGCCTGTTTGACATTCTAGTTGAGACATTGTGCTTGAGCCTACCTTACTGTGGCTCATTGCTTGCTGGGAAAAACTTTAAATAATTTTAAATTTACTCAGTACATCCTTCTGTCATGCAGCACATCTTTCTCATTGCTGTTGTTTAAAAGGAGATGAAAATAATTTGCCTTACCAGCTTAATTCATTTTATGACTAATAACACTCCAAATTGTTATTCCCTTGTTTCTGAAATCCTGACTGTTTTGTGCATAGTGCTTGTTTTTGGAGACATGGTGAAGAATTTTGCATAACTGCTGTAGCACATCTTTCTCCTAAGCCTTGCACAGAGTCAGTCCTCTGCAATAGATAAAGCTCTCTCTTCCTAGAATAAAATGCATTGATATCAGATGTTGCTGCCATTTCTTTGCCTTCCATTGTTATTTTCCGTGACCCATTCTAAACAAAAACTAGGTCCATAGTGCTATAAGAATTTTTTGAGAAAGAATTTTATTTCTCATTTATTGTATGTATATTGCTAATCTCTTCCCATTTTTTATCCTGTACATTCTCCCTGAACAGTGTAATTATGTCAGCATTTACAATTCTGTGAAATTTAATATTTTCATTTTTAGTTAAACCTGATTGAGGGGGGGGGGGGGGTGCTTTATTGCTTCCAGTTAACCACTATGGTAGGATAATCCGCTTATTATGGGTCTCTCATCTATTTCATGAAATCAGTTGCATTTAGAAATACATTATCAGTTACTTTTGCACTTGGTTAGAGACAAATCAGATTGCTTCATCTTCCATACAAGGCTACGCACTTGCAAATTACTTCTGTAGAAGATATCACAAAAATGGAGCTAATGTTATTTTAATAAAAATTGGGATGAAACAAACAAAATTGAGAGTTTTCAGTATGTCACTGCAGAAAGATACTTTGAGGCAACAGTCATAGAAATTAGTGGTGCAAATATAGTTGTGTGTATCTACTGTATTGCTCTCCAAATAGGAACTTTGAGTCATTTCTCAGTAAACTTGGAAAATAGCTAAATAGGATATACATAGACAAGAAATCATTAGTACTATGTGAGGACTTCAAAATTGATTTTCTTGGAACAAACAGAAGGAAAGAACTGCTCAGCCTAACAGATACTTTCAATTTAAAACAAACAGTAACAAGCACAACAAGGATTACAACTCTGGACCAAATATTTGTAAACACAACCTATACCACAAATACAAATTTTAGTGACCATGAAGCCCAAGTGCTAACCTTAAAAAAATCTGTGACTGCAAGAACGTTCAATACACAGAGCGTAGAAACATTCACTCAATTATTACCAAGAGAATGGCGGGAAGAAGCTTCACAGATGCATTACATCAATAAAAAGTTGAAAAGTTCTCCGATATTTTCAGTTATTATTTCAAAACAGCAATTCCTCTCAAAACATAGGTGGTGAGGAACATAAATCTAAAAGCAAAGACGTGGATAACAAGAGACATAAAAATGTCAAGCAACACAAAAAGAGAATTGCTCAAGTGCAGAAAAAGTCACAATATATCACCTCTCCTTAGCAGTTATGTTACAAAATACATTCAGATATTTAGAATAGTCATATGTCAAACAAACATAATGACTAATAATAAGTTTATATTGGAGTGGGAAAACAAAAGCAAAGCAAACTAGAAAGTAATAAAGTAGGATGGAAATAGCAAAAAGGAAAACATGACCCTGAACTGTGGCAACAAGAGTGTTACTTACCCCCAACTGACTAAAAATCTCTTCATGCAGTACTATGTACAAAAAACTACTTAATAACAAGAGAGGCAGCCAAAAAAACAACCAGCAGTGATTCTTATTCATAAAAAAGTGACAAAAGCATATTTAGAGAACTATAGATCTGTCTCTTTAGCATCACATTTTGCTAGAATCTCTGAGAGAATCATGTATAACAGACTAATGAGATTTCTGAACAGGAAAAAATTCCTCTCTGATGCCCAACATGGTTTCTGAAAGAATAAATCTATGACTAGTGCCATCTCTAACTTTTTTTAAAATGCTCTAGGGCAAATGACAAAAACCAAAATGCTGCTGGTATTTTCTTAGAGCTAAGCAAAGCTTTTTACATCTTAGACCACAAAATCCTACTGGAAAAGCTCCAAAAGTATGGCAATAGGGACACTACATCAAAATAGTTCTTCTCAAACTTAACAAACTGGAAACAAGGTAGTAATAAAAGATGAGTTAATGATAGCAGTAGATCACATTTTTCACATGCAAGAAGATTAAAAGTGGAGTCCCTCAAGGGTTCATTCTTGGGCATATCATTTTTCATCTGTGCATAAATGACCTAGATCTAAGCAGTAAATTGCAAATATATACCTTGTTTGCAGATGACACTAGCATCCTTCTTACAGGGATAACCTCAAGACTGTCACAAGCAAACACGCGTAAAGCTACAGACCAGATAAATGACTGGTTTGATGGAAATAATCTAATCTTAAATGCTTGCAAAGCAACTTTTCTAAACTTCTGATTAAAGGGAGAAACCTTCAACACCTCAGCAATCATAACTCCAGCACAATGATACCCTCATTGGAAACAAAATTTTTAGGTATATTACTCCAACATTATTTTAAACAGTAGACACACATAACACAAAACAAATGTGACACTAAAGAAAGTATACTAGCCTATGTTTACTTGCACATAAAGCAAGCTTCAACATGGTTCAAATTGCATACTTTTTCTGGTTTCACAGCATTCTACAGTATGGGATTATATTGTGGAGAAGCACAACTGCTAGCTCAGTCATCTTCTTGACCCAAAGATGAGCTATAAGCGCAATGCACCTTGTGCAACAAACAGATTCCTGCAGGCTCCTCTTTCAAAAGTCTTTGATCCTCTCACTCCCCTGTATTTTTGTTCTAGAAACTTGTGATTATGTGAGAAAGAAGTTGAAGGAAATTAATAAAAACTTTAACATACATGAACATGATACCAGGCAAAAAGACAAAGTCTGTGTTCAGTCAGTAAGGACATCAGCCTTTAAAACCTCAACAACAAGTAGTGCTATACAAAGGTACAAAGGTTAGTCACATAAAGTCATTTCTTCATTTCCTCTTTCTGATAAATCCCTAAGGGCATTCTCATTAGATCACTCCTTCAATTCAGTTGCAGAATTTTTAGACACTATGAAGCTTAGCAGACTTGAAGCAAGAATGCGCAAAAAGTGACAATCTGTAGAGATCTTCTGGATGAATAAACAATTTGAATGTATGTCTTGTAATTCCTGCCACAAATTTTACTGAGTGTGGTGTGTATTTGATGGATGCAAGATAAGCACTGGTAGTAATGACAAAACTAATGAAAACATTAAAGTTTTATGTGCATTGACAAATGCAATATTATCCAATATTTTGGGGTGAGTGCTGCCAATTTTTCATGACTCCCAGCAAAATTCATAAGTTTGTAATCTACCCCGCCCTCCTTTGTTGTTGCTACTCTCTGCTATGGTGAAGTATTTTCAGAAAATTTGAGAGGAGTAAGATTTAGAATAAACTTTTTACTTATATTTTCTTGCACACTTGGCTCAGTTCTTCATGTCTAGGGGTCTGAATCTTCAAGTTAAAATTCTCATGGTTCAATGAATCTAAATAATTATGAAGAATGTATGCAGAATTTTCAGTTTCTACAATGATTTATTGCATCAAATTTTACTATATCACACAGTTTTTTGAATTTTAACATTCACAAAGCTGAAATTACATTATTTATCCAAACTACAAAGATACACCTGATCACATCAGAGGCATGCTTACTACTACTTCACTCTGTGGTAATATCAATATTCCAAAGGGTTTACAATTTTTCTTGGCAAATGAATTTCTATTAGTTTAGATTATTATTTTATAAATAAATCCAGAAATAAACATAATAAACAGAATTAGACTGCATAATTAATAACAGGAATTTTAAGTATGCCAAATATTTAGTAATTTCAAATATTTCTGAAGAAGCAATTTTAACTGTATATTCATAGCTATTACATATTAATTGTAACAATGAAAATAAAGTAATTCCTTTTCATTAATTTTAGCTTGAAATATAATGCATTGTGTATAGAATTATATGAAATTTTTCAGAAAAACAGCTCAGGTAATACTGACCTTTCCAAAATTTGAAAAATATTTCTGTTATTGACTACTTCTGTTGAGGAAAAGTATTGCTACGGGGGGATGTCCCTATACAAGTTCACGTTTGAAATGCATCATGATTCAGGCAAGGGCTGATATATCTGAACAGGCTGTACAAGTGAAAGCTGGAGCACCAAGACAAGTGTCTACCTGACTACCTGTCAACCCTTGGCAGTGGATCGAATTGGAAGGCTTTGATAGAATGCTCGCATTGATGTGAGGCTATAACAATTAAATGTTGCTTTTCTGGTGTTGCAGAAACAAACACATTGTTAAGGCAAATGACTAATAACATATGTGGTACATAGTTTTATGTTATCTCAACACCATAAACAGCCTTAACAGTTTATGATAATCAAGACATAGGTACACTGCTCTTGAGAGGAAAGTAGTATGGAACCAAGCCTGTCATGTATCGTACTGCTGAGCAGTGAAATTATGGAAATACAGGTAGGCAGTTGTCATTGTAAATGAGATCTCTGCTGCACCATTTTGCTGCCACAGTCTCCAAACGAAGAACAATAGAGTACAAATAGGTAGACCTACAAATGGATTATGTATCATAATCAGAAATATTACACACAATGTTTCTGTATGCAACTCTACGACAGCAACTAATGGCTACCAGGGTGCCCTATTATGCAAAATCTGAATATACACAATTGTGTTAAACTCATACATTTCCTCCAGGAATATGTCATAAAGCTGAAACATCATTTGATATATTCTTTTGCATTTACAGGAATGTTAAATGTGATACAGAATGACTTGACTGCGTCTGTTCCTAACACATTCATGAATAAATTAAGAAAGGAGAAAAATGAATCAAATTTTGTCTCAGTTATTCTGGATGAAGCAACTGATCTCTCCTCAGTACTTTGCTTTGTCACAACTGCTCGTCAAGCCATAATGTTGGCTTTTTATTTTTTTTTATTTTTTTATTTATTTATTTATTTATTTATTTTTTATATGATCAAAGCTACAACAGAACAGCAGTAAGCTGGACATTTGCATGGGCTGCAGTCGTGACTGATAAACATGTTTTCTTCTGCAATGTTCATTGAACATTCTGCTCATTGACTGAATTCATTTCTATCCCAAGTCATGTCAAAGATAATAGAATGCAGAATATTTTTTCTCACTTCAGATCGTCATGCTACTTCTTCCAGCTCAACAAAAGGAACACGTGCTGTAGATGATGAAGTAAAGAACTGACTGCCGAAGGTGTCTGCCCTGTGGTATATCCTGTATACTTTTGCAGATATTTTGGTTCTCACTGACAACATATTTGATATACTTGAGAGCAGAGATGACATGGGCTACTCTGTAACAAAATTAATGAATTCAAAGAAATGTTGAAAACCGTACTTAATGTATTTGAAAGAATATTGGACCGGGTCACTCATGGCCAGCATACAGATGAACCAGTGACTAAATGTCTTAGTCAATTTGGAAACAAATTTTGGAAGTGTACACAATGATGTGTCAGTTACAAGATAAATTCAGTTACTAGGACTTTCTGTAATTTTTGTAAATTTTAAACATACTAAATTTTGCTCAATGTAAACAATGTTACGCTGAGCCAGCTTTACAATGACCGAAAGTCTGCTGTGGATCAGTTTTTGTTTTTTCCTGTTTATGACAACAGCTAGTGATTGTGCATATTTTTAGAAAAGTCTGTTATAATAGTGTTGGTGATCTGTTGAAATTTATTGTAAAATGGGCTCCTGTTTGCATCATGTGAAACTTTTAAAACTCTTTGAACTTATATTTAGTTATTCTCACATCCGGTGTCTTAGTTGAGAGAAGTTTCTCAGTCATTAAAAAAAAAAAAAATAATAATAATAACTGAGTAGGCTATGTATGTAGTTCACACTCTCAAGAACAACTTGCAAACTTAACTCTATTATTAACTGACAAGGATCTCTTGCAGTAGCTGAGATCTGAGTTTTATGGCCCATTGCTAATAAAGTTGCCAGATATGTATTTTCATATTTAAGAATATTTTATTCTATTGTAACTACTCACCTTAACAATGAGTTCACTGCACGCCACTTTTCCCATGGACATCTGTTACTCTAGATGTCCTCAATCAGAACTGCCTGAATTAAATCAGAACAGAAGTATCCACACACAACAGCCTCAGTAATTTTTATTAGGAACCCCTCTAACTGCTTAATGAAGTTTGAAACATTTCGTGTGCAATCTGTAGACTGCCAGAATTGATATTTTGTATATTTTCAAATATATTACTGATGTACAGCACTCAAAGAACTGTTTAACGCAGTACTCATTGAGATCTCTGGTCTTGACATTGATACCCCATTTTTTGTATGTGGCCCCTCCCCCTTTCTCGTATTATGCCTGCAGTAACATGATACCAATCTGTATCTATCTAAAATCCATTGCTTTTGTTGATATACACCAATGATCTGCCACTTACCATGACAGAGGATTCAAAAAAATACTTTTTGCAGATAACACAAGTGTTATTGTATGGAGTGAAATGTAAATAATCTAGCTAATAGGTAAATTGTGGCTTTCAGTGAGCATGTTAATGCTCACACATGGAAAAATTCCTGTAGTAGTTGGTGTTAGAGCTGTACCTTTTTTTGGATTGAAGTCAGCTGATAGGTATATCCGCTTAAAGGAAGTCCCTCTAACTAAGGGCTCACCTTCAGAGGATGTAATGTTTCCAAGAAGAGAAGGAATTAGCATATTTCATCAAAATATAAGAGGTATTAGAGATAAAGCGAGTGAACTGCTTATAGATGTTGATGCTGAAATTAGTGGTATATCAGAGCACCACTAAAATAATTTGACAATTCATATACTGTCTTTACCAGGATACAGATTAGCTGGCTGTTTTTCAAGGAGTTCCTTGCGGGATGGGGGAATGGCTATGTACATAGAAAACAGTATTCCGTTTGAGTCCATAGACGCATCACGGCACTACACTGAACAGATATTTGAATGTTGTGCAGGGACAGTTGAATTTAGTGAAACTAAGCTTCTAATTGTTGTTATTTATAGGTCCCCAAACTCTGACTTCAGAGAATTTCTCTTCAAGCTAGAGAGGGTTCTTGATTAACTTTGTAGGAAGTATCAGAAATTAGTTATACATGGTGACTTCAATATAAATTTTGTACATGATGGAGCAAGAAAAAGGATGTTGGTAGATCTCATAAATTCATATGATCTGATTCAGACAGTGTTTTTTTCCAACTAGGGTGCAGGGGAACAGTAGCACAGCCATAGACAATATTTTTATTCATTCTTCATTACTAGATGGGCATTCTGTGAGTAAAAAGGTGAACGGCATTTCAGACCATGACGCACAAATTTTTAACACTAAAAAGATTTAGTACTCAAACAAATGTCACATTTAATTACAAACTATGTAGGAAAGTTAATTCAACAGCAATAGAGAGAAACATTGTCAAGGAACAAGAGTGGCAGGATGTTTATCGTGCCAACAACATAGATGATAAATATAATGCTTTCCGTAACACATTTCTCATGCTCTTTGAGGGTTGATTTCCATTAGAACATTCTAAACGTGGTAGTAGCAGTAATAGGTAGTCCGGGTGGCTGACTAGTGGGATAAAGATATCATGTAGAACAAATCGGGAATTATATCAAAATGTTAGAAGTAGTCACAATCAAGCTACAGCAGCCCATTACAGGCAGTATTGTAAGGTGCTTAAAAATATTATTAGGAAGGCCAAGAGTATGTGGTATGCAAACAGAATAACTAATTCACAGGATAAAATTAAAACCACATGGTCAGTTGTGAAGGAAGTGTCTGGTCAGCAGCACAAGGTCGACGATATAAAGTCAGTTTGCAGTAATAATACTTCTGTTACTGATAAATCAGATATATGTACAGTATTTAACAATCATTTTCTGAGCATTTCTGGTGAATTAAATAAAAATTTAGTTTCTACAGGGAATCATATAACTTTCTTGGCAAATGCCTCTCCAAGATTGATGTCTGAAATACTTCTCTGTGATACAGACAAGAGGGAGAGTGAGTTAATAATTAAATCACTGAAGACTAAGGACTCTCATGGTTATGATGGAGTGCCCATCAGAATATTAAAGTGCTGTGCTGCACATGTTAGCCCTGTATTTAGCCATACTTGTAATTTTTTCTTTAGGAATGGTCAGTTTCCTGAGCGAATAAAGTACTCAGTAGTAAAGCTGCATTTTATAAATGGAGAAAGGAATAATATAGATAATTTTAGATCTATTTCTATACCATCAGTGTTTGCTAAAGTTATTGAAAAGGCTGTGTATGTAAGGATAATTGATCATTTTATATCACACGATGTGCTCTCAGATGTACAGTTAGGTTTTAGAAGTCATTTAACAACTGAAAATACTATATTCTCTTTTTTTCTCTGAGGTACTGTATGGGTTAAATAAAAGGTTTTGAATGCTACACATATTTTTTAATTTAACTAAGGCATTTGATTGTGTTGATCACAAAATATTGCTCCAGAAGTTGGACCGTTACAGAATACGGGGGAGTAGCTCACTACTGGTTCACCTCTTACTTTAGCAATAGACAACAAATGTTGAGAATGGCTGTGATGTGGGTTCTGAGTGGGGTACAGTCAAGTCTGGGTATTTTGACATTGGCCTCTCAATACATATATTCCTTACTGTCATTTCTTGGTAACAATATTAGCTTATTCCCACGAATAAGCAGCTTTCACTCAGTTAATACTTGGCAGAAATCGAACCTGCACTTGGATCGGACTTTCTTAACTCTTGTGCAGAAAGCTGTGCAGTATACTGCTGCATCCATTTTCAATAAGCTACCACTTAAATTCAAAAATCTTAGCAGTAATCCACGCAATTTCAAATCAAAACTGAAGCGTTTCCTCATTGGTCACTCCTCCTATCCTGTCGAGGAGTTCCTTGAAAAATTAAGCTGATTCTTGTTGTATTGTTGACTGCATTTACGTAAACTTATGGACTGACTTTTTTCAGGATCATAAACTTTTATTTTTGTCTGTTATTACTTTTATGTTGTAATATCATGTACTGACATGATCCATGACCTTGGAGAAAAAATGGTTCAAATGACTCTGAGCACTATGGGACTTAACTTGTAAGGTCATCAGTCCCGTAGAACTTAGAACTACTTAAACCTAACTAACCTAAGGACATCACACACATCCATGCCCGAGGCAGGATTTGAACCTGCGACCACAGTGGTCACGCGGTTCCAGACTGTAGTGCCTAGAACCGCTTGGCCACCCTGGCCAGCAACCTTGGAGATTTGCTCCTCAATTTGGTCCTATGGAACTTGACATATAAATAAAAAGAAAAAAATTACCTGCTGCAGAATCCAGTTGGACTGTCTCTGTCATGGAACTCATGCACCATGGTGGCCAGTCTGTCAGTGAAATCAACCATTTCAAATTCTTAAGATTGAGGGTAGATAAAAAGATTTCTTGGAGTATTGGTTCATGATCTAGGGTAGAAACTGAATGGTGCTATCTTCATTACAAGAATAATTTCCATTGTCTCCAACAATGAAACACAAAGACTCGTTTACTTTGCTTACTTTCACACTATTATCCCCCATGGAATTATATTTTGAGCCAACTCTGTGCCCTCACCAAAGATATTCTTAACCCAGCAGTCTGTGAACTTTGTGGAGGCTATTCTCAGGTGTCTTGGAATTCAAAATATGCCTTCTGTGTAGATACATTCCATCATAGTATGTGTTTTGACAATACTGACTCACTGAGAAGAAACTGGAACATTCATTCAATAAAAAATGATTTCCATTTAGATAACACTCCATGAAGCATTAGAAGAAAAATTTAATCTATTCAGCAGGTTTCATTTTTGGAAGGCTTCCAACAGATCTGGGGGCGGGGGAGGGGGGGGGGGGGGGTTGGGGAGGGCGATAAAATCCAAGTCAACAAATTTAAGTTCAAAGATTTCCTTGTGGCACACTCCTGTTCTGTACAGGACTGCTTCTCAGTGGTTGAGAACTTTCTCTTTAATGAATCAACAAAAACAATCATTCTTTGAAAATATTATATAATTGGATGGATAAAAAAATCCACTGAAAAGTGGTGGCAGGAGAAAAAACATACAAAAGTTAAGGAAATGTGTAAGCTTTCAGAGCCCGTGGCTCCTCCTCCTGGCAGAAGGGTTCAAGGGGAAGGAAGAGGGATGAAGGAAAAGGATTGGCGAGGTTTAAGAATTTGGGAGAGCGGTGGAAAAGTCCCCTGAACCCTGGATCAGGGGAGCCTTACTGGATGGGATAAGAAGGAAAGACTGATTGCTGAGGATGGCACCAGACAAGATTTGAAAACCTGAGAGCCTGAAGATGGAAGATAAGTTATAAGCAAGACAGAGATCATGGACAAAAAATTATGCAAGACTTGTTTACTTTGCTTACTTTCACTCGATTATCCCCCATGGAATTATATTTTGAGCCAACTCTGTGCCCTCACCAAAGATATTCTTAGCCCAGTAGTCTGTGAACTTTGTGGAGGCTATTTTCAGGTGTCTTGGAACTCAAAATATGCCTTCTGTGTACATATATTCCATCATTGTATGTGTTTTGACAATATTGACTCACTGAGAAGAAACTGGAACATTCATTCAATAAAAAATGATTTCCATTTAGATAACACACCATGAAGCATTACAAGAAAAATTTAATCTATTCAGCAGGTTTCATTTTTGGTAGGCTTCCCCAATAAAACCCAAGTCAACAAATTTAAGTTCAATATTTTATATATACAGGGCGTTGCAAAAAGGTAAGGCCAAACTTTCAGGAAACATTCCTCACGCACAAATAAAGAAAAGATGTTATGTGGACATGTGTCCGGAAATGCTTAATTTCCATGTTAGAGCTCCTTTTAGTTTCGCCAGTATGTACTGTACTTCCTCGATTCACCGCCATGATTTCGTACGGGATACTCTACCTGTCCTGCTAGAACATGTGCCTTTACAAGTACGACACAACATGTGGTTCATGCATGGTGGAGCTCCTGCACATTTCAGTCGAAGTGTTCGTACGCTTCTCAACAACAGATTCGGTGACCGATGGATTCGTAGAGGCGGACCAATTCCGTGGCCTCCACGCTCTCCTGACCTCAACCCTCTTGACTTTCATTTATGGGGGCATTTGAAAGCTCTTGTCTATGCAACCCCGGTACCAAATGTAGAGACTCTTCGTGCCCGTATTGTGGATGGCTGTGATACAATACGCCATTCTCCAGGGCTGCATCAGTGCATCAGGGATTCCATGCGACGGAGGGTGGATGCGTGTATCCTCGCTAACGGAGGACATTTTGAACATTTCCTGTAACAAAGTGTTTGAAGTCACGCTGGTACGTTCTGTTGCTGTGTGTTTCCATTCCATGATTCATGTGATTTGAATAGAAGTAATAAAATGAACTCTAACATGGAAAGTAAGCGTTTCCGGACACAAGTCCACATAACATATTTTCTTTCTTTGTGTGTGAGGAATGTTTCCTGAAAGTTTGGCCGTACCTTTTTGTAACACCCTGTGTGTGTGTGTTTATATATATATATATATATATATATATATATATATATATATATATATATATATATATATATATATATATATATATATATATATATATATATATATATGTGCAGATGGATATGTGTGTGTGTGCAAGTGTATACCTGTCTCTTTTTCCCCCTAAGGTAAGTCTTTCCGCTTTCTGCTCCCGGGACTGGAATGACTCCTTAACCTCTCTCTTAAAACCCACATCCTTTCGTCTTTCCCTCTCCTTCCCTCTTTCCTGATGAAGCAACCGTGGGTTGCGAAAGCTTGAAATTTGTGTGTGTGTTTGTGTGTTTTTTTATTGTGTCTATCTACCAGCGCTTTATCATTTGGTAAGTCACAGCATTTTTAAATATATTTTTCCCATGTGGAATAAGCAGCAAAGAAATGAATAGTTACTGAAAAGAGATGCTGAGAGCAAGGAAATTAATGTTAATGTAAATTAAGACAAGATTGATGGTGAGGATCAGGGACATGTTGTAACACCATTCCCTCACATATAGTTTTGAGAAGATCTAGAAAGGGAGAGACTCCAGATGGCACACTTGGTGAAATAGGTGCTGAGGTCACTATTGTCATGGTGGAACATGATATTGTATGTTGCCGATATTCACCTTCTGTCTATGCCCATTCATCCTAATTGGTAACTTGATTGTAGTTACACCAATGTAGAAGGCCAAACAATTTTTACATAACATGTGATTCCACAAGTTGCTCTCCCTTTGATAGAATATGCTTTCCCCATTGCAGGGCTGGTTTAGGTGGTGGTAGGAAGGTGCACAGGGCAAGACTTACAGTGGGACAGTAGAGATAGTCACAGGGGTAGAGGCCATAGGGTAGGAAAATGGGTGAAGATTAGATTAGATTAGATTGACTTTCATTCCAATTGATCTGCAATGAGGAGGTCCTCCAGGATGTAGAACATGTCAGAAAAACAAAAATACATGACAAATATTTACAAATAAAGCAAATAAGCTAATGTACCATTCCACAGGTCCCAAGCAGAATGATCATCATTTTTTAATGAACACTATATGAAAGAGTCATTTTACAAATACTAATGCATTGAATTTAAAATAAAAAAGTTTATTTATTTATTTATAAGGTAATAAACATGTAATACAACTACTATAATACTTATTTACAATGAACACATTACTGCACTGAAATGGTTCAGAAGTTAGATTGTACTTACATATATATATATATAAAAACAAATATATTTAAAATATATATTTAAAAATATATTTAAAAATATATTTAAAAACAAAGGCCCAAACTCTTTGCCTTTACAAATGTCGGCTTGTGTCTGTGTATGTGCGGATGGATGTGTGTGTGTGTGCGAGTGTATACCTGTCCTTTTTTCCCCCTAAGGTAAGTCTTTCCGCTCCCGGGATTGGAATGACTCCTTACCCCTCCCTTAAAACCCACATCCTTTCGTCTTTCCCTCTCCTTCCCTCTTTCCTGACGAAGCAACCATTGGTTGCGAAAGCTAGAATTTTGTGTGTATGTATGTGTTTGTTTGTGTTTCTGTCGACCTGCCAGTGCTTCATATGGTAAGTCACACATCTTTGTTTTTTATATATAAAATAGAGGGGAACATTCCACATGGGAAAAATATATATTTAAAAACAAAGATGATGTGACTTACCATACGAAAGCGCTGGCAAGTCGATAGAAACACAAACAAAATTCTAGCTTTTACAACCAATGGTTGCTTCGTCAGGAAAGAGGGAAGGAGAGGGAAAGACGAAAGGATGTGGGTTTTAAGGGAGAGGGTAAGGAGTCATTCCAATCCCGGGAGCGGAAAGACTTACCTTAGGGGGAAAAAAGGACAGGTATACACTCGCACATATCCATCCGCACATACACAGACACAAGCAGACATTTCTAAAGGCAAAGAGTTTGGGCAGAGATGTCAGTCGAGGCTAATTTCAAGTTGCCGCCACTCATACCTCACCTGTCATTCAACAACATCTTTGCCTCTGCACTTCTGCCTCGACTGACATCTCTGCCCAAACTCTTTGCCTTTACAAATGTCTGCTTGTGTCTGTGTATGTGCGGATGGATATGTGAGTGTGTGTGAGTGTATACCTGTCCTTTTTTCCCCCCTAAGGTAAGTCTTTCCGCTCCCGGGATTGGAATGACTCCTTACCCTCTCCCTTAAAACCCACATCCTTTCGTCTTTCCCTCTTCTTCCCTCTTTCCTGATGAAGCAACCATTGGTTGCGAAAACTAGAATTTTGTGTGTATGTATGTGTTTGTTTGTGTTTCTATCGACCTGTCAGCGCTTTCGTATGGTAAGTCACATCATCTTTGTTTTTAATGAAGGAACATAGAGTCATTATGGTCTTGTAAAACTAGAAAGTAGCTGATCAATACATCCAAGACCAGGAGAGTATTGAGTGACAAGAAGTACACTCCTCAACTCCTCAGTTGTTTTTTGGAGGAACCAGCAGTACTACAGCTGGATGCAATGGCCAGGGAAATCAGCTTTTGAGCTAGGCTGGTGGGGTAATTGTGTACAGTGAAGGCTGAGAGGAGAATGGTGGTATATTGCTGTAAAGAGTCTGCATCTGAACAAATACATTTGCTTCAAGTAATAAGGCTGTATGGGAGGGAACTTTTGATATATTAAGGATGGCAACTGTCAAAATGTAAGTTTGTTAGTACGCTTAATGTGAACAGAAGTGTTTAGCTGACATGCAGTGAGGATAATGTCAAACATTAAGGAAAGTGGCATGGGATTCGAAATAGGATCATGGGAATTTCAACTGGGAGAATGTATTTACAGATTCCAAAAATTTTCACTAGTCATCATCACCATGGGCCCAAATGATGAACCTATCATCACTGTATCTAAACCAAACTGGAGTGTGAAGGCTAATGGATACCAGGAAAGTCCCCTCCAAGTGGCCCATGAAAAGGTTGGCAAAGGTGAGAGCCATCCTGATTTACATGGGCATGCCCCTGATCTGTTTGTATGTCTGCCCTTAAAGCAATGTAGTTGTTCATAAATATAAAGTTAATTATGGTGAGCAGAAAGGATGTTATAGGTTTGGAATCAGGTGGGCACTGGTTGGGGTAAGGTTCAGCAGCAAACAGATCATATACGTCAGAAATGCCGGTATAGAGAGATCTGGTATCAAAAGTGACAAACAAAGTGTGTAGTGGTAGAGGGGTGGGTATAGAGTTCAGTCGATTGATGAAATGGTTGGTGTCTTTACCACGGAAGAGGAATCGCTGACTATAGGTTGAAGATGTTGATCAACTAAGGCAGATATACATTCGGTGGGTGCTTTGAGGCCAGCAACTATGGAACAGTGAGGCTGATTGGCTCTGTGGAGCTTAGGAAAAAGGTAAACGTTTTGAGTGGATGATTTGGATGGGATAAGAAGTTCTGTTGATTGAGGTTGTAATATATTCATTCTTCCTTCTTGTATTTTATGTGAATTTGATTTGTTGCCTTTTCTCATTTCAAACAAAATAAAACACATTGGAACGTGCAACAGAAAATAATGATGATCCAAACTCTTACCAACAATGTATCACATATACTCTTCCTGTATCTGGAAGCTATAGTCTAATAGGGGTGTATGAGTGTAGTGCATAGCAGGCTTACGTTTGTGGTTCTGCATTGCTGAGGCACAAATGCACCATCCAAACCTGTCAAATCCGCCTGATCTCGCCCACAGGATAGGTGACATCACACTGTACACCAACCTATGAATTCTAAGAACAAATATGCTATATAAATAACAAATCTGGTAAAAGCTTAATACACTGTTGAGGCTCAGTGTCCTCCAATTTTAATGATTATAAAGAATTCGCCTCAATTGCAAATATAAACTGGATGTTGATCTAGGTTTCGGTGCGGATAACCACGCCTTCTTCGGATCACTAAAACGACAAACTGCCTAAAGAGGTATGGTCCAACATTAATACAGAACACCCAAAAGGGCAAATGACTCACATAAAATGTAAAATAAACAGTACATGTGTACCATGTCAATAGCTGTACTTAGCTCAAACGTCATAAGGGTGCTTCCTCACCCCAGCCAACGGTCAGTGGGCCGCGGGCTCCCAGGTAAACTGAGGTGGTGCTGGCAGCTAGGCTGTGAGAATGTCAAAAAGGAACGCACATGCGCAAATTGAGAAATCACCTTCTTCCATGGGATTGGCATAAAATGTGTTACAAAAGTGATCCGATGACCAGATCAAAGGCACAGGAAGCTAATGCATGTGTATGTATAATGTCCTCGCTTGAGGATGATTTTATAGAACTATAGAATGTGGATAGGCTGAAACTATATATGTGGGATAGCAAATTCCACGGATGGTCAAAACACATGCATGCAGGACCGGCAAAATACTATCAGCTAGAAGCAGGCTAAAAATATGGGGGATGAATAACCCATTTTCCAATTACTTGGGGTCGGTGATTGTATTTTATGACTATGTTTGGATAAGCGTGTAAAGTTACTATATTAAATTCTAAGTGCTATTGACCAGAAAAGGGTCAAATTAGTATGACAGGCTTAATGTAATTGCGTGAAAGGATTTACAACGTCACCTTCATCGCCCTTAATATCTAATGACTGACAGACGCCATTTTGAATAGTGCTATCGGATGTGTACCATAATAGTGTAAAAAGAACCTAAAGCTTAATTAGTTTCTTAAAACGAGGCACTTGAGGTACTGAACCATGAAGCTTAATCAAGTGAGGTCTGTGAACACATATAGCATGGAACAGACAAATTACCTTTATGTTCTAATAGCTGTTGACGTGAAATGTAAAATAATGTAATGGGCTTAATATACATGCGTGAAAGGACATACAACATAGCTTTCATCGCCCTTATTATCTATTGACTTACAGGGGTCAAAGTGATTAGTGCTAGTCTTTTCACACATGTATATTAAGCTCGTCACATTATTTGCCCATTACATTATTGGACCATGCCTCTTTAGGCAGTTTGTAGCTTTAGTGTTCTGAAGAAGATGTGGTTATCCACGATGAAACCTAGGTCAACATCCAGTTTTTATTTGCAATCAAGCCGGATTCTTTACAATCATTAAATTATTCACGATTGCTGATGCACTGCAATGTTAAAGGTTCTCATTCTCCAATTTTGTATACATTCATTACAGCAGTGGCACAAAGTTCCATCTGCTTTGGTCAGAATTCACAGTGCACCCATGATCATAACTTTTGCCTCTTGGCCCTACACTACCAGTATGCAAGAGCAAATTTCTTGCACCAGAATGGGCAATAATAATATCCTATAATTCTACTCTGCTTGAAAACTGTACATACCATGTTGGTTTTGGTAACACACCATCAGAATAGTTTAGGATATACGAAACAACGTAAGTCTCTCACTGGCACAATCAGATGGTCATCACAATCATAAATTCACTAAACGGAGGCAGTGAACATCGTAACAACAAAATTATCAACTTACCTACCTCTATTGAAGTATAAGTTGGCATAAGCTTTGTGCATTGTCTGACATCATTTAATTCTGCGAATTTTTCAACAATCAAAAATACTTACAATTCCCAAACACATTCACCTCCTACATGATTTGTCCCACAAGTACATTATTTAAGTACTAGGCACCAAGACAAAGCATATTTTGCCATAACTGTGGAGAATCTCTCAATATATATCTGTTTGCTTCAGGCTTCAGCCATGCTCTCCTCGAACAATGATGCATCCTCCCCACTGATACTTCATGGTGTTGACAATGACATCATAACCTTACCTTTAAGAGTTTTTAAATATTTTGATATTAGAATGCCTTCCATTGATAGCTCCCAGTGAAATGATTGCTGAATGATATCTGCCAGAATTTTACCTCTCTGCTATTACAATCCATAACATTATCAGGCCCTACTTTGCCTCTGACTTTTTACATAATCTTGGACCTGTCCATACATTCCGAAACAACAGGTGTCCATTGCTGTGGAATATGCAGTATATTTGCTTAGAACACCGTTTATATCCATCGGGCAGCGTTCTAAATCTTCCAAATGTTACTTCACACGTTATTGATGGCTTGCATTATCTTGGCCAACGTTTATCGACAATGGCGGAAACCGCTCACTACTGTCACTAGTGAATTGAGATCAATCAGGAATAGCTTGAAATCTGCTTTGCAGGTCACATTGTGTTTTAAATTACAATTATTCTAATAAAATACTCTATACAGTTATAATAGAGGGAATCATTCCACGTAGGAAAAATATATCTAAAAACAAAGATGATGTGACTTACCAAATGAAAGTGCTGGCAGGTCGACAGACACACAAACAAACACAAACATACACACAAAATTCAAGCTTTCGCAACAAACTGTTGCCTCATCAGGAAAGAGGGAAGGAGAGGGAAAGAAAGGATGTGGGTTTTAAGGGAGAGGGTAAGGAGTCATTCCAATCCCGGGAGTGGAAAGACTTACCTTAGGGGGAAAAAAGGATGGGTATACACTCGCACACACACACACACACACACACACACACATCCATCCACACATAAAACAAAGACAGACAACAACGGGATTGGAATGACTCCTTACCCTCTCCCCTAAAACCCACATCCTTTCGTCTTTCCCTCTCCTTCCCTCTTTCCTGATGAGGCAACAGTTTGTTGCGAAAGCTTGAATTTTGTGTGTATGTTTGTGTTTGTTTGTGTGTCTGTCGAGCTGCCAGCACTTTCATTTGGTAAGTCACATCATCTTTGTTTTTACATATACTCTATACAGTTAGGCATACTTCAACTCACTCAATTTTGAGTGAGCTTTACACAAAGTGTGCAAAGTACCTGAAGGCCTTACTGCACAATAAAAATGATTGTTGATGTAGACCAAGAGTCTCCTATTAGAGTTATTACTTTTTGGCAAAATAATTTTTGTGTGCCTTTCCTCAGGATAAGGAAAACACTGGAAGCTTCTCGTTATTACAAAACATATGTCTGCTTATGTCTGTATATGTGTGGATGGATGTGTGTGTGTGTGTGATTGTATACCCGTCCTGTTTTCCCCCTAAGGTAAGTCTTTCCGCTCCCGGGATTGGAATGACTCCTTACCCTCTCCCTTAAAACCCACATCCTTTCGTCTTTCCCTCTCCTTCCCTCTTTCCTGATGAGGCAACAGTTTGTTGCGAAAGCTTGAATTTTGTGTGTATGTTTGTGTTTGTTTGTGTGTCTGTCGACCTGCCAGCACTTTCATTTGGTAAGTCACATCATCTTTGTTTTTAGATATACTCTATACAGTTAGGCATACTTAAACTTCTTCAGTTCTTTCTTTCACTATTTTAACAATTTTTCGTATCATGGAATAGGTGTATAGCGAGTGTGGATAGTGTATAGATATACCACTACCATGTCTCATTCTGCCCCCACTGCTTTTAAAACCTCCAAGAATTTTAAAACAATAGTATCATTTACTCATATTTTTGCGATTGCTCAATGGAGTTTTTTTACACTTGAAATTTCTATATCTTACAGCCTTTTTGTCTGGCTCTTTCATCTTCTTTAGCAATTGACATATAAAATACCTCTATCCCAAACTAAATATTGATAAATCAAATTGCACTCATGCCGTTTCTTTACGGCTAAATACTCACTGTATTCACATTTAATTTGTTGTCCAATCTATCACATCAAATCAGACCTCATCACACTCTTTCTTGTGCTAGTGTTGAGACAGTAAATGACAGGACCTGTAAGGAGTAACTCTAATTCTCTACTTGAGAACTACCACTGCACGTGAGACCAAGATGGGTACCACTATACTTCACAACTGTGTTGACATTACCTTGTTCCTCATACTTCTATTGTTTGCTCTGGCTGCTACCTCTTCACTCTTTTCCTCAATTTTGAGTGAGCTTTACACAAAATGTGCAAAGTACCTGAAGGCCTTACTGCACAATAAAAATGATTGTTGATGTAGACCAAGAGTCTCCTATTAGAGTTATTACTTTTTGGCAAAATAATTTTTGTGTGCCTTTCCTCAGGGTAAGGAAAACACTGGAAGCTTCTCGTTATTACAAAACCCATTTTCCATTGACTCATGACTGCTGCTCTTAATTCCCTCATCTCTTCTTCATCGGTCACTCTCCCATCATACATGTTCTCTTAGTATTCTTTTTTGTCTTTACTTAATTTATGGACCTTCATATGTTTACATCATTTAAATAAACTTCTTTGGTGCTCATGGCTGTTCAGTCTTTGTTTCACTTTGACAAGCTTATAGCCAACTACAAAAAACCAATGTACAACTATTTGATGCTTTATGCTGCTCAGTCTATTAGTTACCCAAGTATGATATGCTCAATCTGTCTACTTAATGCTATTCTGGTCCTCTATGCTGCACAGTCTTGGTTTACTTAGGTTGGATGTAGACTATTTACAACTTAATCGCTTGTCTGTGCTACCCTACATTCGTCATGTTGACACTCTCATGTATATACAAACTTTCTGACTGTTATTTCAGTTAAAAGCTGCCTTTCTTTTTAACTCCTTACTTGTTGAACTCTGCCTCGTGATGACTGGGTGTTGTGTGATGTCCTTAGGTTAGTTAGGTTTAAGTAGTTCTGAGTTCTAGGGGACTGATAACCATAGATGTTAAGTCCCACAGTGCTCAGAGCCATTTGAACTTGTTGAACCTCCTTGAATAAACCACCAAAACCGCTAATCAGAAATAAACAAATCAGAGCATTGTTTTCAGTATTCTCATTTTTTCTTAATTATATCTCATCTTTAACTCATATTGTTACATTCATTGAATTTCCCGTTGTTATTTACTTGGCTCTACTTTTGGTATTCTATATTCCTCCTGTGGCCTTCAAAACTTTTTGTAACAGCCGCTGGCTACTTTTTCTTCTGCCATTTTTCTGGCCATTACTTCTTGACAATTCTCTGCTGCCTAAAGTCCCCTACAAGAACAATCCACTAAACACTACAGATAAAGCAAGAGAGGAAGAGAACAGAGCAAGGTAAAAAAAGGATTGTTCTATACAGATCAAGTGCAAACATTTTCCTGACAGTAAAGTTCCCTGAAGTATAGGAAACCGTTTATGCCTTTATGTAAGGGCAATTTACCGCTCTGTCATGTATTTATCCACCTTCCTTTCATCCATTTCAGATTTGGTTTCACTCCAATAATGCCTACACCCATTTTCCACTACTCTTTAAGCCCCAACATATATAGATTTATATTTTGTATTAATCACATTACTCCTGACCATATTTTGACATTCAGAGGTCCCCTTCCCTGGCTCCTCCTACCAAAAAAATCGTATCATGTTTGCCTTTTCTTTGACATAAGTTTTCAAAGAACACAATTCAAAATTTACCTCACAACAAAAGTCTAGCCCAGTCATCAGGTTCACATTGAATTTAGGATTGATTAAAAATGTGTACTCTATGACAACACCTTCAAACAGCACCAACGGGGTGACTTTCTGCTGTATTGATTTGGACACCTTCCCTGTACCTCCATAAATTTTAAAATTTGGGACCAAAAACACTGCCATGTTCCTTTCATTTGACAATGCTAAAAATATTCTCGCAAAACTATGGAAATTCCTGACCCACTGTATATCAATAACTCGCTGTCCAAACCTCCAATTACTATTTTTACAGTAGTAAATAGCTGGAGTGGGCACTGGCTTTTCTATATATAACAAATCTTTAATTATGGCTTTCCTATCAAGTTTTCTTCTTTACTCCTACTGTAGCAAAAAAAGCACTCCGTCTTCAGGCCGCAAGTGGCTCATCAGGACATTCTAACTACAGTGTCATCCTCAGCTGAAGATGCGAATAGGAGGGGCGTGTGGTCACCACACCGCTCTCTCAGTCGTTATGATTGTTTCCTTTGACCGGAGCCACTACTATTCATCTACATCTATGTGACTACTCTGCTATTCACAATAAAGTGCCTAGCAGAGAGTTCAATGAACCACCTTCAAGCCGTCTCTCTACCGTTCTACTCTCGAACGGCACGCGGGAAAAACGAGCACTTAAATTTTTCTGTGCGAGCCCTGATTTCTCTTATTTTATCGTGATGATCATTTCTCCCTACGTAGGTGGGTGCCAACAGAATGTTTTCGCAACCGGAGGAGAAAACTGGTGATTGAAATTTCATGAGAAGATCCCGTCGCAACGAAAAACGCCTTTTTTTTTAATGATTGCCACTCCAATTCGCGTACCATGTCTGTGACACTATCTCCCCTACTTCGCGATAATACAAAACGAGCTATCTTTGTACTTTTTCGATGTCATCCGTCAGTCCCACCTCATGCAGTCCCACACCGCACAGCAATACTCCAGAATAGGGTAGAGAAGCGTGGTGTAAGCAGTCTCTTTAGTAGACCCGTTGCATGCACCTTCTAAGTGTTCTGCCAATGAATCGCAGTCTTTGGTTTGCTCACGGAGGTAATTCTTTCCATGATCGTTCCAATTTAGGTTATTTGTAATTGTAATCCCTAAGTATTTAGCTGAATTTACAGCGTTCAGATTTGTGTGACTTATCGCGGAATCGAAATTTAGGTGATTTCTTTTAGTAATCATGTAAATAACTTCACACTTTTCTTTATTCAGGGTCAATTGCCACTTTTCGCACCACACATCAATCATTTTGCAAGTCGTTTTGATCATCTGATGACTTTACAAGACGCTAAATGACAATATAATCTTCAAACAATCTAAGATGGCTACTCAGATTGCCTCCTATGTCGTTAATACAGATCAAGAACAATAGAGGACCTATAACACTTCCTTGGCGGATGCCAGATATTACTTCCGTTTTACTCGATGACTTTCCGTCTGTTACTACGAACTGTGACCTTTCTGACAGGAAATCTCGAATCTAGTCGCACAACAGAGGCGATACTCTGTAGGCTCGCAGTTTGGTTAGAAGACGCTTGTGAGGAACGGTGTCGAAAGCCTTCTGGAAATCTAAAAATATGGAATCAATTTGACATCCCCTGTCGATAGCACTTATTACTTCATGAGTATAAAGAGATAGTTGTGTTTCACAGGAACGATATGTTCTGAAACTGTGCTATGTGTCAATAAATAGTTTTCTTCGAGGAATACAGTATATGTTCCAAAACCCTACTGCAAATCGACGATGACAGAGGCCTGTAATTCAGCGGATTACTCCTACTTCCCTTTTTGGGTATTGGTGTGACTTGAGCAATTTTCCGGTCTTTAGGTACGGATCGTTCTGTGAGCGAGTGGTTGCATATAATTGCTAAATATGGAGCTATTTTATCAGCACACTCTGAGAGAAACCTGACTGGTATACAATCTGGACCGGAGGCCTTTTCTTTATTAAGTGATTTAAAGTGCTTCATTACACTGTGAATATCTACTTCTATGTTTCTCATCTTGACAGTTGTTCTTGATTGGAATTCAAGAATATTTGCTTCGTCTTCTTTGGTGAAGGAGTTTCGGAAAACCGTGTATAATAATTCGGCTTTAGTGGCACTGTCAGCAGTGACTTCACCGTTGTTATCGCGCAGTGAAGGTATTGACTGCATTTTGCCACTTGTGTGCTTTATGTATGACAACAATCTCTTTGGGTTTTCTGCCAGATTTCGAGACAGAATTTCGTTGTGGAAATTATCCAAAGCATCTCGCATTGAAGTACGCGCGATGTTTCGAACTTCTGTAAAACTTTGCCAATCTTGGGGATTTTGCGATCTTTTAAATCTGGCATGCTTTTTTCGTTGCTTCTGCAACAACGATCTGAACCGTTTTGTGTACCATGGGGGGTCAGTACCATCACTTATTAATTTATGTGGTATATATCTCTCAATTGCTGTCAATACTGTCTCTTTGAAAACATTCCATAACTTTTCTACACTTACATGATCAGATCGGAAGGAGTGAAGACTTTTATTTATTTATTCATCCGTGGAACAATATATATTGTCTGGATGTCGTCAGTTTATAATACATGAGTACACATTTACATTTACAATGAAACAGATTTCTCGTATTTTATGTAGTTTTTATAACTAGTCATACACACATTTATAATTACATCATATTTTGGTGATAATGTCATATGTTGCTAATAATCTACATCTATGTTAAATATTCTTTTACAGTATAACTACTTTTACTTACTAAGAAGGTTTTAAGCTTTTGTCTGAAAGTGAGGGGCTCATTTATTTCTTTAGTTTCCTGTGGTAATTTGTTATACAGTTTTATCCCATTATAAAATATACTTTTTTGAGTCTTTGCCTTGTTCTTTCTATCTAGATGGAGGTGGTGACAAGATCTTGTTTCATGGTCATGTATTAGGCTGTTTGTGTTATACATGTTGAGATTTTTCTTAATGAACATTATGTTCTGAAAGATATAATCACAAGAAACAGTTAGAGTGCCTAGCTTTCTAAATAATTCTAGATATTCGGCCCTGTTGTTGCTGTTTGTTATTATCCTTATGGCTCTTTTTTGTACTTTGAACACAGTTTGTATGTTACTGGCACTTGTTCCCCAAAACATGATCCCATAGCTGAGGACTGAGTGTAGATATCTGTAATATGTTATTTTAAGACAGGTATTATTGCACACTGGTGCAAGGATTCTAAGAGCATAGCATGCTGTGGATAATTTCTTTGCCAAAATGTTGATATGGTTTGTCAATTTCAGTTGGCTGTCTACATTCATCCCTAAGTAATTTGGTACTTGTTGCACATTCTAATTCATTATTATTAACTTTTATTCTAGTGGCATTGTGTTTTTTGTTCAGTTGGAAGTTAATATAGTTAGTTTTCTTTACATTTAGGATTACTTTTTTTGTTAATGACCAATTGTGGACCTCATTGAGTGCCTCAATTGCTCTTTCTGACAATTGTGTTGGATTTTCACCTGTTATTACTATGTTGCTGTCATCAGCAAACGTATTTTTTCTCCATGTCTGATACTTTGTGGGGAGTCGTTAATGTATATAAGTAACAATACTGAACCTAATACACTTCCCTGTGGGACACCTATATTCACATGTTCTGGGTCAGACAGGTGTTTTACAAGGGAATTGTTTGATACTTGAGATATCTCAACTCGTTGAAGTCTGTTTTCCAAGTATGATTTGAACCACTTCTTTGTCACCCCTCTTATTCCTATTTGCCCTAATTTATGGAGTAAGATTTTGTAGTCAACTGTATCAAAGGCCTTTGGCAAGTCTAAAAAGATACCACTTACATTTTCACCTTTGCCCAGTACTTCTAAAATTACTTTAGTGAACTGTGCTATAGCACATTGTGTGCCCTTTCCGGGCCTAAAACCAAATTGGTCATTGGAAAGAAGGCTATATTTATTCAGGTATTTTAGCAGTCTCTTTTTGACTAGTATTTCTGTTATTTTAGAAGTGATAGACAATATAGAAATCGGCCTATAGTTCTCTACATTTTCCACATCTCTGTTTTTAAGGATCGGTATAACTTTTACTTGTTTTAGGTACTCCCGAAAGTATCCAGATTCGAAAGATTCATTAATTATGTCTGTTAATGGGCCCTTTATGGAGTCTATACATTCTTTAATTACGCAGACTGGGATTTCATCAAGTTCTACTGAAGTTTTATATTTTAGTTGGTGTACTACTAGTGCCACTTCCCTTTCTGTAGTTGGCAAGAGCACCATTGAGTTTGTTGGCTGGCTCTGCGTAGGTAAATCATGCGTATCTGGAAATTTCTGCTGTAATTTTTTTGCAATACTACTGAAACATGAGTTTACAAAATCAGCTAATTTTTTAGGGTTAGCTACTGGTACATCTTTGTTTTTAATATGTGAATTGAGGTCCTTTTTAGCAGAGTTAGCTGTTTCCTGTTTGACGATGTTCCAGGCAGCTTTGCTCTTGTTTTCAGCTTGAAGTAATATTTTGTTGTTTGAAAGTTATTTTGCGGCTAGCAGCACCTTTCTGTATATTTTCCTGTACTTTTTGTAGAATTGCAGAACTTCTGGGTTAGATTGATTTTTTTATGTAGTTGAGATATCTAAGAGATTCAGAGGATTTTTTGATACCTGTAGTCACCCATTGATTTCTCTTTGTAGTTTTAATTTGATAAAGAGTTTTGGGAAACATCTCTTCAAATCTGAGTTTAAAAAATGACACAAACTTGATAAATTTCTGATTTGCATTAGAGTCTGCATAGACTTCCCCCCCAATCTTCATATTCTAGCTGGGATTTAAACTCATACAGGGCCGATTTGGAAAACATTCTTTTGTATGTACACTGTTTATTTATTTTATTTATTTATGCATTTATTTTACCTGGCAAGATTAGGGCCTTCAGGCCCTCTCTTATACCTAACCAGGCATACTCAAATTGAACGAATTTCAGTTTGTACAGAACATTAAAGACATATAACGTGTTATACAGTATTCATGTTAAAGAAGAAAAAATAGAGATTATAACAGTAGTACAATGATAATTACAACAATCAAAAAATAATTATAACAATCAAGAATAATAATAATAATAGTAATGATTATGTATATGAAAGTAAACATACTTTTCTTTTATGAGTGTCAATCCTATTGCTAGTTGGGAATTTTCTCATTATGTTCTTGCAGCTTGTGAGTTATTCTCATCAAGCAGACATAAGACGATAGAATGGGGTGAAAGAGATATAGAAGACGTAGCTAGGTTAGAGGAAGAGAAATATAATGGTAAAATTCGAAGCTATGATGGAGAGGAGAAAGAAAGATGTGAGAGGGGCACAACAATGGTGGCTATACCGTCCCTAATCTGTGAGTTTTGAGTTCCCTCTTGAATGAGTGGTTCTGGATAAGACGCAGATCACAGGGGAGCACGTTCCATAGTCGTATGGCTGAGATGGAGAATGACATGGAGAAAGATTTTGTGTCATGTAAAGGTACAGCCAAGATGCTAGACGTATACGATCTCGTATTGCGGTTGTGGAATGATGATAGGTGTTTAATATGAGAAGATAAGTGTTGAGGGCACCAGTGGCTAAGAAATCGATAAAGTAAGCACATCGTGTGGAGATCACGTACCTTATGTGGGCGTATCCAATTTAGCTGGGAGTATGAAGGACTGATATGATCATACAACTGTATATTGCACACGTATCTAACGCAAGCATTCATCACTAGCTTGAGGCATCTCGAATTTTCACTATTTGTGCCGTGTTCAACTACATCACAGTAGTAAAGATTAGGCAAGACTAGTGTTTGGACTAATTTTTGTTTAACGTGAGTTTGAAATATTTTTCTAAATTTTTGGATTGCATGTAGGGAGGAGAGCAATTTCCGGCAAGCTGTGACTGTTTGTTCTTCCCAGTTTAGGTGTTCATCCAAGATTATTCCAAGGTCTTTTACTGGTTTTTGGTATGGTAGTTGGGTACCATTGAGGAATATTTGAGGGACTGTTTCGCGAAAGTACCAGCTGATTAACTTTGGATGAGATATAAGAATGGCCTTGGATTTCTTGGGGTTTATTTTCAGACCTAGGTTCTGTGCCCATCGAGAAACAGAGCAAAGATCTGCGTTCATACTCGCTACTGAGTCAGCAATGTTCTTGGGGCTTGCACTTATGTACAGTTGGATGTCGTTGGTATATAGATTGTAGTTGCAGGAGTGAATCACTGAAGAAATATCATTAATGTACAGTGAGAAGAGTGATGGACCAAGGACGGAGCCTTGGGGAACTCCAGAGCGCACGTTTTTCCATGATGACTTCTCCGACCCACAAATGACTTGTTGACTTCTGTTTTTGAGGTAGCTGTCGAACCAGTGTATTGCGCTGTTTGAGAAATTCAGCTGTTTCATTTTAATTAGTAATATATCAAAGTCAACTGTATCAAAAGCCTTGCTAAAGTCAAGCAGTGTTAGGATGGTAGCTTCACATCTGTCCATAGCATGTTTAATGTCATCAGATAGTTTGATTAATGCAGTTGCTGTATTATGGTGCTTTCGAAAACCTGACAGATATTTATCATGGATGTTATGAGTTTTGAGGTAATCCGTCAGCTGTTCATGGACGATGTATTCTAGGGTTTTAGATATTGCAGGTAGTATGCTGACCGGCCTGTAGTCGCCTGGCGACTTTGGGTTGTCAGTCTTGGGTATAGGTTGAATTAAACTTTGCTTCCACTCAGTAGGATATGTACTACAGGTTGAAGATGTCTGAGATAACTGGAATAATAGTGTCTAGGACGTTCTTAATCATGCCAATGCTCACTCCATCATTTCCTACTGCCTCGGAAGAGATTCTCATAATTGCCTTGTGTACCGTGCCTGTAGTGACATGTTTTAGGAAAAACTTGTCTCTCAAGACATTGATATCTTGGGGCTGGTAAACTGTCGCTGCGTGGCAGTTTACAGCTGTTGAGAAGAAATTGTTTAATTGTTCTGCAGACGCTTGATAAACAGCGTCCGATCTTCGCTTCCCTATGCCGAAACTGCGCAGCTTTTTCCACAGTGCAGCAGGTTTCGATATGCCGCATACGACAGAGCGGCCATGTTTGATTTTGACATTCCTCACGTTTATTCATTAACTGGCGTAATTCAGTGGTGAGCCATGGAGCGGGAACTCTCTTTACCTTGACAGTGAGTTGGGGAGCATGTTTGTCATACATTGCAATAATTTTGCGACATAATTCCCGAATTTTTCCGTCTAAAATCTGTTCATTGCTTATATCATGCCAAGGGATGTCTGAGCAATCCTTTTGAAGAGCGTCATGGTCAACATTTTTTATGTTTCTGTAGGTTACCAGGTGAGATTTTTCTATGGTAGTATGCACTGAGTAATTTAAGAATATCACGTCATGAGCAGAGAGTCCCGGAGCGGATGTCTGATTGGCGCGAATTATTTTATCTGGTCGCTTTGTTGCTATTATATCTATGAGTGTATGGCTGTGTGGCGTGTGATGGGTTGGGTCCAGCGGTGTTAAACTCTTATCATTGGAGTGGAACAGTCTCCTTAGTTTTTCTGCAGAGGGAGATTTTAACTGTAAGTCGATGTTTGTGTCGCCCATAATAATTATGTGTTCATACTGTGACACGAGCGAGGACAGGGTAGACTGAAAGGAGGACATAGCACCCACGTTTGGAGGTTTATAGATTACGTCAATTAGCAGTTTCTGTTTTGATGTATTTATTTCGAAAAAACAAGAACTCTGCTTCTCCTTCGCCCTTTGCATCCGATGTGCATAGTATTATAGGTTTCAGATCAGAGCGAACATAGGCACCCACCCCACCCCCGCGTCGTGTTTCACGGTCTGCCCTTAGGAGAGGGTAACCAGTGATTCGGATAGCGTCGGAAGAAATGTTTGGTTTCAACTAAGTTTCAGAGACGAGGATAATATCGAATAGCGACTGGCAGAACAGGTCACAGAACTTGTCGAAGTGAGTCATTAGTGACTGCGCGTTGGTGTGGGCCACAAACAGCCCGCCGCCAGAACCGGTCCGTCCCATTGTGGCCGCCTGTAGGACCGAGCGCGCTCCGTTTACCTGTTGGCCGGAAGAGGGACAAAAGCTGGATTTCGCGAGGGAAGGCATATTTGCAGGTGTGCCCAAGGTCGTGACTGACTCAAACGTCTGTGGGCTAAAGGTGAAAAAACAGGCTAGAAGTATCGGAGAAGGGAGCGAAAAGAAAGATGGAAAGTGCAGTAGTGGTTACGAAAAAGACAGTAGTAGTTGTGGTGGTAGTAATGAGGATGAAAATAATAGATATAGAAAGGCGGATTTAAGGAGATTCCTGTTATTGGAGAATGTTAATTCCCGTGTGACTGACAATATGAATGTACATGAGCACGTATGATAAAGAAATAAAGAAGCAATATTTATGGGAAACAATTGACTTCCCAAATGAGATTTTCACTCTGCAGCGGAGTGTGCGCTGATATGAAACTTCCTGGCAGATTAAAACTGTGTGTCCGACCGAGACTCAAACTCGGGACCCTTGCCTTTCGCAAGCAAGTGCTCTACCATCTGAGCTACCAAAGCACGACTCACGCCCGATACTCACACCTTTACTTCTGCCAGTATCTCGTCTCCTACCTTTAATCTGCCAGGAAGTTTCATATCAGTGCACACTCCGCTGCAGAGTGAAAATCTCATTCTGGAAACATCCCCCAGGCTGTGGCTAAGCCATGTCTCTGCAGTATCCTTTCTTTCAGGAGTGCTAGTTCTGCAAGGTTCGCAGGAGAGCTTCTGTAAAGTTTGGAAGGTAGGAGACGAGATACTGGCAGAAGTAAAGCGTACCAGGCGTGAGTCGTGCTTCGGTAGCTCAGATGGTAGAGCACTTGCTAGTTCTGCAAGGTTCGCAGGAGAGCTTCTGTAAAGTTTGGAAGGTAGGAGACGAGATACTGGCAGAAGTAAAGCTGTGAGTACCAGCCGTGAGTCGTGCTTCGGTAGCTCAGATGGTAGAGCACTTGCCCGCGAAAGGCAAAGGTCCCGAGTTCGAGTCTCGGTCGGGCACACAGTTTTAATCTGCCAGGAAGTTTCAACAATTGACTTATTTTAAACAGAGTACTTATGGTACTTAGAGAAACAACGAAGCAATATTTACGTTAAAAATGAAAAAAGAATAAAAATTAACTTATATTAGACAGAGTACAATATGAGACTTTGTGTCTCACGAGATTTCGCTCAGTCTTTCAGTTCGAACATGTTCGTCACCGTTTTCCTCCCTCCTTCCGTCTTGACTACGATCCTGCCATCCTGGGTCCATACATTTTGATGGCCGAACTGTGTCATCGCAGCGTTCAAAACTTTTAGTCTTTCGCACGTCAGATCTTCCCTCAGGGTAGCCCCACTCTTGGCGAGTTTTCTTTTTTGAGCTCTTTTCCGGTATGACACAAATTTAATTATTGTGGGCCTGGGTTTCATGGCACCTGGTATCCTGCGCCCAACACGGTGGCTTCTGTCAATATCGGCCACGTCGACCTGCACGCAAGTTTCTCACGCACGAGGCTAATGACCAGGTCGTCGGTGTTTTCACGATCGTTTTAGGCTACCCCGAACAAACGCAAGCTGTTCCTTCGCTGATACTGCTCAATTTCATCGGTGGCCGCAGACAGTTTAGCTTCTAGGTCGGCGGCTTTTTTCTCTTGTGCGGCCAGGGACTTTCCAAGAGACTGGATTTCGGCGCTGTTGCGCCCGACAGACTCTTGCAGTTTGTCCATGACCGCGGCCGTCACAGAGTCCGTGATGGATTGCACGATTACGCCTAGCGTGTCTTTCCTGTGCAGCGCCGCGCTCAGCTGGGACTGGACGAGCTCCCCGATGTCAGGAAGCGGGGCCTCACCTGCCGCCGGAGACCGGGCGCCCGCGCTGCCTGCGCCCCTGTAGCCTCGCCTGCTGCCGCTTACTCGTGCTCTTCCCATTTTTCACTCACTTATCACTTGTGGTAATCAACGGAGAACAGTACACCACGGCAAGTAACACTTGTTTAGTCGGATGCACACGTTGTGGACTGCCGCACTGCTGTGTAACACCTTCGATGAGCGGAAAAACTCGCGAGCCGAAGAAACGCACGTCACTCTGGCAGAGGTGGTCTGATAGGCCCAGGTTTTGGACAACAATACGACATTTTTTACTATCAATATCTGCAGCTACATGCTCTATAGATGAGGAAGATTCTTTCGTTATTTTAGTTGGACAATTAACAAGGGAGGATACTCCATAACAGCTTAGAATATTCACATATATGTTGCTAGCCTTATCAGGCTTCATCATATTAATCTTTAAGTCACCACAGATAATTACATTTGCTTTTGGTCCAGAAACCTTGTCTAAGCTTTGATTCAGTTTTGAGAAGAATATATCAATGTCTCCACTGGGAGAGTTACACACAAAATATGACTAATTTTTTTGCTATGCCAGGTCCCATTATTTCAACAGCGGAAAGTTCAAAATGTTTGTTCGCACCTAGATCTAAAAGATCATATCTGTCTCTGTCTCTTAAAAAGGCGTTAGAGCATTTTTTAATAGATATACTTTGCGTTTCTTTTTGATGGTTGTAGGTGTTACGGTACTCAGCCTAGCAGCAACTGCCTTGTGGTCGCTAATCCCGTATTCGTCACAATACTCACTATTTGTCCAGGATTATTTGTTGCTAAAAGGTCAAGTATGCTTTCTCAGCCATTTACGCTTCGAGTGGGCTCATGAACTAATTGTTCAAAATAATTTTCTGAGAAAGCATTCAGTACAATTTCGGATGACGTTTTATGCCTGCCGCCGGCTCTAAACGTGTAATTTTTCCAGAATATCGAAGGTAGATTGAAGTCACCACTGACTATAATTGTATGAGTTAGGTACTTATTGGAAATGACACTCAAGTTTTCTTTGAACTGTTTAGCAACTATATCTTCTGAGTCGAGGGTCGGTGAAACAATCCAATTCAATAGTTTAGTCCGATTGTCAGGTATAACCTCTACCCATACTATTTCACATGAACTATCTACTTCAATTTCGCTACAAGGCAAACTACCTCTGACAGCAATAAATACTCTACCACCAACTGTATTTAATCTATCCTTTCTGAACACTATTAACCTCCATCCAGGTACTTAATATGCTTCCACCAGTATGAGCGGAAGACGGCCTAACGGTGTGCGGGACCGTAGCCCAGCTTCATGGAGACGGTTGCGAATGGTCCTCGCCGAAACCCCAGGAGCAACAGTGTCCCTAATTTGCTGGGAAGTGGCGGTGCGGTCCCCTACGGCATTGCGTAGGATCCTACGGTCTTGGCGTGCATCCGTGCGTCGCTGCGGTCCGGTCCCAGGTCGACGGGCACGTGCACCTTCCGCCGACCACTGGCGACAACATCGATGTACTGTGGAGACCTCACGCCCCACGTGTTGAGCAATTCAGCGGTACGTCCACCCGGCCTCCCGCATGCCCACTATACGCCCTCGCTCAAAGTCCGTCAACTGCACATACGGTTCACATCCACGCTGTCGCGGCATGCTACCAGTGTTAAAGACTGCGATGGAGCTCCGTATGCCACGGCAAACTGGCTGACACTGACGGCGGCGGTGCACAAATGCTGCGCAGCTAGCGCCATTCGACGGCCAACACCGCGGTTCCTGGTGTGTCCGCTGTGCCGTGCGTGTGATCATTGCTTGTACAGCCCTCTCGCAGTGTCCGGAGCAAGTATGGTGGGTCTGACACACCGGTGTCAATGTGTTCTTTTTTCCATTTCCAGGAGTGTATAAGTTCATAGTGTTTTTCGTAAGTTTAATAAATACAACAGATACACATAACATAGACATTAGTCATCAAATATACATTCTCCTTCAGTATTTAGAACAGTCTGCCAATGCTGGGGTAATTTTTTTTTACTAGAGATCATGTGGGGAATATCTGAGGTCACAAGATCAGGTGAATAAGGTGGTGCAGAATGACTTCCCAACCAACTCCTGTATAATGTTTATTGTGTCTAGCAGAATGTGCATGGGCATTATCATGGAGTATAATCACTTCATGCAGTCTTCCTGGTCGTTGTGCTTGGACTGCATCTGCAAGCATTTCAGTCGTCATTATGTTAGCATAAAGATACCATTTCTCATCGCCAGCAACAATACAGGATAGGAATGCCAGTGTTGTTCACAAGCCAGTTGATGATAAGCAAGCAGAGATGCACATATGGCCAGCTGCTGATTTCTGTGATTTTGGCTTAGAGCTTTCAGTACGTGTAGACCCAACTTTTGAAGTTTCTCCATTGCATGCAAATATTGCACAATTGTGGAATGATCACAGTTCATCACATAGCCAGTTTCTGAGTGCACTGATGTGGATAATTGTGGACCAATGCATTTAAATGATTTTCATGAAACCTAAAGGTCTTTCTGAGTGTTGAGAATCACTAATGTCAAAATAATCCTCCTCAAAATGAGAAAATCATTTTCTTGCCATGCTGTCTCCAATGGCATCTCTGTACATGGTTCAAATGTTTCTGACTGCCTCCACTGCTGTCATCCCTCTACTGAACTCAAACAGAAGAATAAATCAGAAATGTTCTGATTTATCCACTTGGTACTTCATTTCCTAGCATCCACAGCTCCACTCACAACCTCCAAATGACTAAGTGACAATATGCAAACTCAAATAACAACAGTGAACTGTTGTTGTGTTGTTATTGTTGTCTTCAGTCCAGAGACTGGTTTGATGCAGCTCTCCATGCTACTCTATCCCATGCAAGCCTCTTCATCTCCGAGTAACTACTGCAACCTACATCCTTCTGAATCTGCTTAGTGTATTCATCCCTTGGTCTTGCTCTATGATTTTGACCCTCTACACTTCCCTCCACTACTAAACTGGTGATCCTTTGATGCCTCAGAATGTGTCCCACCAACCAATTCCTTCTTCTAGTCAAGTTGTGCCACAAATTCCTTTTTCCCCCAATTCTATTCAGCACCTCCTCATTAGTTACGTGATCTACCCATCTAATCTTCAGCATTCTTCTGTAGCACCACATTTCAAAAGCTTCTATTCTCTTCTTGTCCAAACTATTTATCATCCATGTTTCACTTCCATACAAATACTTTCAGAAAGAACTTCATGACACTTAAATTTATATTTAATGTTAACAGATTTCTCTTCTTCAGAAACTCTTTCCTTGCTATTGTCGGTCTACATTTTATATCCTCACTACTTCAACCTTCATCAGTTATTTTGCTCCCCAAAGAGCAAAACTCATCTACTACTTGTCTCGTTTCCTAATCTAATTCCCCCAGCATCACCGGACTTAATTTAACTACATTCCATTATTCTCATTTTCTTTTGTTGGTGTTCATTTATAGCCTCCTTTCAAGACACTGACGATTTCATTCAACAGCTCTTCCAGGTCCTTTGTTGTCTCTGCCAGAATTACAATGTCATCAGAGTTTTTGTATCTTCTCCATGGATTTTAATTCCTACTCCAAATTTTTCTTTTGTTCGTTTACTGGTTGCTCAATATACAGATTGAATAACATCAGAGATAGGCTACAGCCCTGTCCCACTCCCTTCCCAACCACTGCTTCCCTTTCATGCCCCTCAACTCTTATAACTGCCATCTGGCTTCTGTACAGATTGTAAATAGCCTTTTGTTCCCTGTATTTGACCCGTGTCATCTTCAGAATTTGAAAGAGAATATTTCAGTCAGCATTGTTAAAAGCTTACTCTAAGTCTAAAAACGCTAGAAACATAGTTTTGCCTTTCCTTAACCTATCTTCTTTGAGAAGTCGCAGGGTCAGTATTGCCTCATGTGTTCCAACATTTCTATGGAATCCAAACTTATCTTCCCTGAGGTCAGCTTCTACCAGTTTTTCCATTCGTCTGTAAAGAATTCGTGTTAGTATTTTGCAGCTGTGACTTATTAAACTGATAGTTTGTTAATTTTCACACCTGTTAACACCTGCTTTCTTTGAGATTAGAATTATTACACTCTTCTTGAAGTCTGAGGGTATTTCACCTGTCTCATACATCTTGCTTACCAGATGGTAGAGTTTTGTCATGGCTGGCTCTCCCAAGGCTATCAGTAGTTCTAATGGAATGTTGTCTACTCCCGGGGCCTTGTTTTGACTTATGTCTTTTAGTGCTCTATCAAATTCCTCACACAGCATCATATCTCCCATTTCATCTTCATCTACATCCTCTTCCATTTCCATAATATTCCCCTCAAGTACACCGCCCTTGTGTAGATCCTCTGTGTACTCCAAAACAGTGAACTACAAATAAAAAATGACAATTGAAATACCAACATGCAAAACAAAAATGCTACGAACTTATGCACCAACCTAATATTTCCAAAAGCTGTATATTCCATTTCCTACAATGACTTCTTCTTTCTGTTTGCTCTGTTTTTAAGCTTGTGTCTGTTTTATCGTCTTTTCCATGAAATTTCCCAATTGCAATTTATTCCTTTCATATAGTGTACTTTTCTTGCAAGTAATTCTCATCCATTCATTTTCTCTTGTCAACCCTTGTCTGTTCTCACAATTTTCTGCGAATTTTTTGACATTTTGCTGATCATTTTCCTTGTTTGTCTTCCTTCTTTCTCTCAATGTTTCCTCTTATGTCTCTTTTTTGACACTCCCGTCATCTCTAATACTCCAAAGCCTTCTTTCTTGTTGTGATTAATCCCATCCCATATTACATTCAGCCCTTTCAAAAACTCTTTTGCACTATCTTAACTAAGATCCAACATTCTGTTTCTTGAAATCTGCTTACTGGGAGTTACCACCCAAAGGCTTAACAGTGAAAGCCCCTGTTTCTGGGTGTAATCCCACTCTATATCGGCCCCTTTTACAGTTTCAAATACAACAAACTCTTGTACTTACCAGCTAATCTGTGCCCTATATGCCTCGTCTGTCAATTTCCATTCCAACAGACTTATCTCCTTCTGCAAAATCCTGCAGTTACCTGCCCCCTATACACTGAAGTGCCAAAGAAACGTATAGGCACGTGTATTCAAATAAAGATATATGTAAACAGGCAGAATATGGCACTGTGATCGGCAATGTCTAGATAAGACAACAAGTGTCTGGCACAGTTGTTACATCAGTTACTGCTCCTACATTGGCAGGCTATCAAGATTTAAGTGAGTTTGAATGTGGTGTTATAGTCAGTGCATGAGTTACGAGACACAGTATCTCCGAGGAGTGATGAAGTGGGGATTTTCCCATATGACCGTTTCACGAGTGTTCCTGCAAGAATGGGACCGACGATGACTGAAGAGAATCATTCAGTGTGACAGAAGTGCAACCCTTCCGCAAATTGCTGCAGATTTCAATGCTGGACCATCAACAAGTGCCAGCATGCGAACCATTCAATGAAACATCCATCAATATGGGCTTTCGGAGCCAAAGGTCCACTCTTGTACCCTTGATGACTGCACGACACAGAGCTTTATGCCTTGCCTGGGCCCTTCAACACCGACATTGGGCTATTGATGACTGGAAATGTTGTATGGTCAGACGAGTCTCATTTCAATCTGTATCAAGCAGATGGATGTGTATGAGTACAGAGACAATCTCATGAATCCATGGTCACTACATGTCAGCAGGGGACTGTTCAAGCTGGTGGAGGCCCTGTAATGGTGTGGAGCTTGTGCAGAGTGATATGGGCCCCTGATATGTCTAGATACGACTCTGACAGTTGACACATATGTAAGAATCCTGTCTAATCACCTGCATCCATTCATGTCCATTGTGCATTATGACAGACTTAGGTAATTCCAGCAAGACAATGCAACACTCCACACATCCAGAATTGTTACAAAGTGACTCCTGGAACACTCTTCTGAGTTTCAACACTTCCGCTGGCCACCGAACTCCCCAGACATGAACATTATTGAGCATTTCTGGGATGCCTTGCAATGTGCTGTTCAGAAGAGATCTCCGGCCCCTCGTACTCTTACGAATTTATGGACAGCCCTGCAGGATTAATGGTGTCAATTCCCTCCAGCAGTACTTCAGACATTAGCCGAGTCCATGCCATGTCGTGTTGTGGCACTTCTGCAAGCTCGCGGGAGCCCTACATGATATTAGGCGGGTGTATCAGTTTGTTTCACTCTTCAGTGTATTTCCCTGAATAGTGTCATCTGCCAAGACAACTTCAAACTGCAACAACAGGGCAGACTTCACCTCAAAAAACCAACCTACCTTTCTCTAAACTACGTACATAGCAGTGTTTCCATTCCTGTCTGTCATCAGCTCCCTAGGCAGCCGCACCCTCAACAACCACTCCTCTCCTACAAATCAAACTTGGCCAACCTTCATAACATCCCACAGTGTTCACCATTACCTCCCAGACTAATGGTAACTAGAACCAAACACAACAGCACAGCATTCTCAACTTCTCATCTGAAGTCCTCTCCCTCCTGACTAAACTGTATACTAAAAAGTCTCATTTTCAGCTCTAAACTTGCATTTCATCTCTCTGCTCTGCTTGAGGGCCTGCTTTCCTTCAGATACAATGTCAACTGAAAATATCACTTTGCAGCTTGATTTCAATATCATTCTAACAGCAAATCTGATATAGAACCCTGAACCTTGCCTTGAACAGTTCTGCCCATGATCATAATTTGATTCATCACTGCTACCTCAAGATCAGCCCTTCCAAGCCTTCTAAGTATTCCTAACGTCTAGCACTGTTTCACAACCCTTTCTCAGGACACTACAACATAACCCTAACCTGTCCTCTGCAGAAATCCGGGCTCCTCATTCCCTACAACCTGATCTGCCTATCCTTGTGATACAAACTGATCTACAGTCCATCCTTAAAACCTCAGGCCCCTCACAATGTCTAACACCTCAATCCATTGAACTTCTTATCCCATTCAAACCAAGCACTCCCAACTTTTACCTTCTTCTTAAGCTCTACATACCCAATCGTCCTGCCTGTCCCATAGTTGCGGGCTTCAAAGCACCCACTGAACATATATGTGTCTTAGTTGATCAACATCTTCAATCTGTAGTCAAAGACTTCATCTGCATCTACATCTACATTGATACTCCGCAAGCCACCCAACGGTGTGTGGCGGAGGGCACTTTACGTGCCACTGTCATTACCTCCCTTTCCTGTTCCAGTCGCGTATGGTTCGCGGGAAGAACGACTGTCTGAAAGCCTCCGTGCGCGCTCTAATCTCTCTAATTTTACATTCGTAATCTCCTCGGGAGGTATAAGTAGGGGGAAGCAATATATTCGATACCTCATCCAGAAACGCACCCTCTCGAAACCTGGCGAGCAAGCTACACCGCGATGCAGAGCGCCTCTCTTGCAGAGTCTGCCACTTGAGTTTATTAAACATCTCCGTAACGCTATCACGGTTACCAAATAACCCTGTGACGAAACGCGCCGCTCTTCTTTGGATCTTCTCTATCTCCTCCGTCAGACCGATCTGGTACGGATCCCACACTGATGAGCAATACTCAAGTATAGGTCGAACGAGTGTTTTGTAAGCCACCTCCTTTGTTGATGGACTACATTTTCTAAGCACTCTCCCAATGAATCTCAACCTGGTACCCGCCTTACCAACAATTAATTTTATATGATCATTCCACTTCAATTCGTTCCGCACGCATACTCCCAGATATTTTACAGAAGTAACTGCTACCAGTGTTTGTTCCGCTATCATATAATCATACAATAAAGGATCCTTCTTTCTATGTATTTGCAATACATTACATTTGTCTATGTTAAGGGTCAGTTGCCACTCCCTGCACCAAGTGCCTATCCGCTGCAGATCTTCCTGCATTTCGCTACAATTTTCTAATGCTGCAACTTCCCTGTATACTACAGCATCATCCGCGAAAAGCCGCATGGAACTTCCGACACTATCTACTAGGTCATTTATATATATTGTGAAAAGCAATGGTCCCATAACACTCCCCTGTGGCACGCCAGAGGTTACTTTAACGTCTGTAGACGTCTCTCCATTGATAACAACATGCTATGTTCTGTTTGCTAAAAACTCTTCAATCCAGTCACACAGCTGGTCTGATATTCCGTAGGCTCTTACTTTGTTTATCAGGCGACAGTGCGGAACTGTATCGAACGCCTTCCGGAAGTCAAGAAAAATAGCATCTACCTGGGAGCCTGTATCTAATATTTTCTGGGTCTCATGAACAAATAAAGCGAGTTGGGTCTCACACGATCGCTGTTTCCGGAATCCATGTTGATTTCTACATAGTAGATTCTGGGTTTCCAGAAATGACATGATACGTGAGCAAAAAACGTGTTCTAAAATTCTACAAGAGATCGACGTCAGAGATATAGGTCTATAGCTTTGCGCATCTGCTCGACGACCCTTCTTGAAGACTGGGACTACCTGTGCTCTTTTCCAATCATTTGGAACCCTCCGTTCCTCTAGAGACTTGCGGTACACGGCTGTTAGAAGGGGGGCAAGTTCTTTCGCGTACTCTGTGTAGAATCGAATTGGTATCCCATCAGGTCCAGTGGACTTTCCTCTATTGAGTGATTCCAGTTGCTTTTCTATTCCTTGGACACTTATTTCGATGTCAGCCATTTTTTCGTTTTGTATTAAAGACACCAACCATTTCCTAGATCTTACGCAAAAATTAACCCAAAGTGAACAATCCGCCACAAAGTGTATGAATAATCCGCTGACGAACATAATCTCTCAAGCACCAATATATGTGCAGGACAAAAACGAAAGAAATTCCAGAATGTTACATAGCAAGAAAATCTCGGAAAAAATGACAGTCATGGAAGAGACTGTGCCAAAATACTGCAAGACAAACTAGGGCCCTCATACCAGGTAAAAAGCATAGTAAAACCTGGCGCCCCACTAAAAGAAGTCATAAAAAATGCAGAAAATTTGACAAGAAGCTTCGGTACATGTGATACTTTGTTGTAATAGGGGGTTCTAACGACATAGACAAACCTCTCGATCTAATGTTGGAGCATGTGGTAGAACCATTGGAACCAATACTTGCTCTAAGTCACAAAATGAATATCATTACCCATCCTATACCCAGGAGATATGATGTTCAAAATTTAAATAGTAAAATTAATACTGCAAACCGCCACCTGATACAGGCTCTGAATTTAGCTAAACATGCGTACAAAAAAAGAATTGCTGTGAACTTTGAAATAGAGAGACTAGCCAGCAACCACTTCACAACACATGGCTTACACCTAAACAAATGTGGCAAGGAGATTATCTGCAATAGACTGGCCTTCCTGACAACTATGGGGGACAATAAGAAACCAAAAGTCAGAAACCATGAACAGATGCTAATAAGCAATTGGGTAAAGACAAACAAGATGGGAAATAAAATGAGTAATAGTGGCCATACTGTGCAAACTACACTAGACAGATGGATCATGAAGTCACAGAGACAAAACACAAACCCCCTGACCCCTCAAAAAGGTCAGGAACCTGAAAGGATCAATAATGTGGTGGTGAACATTATCGAGACATCCCTCCAAAACATCAATGTGATGCCTCAACAGTGTGAAGTGCATGTGGATACTTTTCAGGCCCACCTGGAAGATGAGATGGCTGCCAAGGACGACCAACAGAACCAGCACAACTACTCAGAAGTCAACTACCTGGAATACAGCACAATTTAAACTAAAGGTCAGTGACACAGTAAATATGACTTCGAGCCCCGTGAGTAAACCCCACTCAGACCTGAAAATCTATTATCACAATGTCCAATCCATGAGCAACAAAACTGATGACTTAAGCATTTTGCTGACCAGTGAACTCAGTGATATCTCAGTAGTATGCCTAGCAGAGCACTGGCTCTGCACTGATGTGGTTAAGCTAATCTCACTACCCAACTTCAAATTGTGTGAACACTACTCCAGATCAAATGATGGACATGGTGGGGTTGCCATCTTCATCAAACAACACATTGAATATAGCCCACTTCCTACCCTAAAGAAAATAGGAACAGATAAGATCTTTGAATGTGCAGCCATAAAGCTTACAGATCTAAATCTAGTTGTAGCTACAATTTACCGTCCCCCCTCCAGTAGTATTAATGATTTTCTGTTACAAATGGACTTGTTTCTATCCAGAATAAGTCAGAGGAAACAGGATGTGATTATATGTGGTGACTTTAATATAGAATTTCTCACCCACAACAGAAACAGGGAAACATTGATTAACATTGCAAAAACTTATAATCTGCATAGCCTTGTAAACGAGTCCACTAGAATAACACCCACATCCAAGACAGCTCTAGATCAAATTTTTGCAAATAGAAATAAACTTAACCCAACTCTAGAAGCATACAATGCAGGATTCAGCGACCACCAAGCTATCATTCTAAAGGTCGATGTTAGCAAAGATACCTCAAACCCAGTCCCACCTAAAACTTTACGAAGGTTTTTCCCCCAAGAGAACTTGAACAAGCTAAATGCCCTCCTTAGTAAAGAAAAGTGGACAGAGATGTACACAGCCAATGATGTCAACAAGAAATTCAACATATTTCTTGACGAAATGATCCACCACTTTGAAGAGGTCTTTCCGCAAAAACCAGTAAGAATAAATAATAATAATACTAATAATAATAGAAACAAGAGTTGGATTATGCCAGCTATAAAAATGTCTTGCAAACATAAAAGAATACTCCACATGTTATGTAAACAAAGTAGTGATTCCCCCCAACTAACAGAATACTATAAAAACTACACATGTATCCTAAGGAGAGTGATAAGACAAGCAAAAAGGATGCAGAATGATGACTACATTGACAAATCCAACAATAAAGTAAAAGCAATGTGGAATATCATAAAAAGGGAAAGAGGGGAAATGAAAGCTTCACACACGAACATAGAAATCAAACTCAACAATGAATCTGTATCTAATCCTGAAGTTGTGGTGAACTCTTTCAACAATTTCTTTACAAGCATAGCTGAAAAACTGGTCCAAAATAATCGTAACACAAATTACCAACCAGCAAACCAAAAATATCACACATGTGCAGAGTCAATTTTCATTACCAAAGTCACTGAAAATGATGTTGCAAAAGCCCTCAGAGAGTTAAAAAATTCATATTCAGCTGGACTTGATGGCATCCCAGCAGCTGTAATCAAAAACTGTGAACACACAATTGCTGAACCATTAACTCACCTCTGTGACTGTTCTTTCCAGGCAGGTATCTACTCTGAAGCTCTGAAACTTTCTAAAGTAATTCCTGTCTTCAAAAAAGGTGATAATAAAGATATGAATAACTACAGGCCTATCTCAATCTCATCCTGCTTTTCTAAAGTTTTTGAAAAATAATGTCCAAAAAAATGATGGACTTCATTGAAAAAAAAGATTTACTAAGTTTAGCTCAACATGGGTTCAGAAGCAACAAATCTACTGAAACTGCAGTATATGATTGCATAAATACGCTTTTAGTACTGTTAGGTAGAAAACAACCCATAACAGGCATATTTCTGGATCTGTCAAAGGCTTTTGACACTGTTGACCACAAAATATTACTGGAAAAATTAGATTCAGATTCAGATTCTTTATTAGTCATTCAGCATTGTTACATGCAATAGACTTCGTCAGTTCACTTAACCTATTAATTTTACAAAAAAAATTTTACATATTTCAGTTGATATTGGGCATTTCTAAAAATTCTTCTAATGAATAGAATGGATTAGTTAACAAGAAGTTATGAACATTGTCTTTAAATAATTTGTCAGTCTTGATTGACCCATTTTTAGACAATTTGTTATATATTTTAATTGCCATATACTTATGACTATTGTTAGTTTTAGCTAATCTATTTTGTGGCAACAGCAGAGAAGTACACGTTCTTGTGTAGTAGCCATGTCTTTCATTTGTTACACTTAAATTAGGTAGTTCAGCAAGTATGTAGTTAACACTGTCAAGAATATATAAATTAATTACTGTTAAAATTCTATATTTAGTGAACAATGATTTACAGTTTGTTCTATTATCTACCTTAGCCATTACTCTGATTGCTTTCTTCTGGATCACCATAATTTCATTTATTTTTGTGCTGTTTCCCCAGAGTATTAACCCATACCTTAAAACAGATTGAAAAAAAGGCAAAGTACGCTGTCCTTACGTACTCAAATGTCACACAACACATCAGTCTCTTCAACAAATATATAACTCTTGACAACCTAACCACTATGTGATCAACATGAGAGTTCCATGTTAGACTGTTGTCAAGTACAATACCTAAAAACTTTGCCTTTTGTTTTTCTATTTTTGTAGTCTTTAATAGACTGAACCACATATTCTGGGTCTTTTCCTCATTTAATAGCAGACCATTGGCATTAAATCATGATGTTGCATTTTCTTTTGCCAATTTCATATCACTTACAAGGTTATCAAGTACATGGTTTACAGATAGAAAAGTTGTGTCATCTGCAACACTACGGTATCAGAGGAATTGCAAACAACTGGATTGCTACATTCCAAACCAATCGGATGCAGAGAGTCAGCATGAAATATACTAATAGACAAAGCAACTCAATAACCGAAATACTATCAAGTAATAAAACTGTAAAGCAAGGTGTTCCACAGGGCTCAGTATTGGGACCCCTACTTTTCCTCCTGTATATTAATGACTTAAGCTGAATGTTGATGCACACAAAACAATAATATTTGCTGATGACACAACTGTACTCCTCAAAGGGGAGAATACAGAGGCTGTGCAAAAAGCTGTGAACTTGGCTACTGATATACTCAGCAACTGGGCAAAAATCAACAGATTAACTATCAACACCAAAAAGACAGCTTCCATGAACTTCCACACAACACAAAATGCAAATTCCTCTCAGCCATTTGTCACTATAAATAACCAGTCAATAGATACCGACACTGTTTTCAAATTTCTAGGTCTGTGGGTTCAAGATAACCTGAAATGGAATACAGATACAGGAAAGGTAAATGCCAGGATTTGTACTGGCTGTTATGTATTGAGTGTACTGAAAACAGGTGCTAGCCTGAAAACAGGTGCTAGCCTGAAAACATTAACCAGTGCATACTACGCTTACGTACAAGCCCACCTAAAATATGGTGTAATATTCTGGGGAAATTCTCCAACTACTCTGAGCACATTCAGAATCCAGAAGAGAGCAATGGGGATTATTACTGGGAGCAAACCCAGAGACTCCTGCAAACCCATCTTCAGAAAGTTGGAAATCCTTACACTGCCTTGCCTCTACATTCTTGAGACTCTAAAATTTTTCAGAAAACACATAGTGCCAACTGGCCTCAGAGTCGTAAAAATTAATGAAATACATGAACACAACACCAGGAAAAATGCAAACCTGCACGTTATACGTACAAACACTAAACTGTGTAAAAAGGGAGTTTTCCACATGGGCCTCCAACTGTTCAACAATCTTCCCACTAGTATTAAGTCCATCGAAGACAACATAAAATTTAGCAAAGCCATGAAGTCATATTTGTTGTGTCACTGTTTTTACTCTGTAAATGAATACTTAGAACAGTAATCTTGCTGATTGTGTTACATTGAAAACATTGAGCAATATAATACATTAGGATACTATAGGCCTACGTTAATATATGTTAACAATGTTAAATGGTATTTTCCGACATCTGCAACACACTGTGTACCATCAGATCACATGGAATAAATAAATAAATTGATCATCTGAGGTCTACGCCCATCTCACCCCCACCATGCATTTTGGTTGTCACCATTGCACCACTGGCCACCTCCTTCTGTACCAAAATTCCGCATGTGTATGGTATGTCTGCAGCTGAACATTACCTCACTAGTGCCAATCTGGTTCCAAACCCATGACATCCTTCCTACTCTGTAGCTACATCTACATCTATACTATACTCACCACTGTGAAGTGCATGGTGGAGGGTATGTTCCATTGCACTAGTTATTACAGTTTCTTCCCATTCCACACATATATGGAGCACAGGAAGAATGATTGTTTCAAAGCCTCTGTGCATGCAATTATTCTAATCTTGTCCTCACAGTCTCCGTGTAAGTGATAAGTATGGGGTTGTACTATATACATAGCATCATCATTAAAAGCTGGGATAGTTTATGCCTACCTTCAAGAACCTGCCAGTTCAGTTTCTTCAGCATCTCGATAGCACTGTCCCATGAATCAAACAAACCTGTGACCATTCATGCTACCCTTCTCTGTATACATTCAGTATCCCCTGTTAGTCCTATTTTGTATAGGTCTCACACACTTGAGCAATATTCTAGAATGGGTAACACAAGTGATCTGTAAACAATCTCCTTTGTAGACTGTTTGCACTTCCCCAGTATTCTACCAATAAACTGAAATCTACTACCTGATTTATCCATGACTGTGCCTATGTTTTCATTCCATTTCATGTCCTTATGAAGCGTTACACCCAGTTATTTGTATGAGTGACTGATTCCAAATGTGACTCACTGGTATTTTAGTCATAGCATACTATGTTTGGTTTTTTTTTTTTCGTTTTGTGAAGTGAAAACTTTACATTTATGAACATTTAAAGCAAGTTACCAGTCTTTGCACCACTTTGAAATCCTATCAACATCTGACTGAATATCTATGTAGCCTCTTTCAGACAGTACTTCATTACAGATAACTGCAGAAAGTCTGAGGTTACTATTAATATCATCTGTAAGGTCATTAATATTTAACCTGAACAGCAACTGCTGGGCACAGCTTTTTGTTTGAGGGACCTATGATCAATCAGGAACAGCAATATACAACAAGAACTTCTCTGGGGCACACCCGAAGTTACTTCTACATTTGACAATGATTCTTCATCTGAGATTACATGCTGTGTGTGCCCTAACAAGAAGTCCTGAATCCAGTCACAAATTTTGCTTGATACTCCACATGACTGAACTGTTGACAATCAGCATAGGCATGGTAATGAGTGAAATGCTTTTTGGAAATCAAGAAATACTGCATCTGCCTGACTGCCCTGCTCCAAAGCTTTCAGTATGTCACGTGATAAAAATGCAAGCTGAATTTCACATGATCAATGTTTTCAGAATCCATGCTGGTTGACACAGAGGAGATCAGTCTGTTCAGGATCCCCCATTATGTTTGAGATCAGAATATGTTCTAAGTCTACAACAAATTGATATCAAGGATATTGAACAGTAGTTTTGTGGATAACTTCTACTTCCCTCCTTGTAGACAGGTGTGGCCTGTGCTTTCTTCCAACTGGGCATGGTTTTTTGTTTGAGGAATCTATGATAGATCATCCTTAGAAGAGGGGCTAACTCAGCCACAAACGTAGTGTAGAATCTGAAACGGATTCCATTGGGCGGTGGAGCGTTGTTCAGTATTAATGAATTCAGCTGTTTCTCAATGCTACTGAAACTAATACTGACTTCACTCATCTTTTCAGTGATATGAGTATTAAATTGGGGCAGTTCTCCTGGGTTTTCCTTTGCAGAGGACCATTTGAAAATAGAGTTAAGCATTTCAGATTTTGCTTTGCTGTCCTCAGTTTCAGTTCCTCTCTCATTTGCTAGGGACTGACACTAACTTTGGTGCTACTAACAACCTTTACATATGACTAGAATTTCTGTGGGTTTTGTGAAATATCACTTGAAAATATTATGCTACAGTAGCCACTGAAGGCATCTACATCTACATCTATGTAGATACTCCACAAGCCACCATACGGTGTGTGGCAGATGATACCCTGTACCACTACTTGTCATTTCTTTCATGCATTGCTCTCTTGACAGCCAAATGCGCTTCATTCAGCATCTCTCTAACTATAGCCCTATGCTTTGTTTTACACTTATGTTGCAGTAGTCTCTGTTTCTTTACAAAATTTCTTTACAGTGACAGTATACCATGGAGGGTCTCTCGTATCATGAACTATTCTACTCAGTACATATCTGCCCATTGCATGGTCAGTTATTCTTTTGCACTTCAGCCACTAAGAAAACTGCAATTTTCTCAATTGATTGTTGGATGATTAAGAGTTCCACCGATGATTGTAGTATGACTAGGGAACTTATATATAAGCAAACTGAGGTTTTCTCTCAAGTTTCTGATTACATCAGAAGGTAAGTCTGGTGAACGATAGGAGAGAGTTACCATTTGATGCCCACTGCTGATGCTGAGCCTTGCCCAAACAATCACTTTAATCAACTTTAAGAATAACTACATTACCTTTGAGGGCAAACATACAAATAGATCAGGGACATGGTACTGGGATGTCTCCTTCCTATGCCAACATTTTCATGGGTTGCTTGGAGGGGGTTTTCCTGGGATCTATGAGCCTTTAGACTCCAGTTTGGTTTAGATACATTGATGACATCTTTTGTCATATGAACTAGTGGTCAGCCAGACCTGCTAAAATTTTTGGAATCTCTAAATATATTCTCCAAATTAAATTTCACATTGTCCTATTCAGAACCTCATGCCACTTTCCTTGATGTTGACCTCACCCTCATTGAGGGTGAGCTACACACTTCTGTTCACATTAAATCTCCTTAACAAACAACAGTACTTACATTTTGACAGCTGCCATCTTTTTCACATCAAAAGTTCCCTCCCAGGCTTGGCACTTGAGGGGACTGTATTTGTCCAAATGCAGACTCTTTACAGCAATGTACCACCATTCTCACTTTGGCCTTCAGTGGACATAATAACCCCACCAGCCTTGTTCAAAAGCTGACTTCCCAGGGCATTGCATCTCATCATGGTACTGCTGATACCTCCAAAAAAACAGCTTAGGGTTATACTTCTTCTCACTCAGTGTTAATCAGCTACTTTGACAAGCCTATAATGAGCCTATACTCCTGCACCCATTTCCCTACCCTACAGCCCCTACCCCTCCAAACGTCCCCACTGGTAAGTCTTGCCCTAAGCAGCCTCCTAAACCAGCTCTGTAACAGGGGAAACATATACTATCAGAGAGAGCAACTTATGGAATGATACGTCATGTGCCAGCTGTTAAGTTAACATTGTTCGCCCTTCTACATTGGTGTGACTACAACCAAGTTATAGTTTAGGGTGAAAGGACATAGACAGAGGGTGTACACTGGCAACACACAATGCAGTTGCGCCTCAGTGCCTGTTTCACCACACTTGCCATCTGGGTTCTCTCCCTTTCCGTGTCTTATCAGAACTACACAGATGGGAACTGGAGTTACATGTCCTTGGCTCTCACTGTGCACCTGACCTTAATTTACATTTACATTAATTTCTTTGGTGTTGGAATCTCTTTTTAGTAACTGCTCCTTTCTTCACTCCCTTTTAGTTTTCTATGGCATTTATTTTCTGACCTGTCTATTTTCTCTCAGCCCCCACCTCACTTGTCTGCCATGTACAATGCACTTGGCTTTCCATTCTTACCAATTCTTGTCAGTAATCTCAGTCTTGCTTATTACTATTCTTTGGGCTTTAAGCTCTAAGGTTTTGAAATCTTGTCCATTACATTGTCCAACAATCAGACTTTCAATCTCATCCCATTCGGTAAGTCTCTGCTGACCCAGTGTTCTGGATGATTTTTCTGTAATTTTCCCATTTCCAAAACCTTGCCAGTCCTTGTGCATCATCTGTCTTCCTTCCCTTTGAACCCTTCTGCTAGAACTAGGAGCCACTGATTCTTAAAGCTTGCACTTTTCCTTGACTTTTGTGTGTGTTTTCTCTTGCTGTTGCTTATTGAGCTGACTTTTTATCCATCCCATTATAATTATTTTCTCTAGCTGCTATTCATTTGTTTATTCACCCATAATTATTTTTACATATTATTAATTTTCTAATAAACATACTGTGGACTATGTACCAATTCCATGAATAACATCATCATAGCTCTAGCTCACTTCGCCCCATGCAACATGATACATAAAAAATAAAATAATAGGAACTTCTCTTTCTGGGACTCCCAAATGTTTTGTCATGTATACCACATCTGCAGGAAAGTCCATTAAATTTTTCCATTTTCTGTACTGTTGAAAAGATCATCTTTGTTATTTAATAAGCTTCTTATGTTCCATAACCACCATGGTCTGAATCTCAAATAATCCCTGTTCTCTTACCTCTTCACCTTAACAACTCTCCTACCATGGCTCCTCCATCCTCTTTGCTTTCAGTTTCAGTTCTTCTTAGTAGCTTATCTTATCTCTTATTTTATTTTTCATCATCCTTTGATGACTGCCCCCCCTCCCCCACCTCTATTTTCTATTTGCTTCCATGTCCTCCTTTCAAAGCGTGGCATAATCTATGGCTTCACACACTTTCCTTCTGCTATCCAACTATCTGCAGTCTACACTGCCACTCCTGTAAATTGCATTTTTGGTTTTAGAATAATTCCAGTATTCACCATCATTATCATCACCATTGTCATTGTCTTTGTCATCACAACTTTGCCACTCTTTGCTTAATATTTTAGATTGCTGCTGTTCTGTTTTTTAAGTCAGTAATTACAAAGAATATACTCTCACTGATGAATTGTAATCATTAGTAGTAACTTATTATAACTGATGGAAAATACTGTAATTATTTAAGGCCGTTAATCTCACTTTAGGGGTTGCAACAGCTTTTCTGAATTATAACAAAAGCGCCTTTCTGGATATAGAATTCAGTTTAATTAATCTGTTAGTAGAGTATGTCAACAAATTCATATGAACAAGAATAATTTATAAAAATTAAGTGCTTCAGTTTTTCTTAAATTACCTATACTGTGCTAAACTTGTGCAATGCTCTTTAAATTATTAAAATTTCATAAACCAAACCTAAAGCTATGATAACCACAGCAGGTTAAAGTGAACAAACTTTGGCACCTTCTACTGTACTGTATTTCTACAGTATGATATGTCTACACTAAATGAGTTTTGTTACCAGACTGTGGATGACTGTGCAGGAATAAGGAAAAATTAAACTGATTTAATTATAACAACATCTTTATTAGACATTTATCACAATTACAAGACTCACTCACTGTTAAGAATTATTTCAGGCCTCTGGAAACAAAGAGTATTTCAGAAGTTAAATTAAAGCAACTGCTTAATTTGATTAATACAATTATCATAAATGGCACAGCATACCACCTTTACCCTTCACCGAAAAAAATTTTGAATGAAGAGATTCCTAATATTCAAAAGGAAAAAAACAGTATCCCTTCAAAATAACTAACAGAAGCACATTAGTACAATCTGGTAGAAACACATAAATTACACTGCAGAATGTGCCTATGTTAGAAACTTTGTTCTTACAGAATAAACAGCAGCTTGCTGATGTAACACAAATGAAACCACTGAAAATTCTGCAATTTTGGCATTATATACAGAAATTTATTTTCAGACAAGGTGGTATGCACAGCATAGGATGAGAATTCTTCTGTACAATACATGAGGCAAATGTGACCAACTCATGCATATCTACAGCTACTGTAGCAAAATGGCAGTCTTTTATGGGACAAACATTTAATAAATATTTAAATGAAGATGTGATGAAAATAAGAGTGTAGGCTAAATTGTCAGTTCTGCTGCAATCTAATTGCAAATGGAAGACTTGTTATTCATGGCTTTAGAGAGGTCCAAATCTTTTCTTCAAGTTACAGCAGATAAATTAATAAATATTATTTGGAAAATTATTTGACATTCAAAACATCATACTTCTTTATTTGTGAAGGTGTGTAATGATGATTGCAAAACTGGCAGGCAGGTTTACCATACTGTTTTTTATGATGAGTTAATGATAAATTGTGACATGGAATTGTAGAATATTAGCACAAGTAACAGAAAAGTATCTGACACAAACAACAACATAACACACAAAATACATATCAACATTATTCACATTTATTATTTATATCATTGTAACTACTCAAATCCTCCAATGGCTAATTCAGTCAAGCTCACAATGCAGCAAAGAAATCTAGCTTAGGGGTACAAGATGTAAAATAATAAAACCAATAGCATAAAAGTGGAGGCAATCCTACATTAATGACCAAAATCATAACAAGTTTAAGTCTGACAGTATGTTTTAAGTCTTGCAATACCAAGATTTTCAGTATGAACTACTATAAAATAAACCACCACCACTGCTATGTGGAACAAACCCTATTTCGTGTCATTTACACAAAGCCATTGGAGGAGGTGACTACATTGTGGAAAATGCATTTTAGATCTTTAGATTATGACTGCAATATGATCTCAATTGCATTTTCACTTTTCCTCCTTAGCAACACAAGATACATACTATACATTCTGAAAATAGTCCATTAATAATTGAAGCTAACCATTGTATGAAGGAGGAACTAGTTTCTTTATGTCAGTCACAAACTGAGCACCAGAGTGATTGATTCAGGTCCCACATGTTTTACTTGAGTAAAATATCACAAATCACGTAAGATAATCAGGCGAAGGTTCGGCAACTGGTTCTGGTGTTGTAAAAAGTGGATTTGGGAATTCAGGAGGATGAGGCAATGGCCCAGCCAGCTTTGGTCTTCGACGGTAAGCTACAAGCCAACACGATACTGCTACTGCCACAGCTACTAATGCAAGGAGAGCAGTTATCACAAGAGCAATTATGAATCCAACCATTGATACACATATGTCTTCAGGTTTCTGTGTCTCTGGTGCTGTAAAATTAAGGAAAATTTTCTTTTTTAGATAAAGGAAATGATCATTAAATTAATAATAATTTAGTATTAGATATGATTACTGAATGTTGCATTATTTGTAAACATTGATTCATTCATTCATACGACATGTTCCACATCTCTATATGCTTCCACACATAAGTGCACAAAAAACACATAACTATGTTAGCAAACCATAAAATGACAAACTTTCACTAAATAGTGATAAAAATGAAAAAGTTGACAATGTTGCTCAGATTAACCTATCAATTTCAAAGTCGATCTTTTGTACACATTTCCTTTATGCATTACTTCCTTTCTTCATTTCAATTGCTATGTCAAAGCATATATTAACAATTTAGTGACTATTTTGCTGAAACTATCAATTAACAAACTAAGATATATGAAAAGCACCTGATAACTGCCAGGCATTATTATCACCAGTCACACTTGCCTTATCATTTAATTTTGAAACCATGGCACATTTTCTACAAGTATATGTACCTGTCGAGCCCTTGCTTATCATAATAGTGGTGCATACACTGTAAGTAACCATTACATATATGTAAATGCTCAAACAGTCTGTAATATCTACCACACCTTTGCAAGCACTGGAGGAGGGGGATACTGAAAACATGTTCACACCTGAAGACTGAACGAGAACCGAATCATCTATGCAATGTGAATAGTCCATTTAAATGTGAACTAAAGAAGTGCCAGCCACTACTTTACAGACACCTTCTTCCTATGTTCTAATAGACGCCATTCTTTCCTTTTTCCTTGGGAATTTCAATCTTCATACACATCTTGGTCATCTGATGCGTTCCATCCTATCTCTCTAGTTACTGGAGCCACAATAGTTGTCTTGTTTCTATGGAACAAATTATCACCATATTCGCTGTCATAGCTTCTTCTACCGAATTGTTTCTACATATTCCATCCTAAACATGCCACAATTTTTTGTACAACAGTGACTCCAGTGCCAGCAATCTTCTTTTCACTCTGTCCTTAATTCAGCTCACAGACCTTTACATTATATATGGCAATACTTTTGGTAATAGTTTTGTAAATTATGTAGTGTTCTTTCTCTTACACTGTTCAGCTGTCATGTGTACGTAATAATCCAGTGTCTTTCCAAAATACGATATTAACATAATTTCTGGTTGTTTATTGTAACTTGAATCTTTCTTACTGGTCTACATCTACATGGATACTCCTCAAATCACATTTAAGTGCCTGGCAGAGGGTTGATCAAACCACATTCACAATTCTCTATTATTCCAACCTCGTGTAGTACATGGAAAGAACAAACAACTATATCTTTCCATACGGGCTCTGATTTCCCTTACTTTATCGTGGTGATCATTTCTCCCTATGTAGGTCAGTGCCAACAAAACATTTTCGTGTTCAGAGGAAAAAGTTGGTGGCTGGAATTTCATGAGAAGATTCTGTCACAACGAAAAACACCTTTCTTTTAATAGTGATGTTCAGCCCAAATCCTGTATCATTTCAGTGACACTCTCTCCCATATTTCGTGACAATACAAAATGTGCTGCCCTTCTTTGAACTTTTTCGATGTACTTCGTCAGTCCTATCTGGTAAGGATCTCACACTGCACAGCAGTGTTCTAAAAAGAGGACAGACAAGTGTAGCATAGGCAATCTCCTTAGTAGGTCTGTTACATTTTCTAAGTGTCCTGCCAATAAAACGCAGTCTTTGGTTAGCCTTCCCCACAACATTTTCTATGTGTTCCTTCCAATTTAAGTTGTTCGTAATTGTAATTCCTAGGTCTTGGTGATATGAAACCTACAAACATTGGAAAAAATGTGGTAATTTTAATGGTAGTTTTTTTAAGCCTGGCAAAGTCACAGTCAGTATATTTCATTCTCTTTTTCAACATACTGTAGAAAAGTTTTTATCTTATTACTGTAAGACCCATAGATGTGTTTTTCTCCCAGTTTACAAACAATCCAATTATGCAAGGAAGTAAATTTCACAATAAATTGCTTTTCTTACTTTAAAGAAGATATTTAATGTTCTCTGTTTCCCATTTAGTTCTTTCGGTCCTCACTTATAAAAGACTTGACCTTTTATATATATATATATTTTAATAGAGGGAAACATTCCACATCGGAAAAATATACCTAAAAACAAAGATGATGTGACTTACCAAACAAAAGCGCTGGCACGTAGATAGACACACAAACAAACACAAACATACACACAAAATTCAAGCTTTCGCAACAAACTGTTGCCTCATCAGGAAAGAGGGAAGGAGAGGGAAAGACGAAAGGATGTGGGTTTTAAGGGAGAGGGTAAGGAGTCATTCCAATCCCGGGAGCGGAAAGACTTACCTTAGGGGGAAAAAAGGACAGGTATACACTCGCACACACACTCATATCCATCCGCACATACACAGACACAAGCAGACATTTTTAAAGGCAAAAAACTCTTTGCCTTTACAAATGTCTGCTTGTGTCTGTGTATGTGCGGATGGATATGAGTGTGTGTGCGAGTGTATACCTGTCCTTTTTTCCCCCTAAGGTAAGTCTTTCCACTCCCGGGATTGGAATGACTCCTTACCCTCTCCCTTAAAACCCACATCCTTTTTTCTTTCCCTCTCCTTCCCTCTTTCCTGATGAAGCAACCGTTGGTTGCGAAAGCTAGAATTTTGTGTGTATGATTGTGTTTGTGTGTCTATCGACCTGTCAGCACTTTCGTATGGTAATTCACATCATCTATATATATATGATTGCTTCTCACAGTGAAACTTTAAATCTGACAGAATGTGTACTGAGATATCTTATTCTTTTATTCATTGTATCAGGCCACATTTAAGACACATTTGCATATATGACATGTGCAATATTAATGTGTGACATGGTGGCCTTCATAATCTTAAAATGGGTACAAACAAACTAAGTTTATCCTTCAGTGACTTTCTAACTGATTCAGTCTCCTCCTTGTATGTTTCACGTAGCTGCATACCACATAACTCCTGACAAAGGTCCATACACTTGAAAATTTGCTTTCAGCTTACAAAGTTTTTGGCAGGATATGATTAGTAAATGTTATGCCTATCTATTGTGGACCACTAAATATTTTTCACTTTTTCACAGCAGAGATCTGTTAGCTTGAGCTTCTTCTTCCTCACTTAATATGCCTTTTGGGTCTAATGAATATTTTTAACCTGTATGACTGTACCCTTCAGCAATTTGCAGCATTTTTTGATATGAAATTCTGCAGCTGGATTGTGACAGTCCTTTGTACTGTTTTATAGATGCTGACCTCTTCTGTATGATATTTTAGCACCATTACTAATCAAACAGGTGGCAGATTAGCAGTATACTTCTGCTTGCATGTTTTAATGAGAAATGCCATTTGAAGTGACTGATGAAAATTAATTAACAAATATCACTTCTCTCTAAAGTTGTGTAAATTGGAGACTTTCTGCCAAGTATGACTTTGAAGCTGGTTTGTATATGACTTTATTGCAAGTGAACATGTATTTCTAATCTTTTGTTTATCACTTTGGGATATGGTTATGTCTTGGTTCAATGAGTCAGTTATTTTTGCGACACGATTTGAGAGACTGCGATGGATTTTTATCACAGCATATCTCTCAACTAAAGAGCAACATATCAAGACCCTATTCTGAATTGCGTCCACATTCTAGAAAGTACAAGGTGATTCAAAAAGAATACCACAACTTTAGGAATTTAAAACTCTGCAACGACAAAAGGCAGAGCTAAGCACTATCTGTCGGCGAATTAAGGGAGCTATAAAGTTTCATTTAGTTGTACATTCTGTGATTTTATCCTTTCTCAAATGGAAACAGATGAATCTTTCATTTCAAAGATTGTGTTTAGTGATGAAGCAACTTTCCACACTAACGGGAAAGTCAACCGTCACAATGTCTGTATATGGGGCACTGAGAATCTGCGGGAAACAACTCAGTATGAACGTGACTCGCCTAAGGTGAACGTTTTCTGTGCCATTTCAGCCAATAAAGTTTTTGGTCCCTTTTTCTTCGAAGGTGCTACTGTAACTGGACTACAGTATCTGGAGATGTTAGAGAATTGGCTGTTCCCTCAGCTCGAACAAGAAGCACAACAATTCATATTTCAGCAGGATGGAACAGCACCACATTGGCACTTATCTGTCCGTAACTACCTGAACGTCAACTACCCGAGGCGATGGATCGGCCGCCAGGCAGCCCGTGACAGAGCACTTCATCACTGGCCTCCAAGAAGCCCTGATCTTACCCCCTGCGATTTTTTCTTATGGGGGTATGTTAAGGATATGGTGTTTCGGCCACCTCTCCCAGCCACCATTGATGAAACGAGAAATAACAGCAGCTATCCAAACTGTTACGCCTGATATGCTACAGAGAGTGTGGAACGAGTTGGAGTATCGGGTTGATATTGCTCGAGTGTCTGGAGGGGGCCATATTGAACATCTCTGAACTTGTTTTTGAGTGAAAAAAAACCTTTTTAAATACTCTTTGTAATGATGTATAACAGAAGGTTATATTATGTTTCTTTCATTAAATACACATTTTTAAAGTTGTGGTATTCTTTATGAATCACCCTGTATATTAACTGTACCAGATTGAAGAAATAAAGTAGAATTAATAATACTCTTATCACTTGGAAAAACAACACACACACACACACACACACACACACACACACACACACACACACACACACACACACATTAAACATACACATTTCTTATGGCCTCAGAATAATATGAACTTGTTTCTACTCACTCACTATTCATTTAATTCTTATTTTCTAGCTAAGCATACTCTCCGAGTCAGTTAATCTTGAACATACAAACTCTCTTAGACTAAGGGAGAGAGGCAGAAAACTGGTTAAGATAATATCCAACACTACATAATAAAATAATTGCACATATTATGACTTTAATTACTCACCATCAGTTGAGGCTGTGTATCTTTCCTCCCTTCGTTCGAATGTCAGTATTGCATTGGACTGTATTGTTATCTCTTCTCTGAGCTGCCCTTCATACATTGACTCCGCAATAGCTACATTAGTGTCATTCTCTGGTGCTTCAATTTCTCGTTTCCGTCGGCCAAATGCATTAGTGTCTCTACAATTTACCTGTATACAAGAAATTAAATATTAGTAATGGTGTACTGAAAAAAACACTATACATAAAATATTTGTGGAAAATTACTGCAAATGACAAAAAATTTATCCTTGAAGTATTACAGTAACAAATAAAAATTTGTTACATACCGGCTGACATTTTCCAAAGCAAACTCTGATGTTGCACTGAAATTTGATGTTGTCACTGCTAGGAAATTTGAATGCATTGAAACTAGCCACTAGAGACTTTGTTTCAGCATTGTATTTCCATTCTCCAAATATCGTTGGATCTGTGGCACAGCCATTTTCATCAGTAACCATATATTCATTTTCTACATTGTTTTCAACAGTTTTTGCGATACAGCTTCGTGCAAAACCACCATATATATCTGTAGAGAAAAAAAAAAAAAATTGCCTGAATTCTTAAGAATAAGTTTGTGAGTAGTATTGTGCATATATGCAAAGCTCTTATGTTAAATGGTCACTATCTTAAAATGGTCTTCACCAGATTTATGCATGTAAGTCTTGTTATCATGCTCTTCCTTCATGTTAGTGAGCACAAAATTAAGTTTTAAATCTACTGGATAACTTGTGAATGCATCTGATGTTTGCACTAGTCCACTGAGTAAGATATAAATGACTTGTAGAATTTCTATAATCAGTTATCTATATGCAAAAGTGAACATGTTGCTTCAAGGCAACTATCATGGTATTCTTTTATGACACTAGGCTGGAATAACTTCATATATCCCATCCCATTCATTAATCCCAAATTAAAATTTCATGTGCCTGTAGGGTGATAGATTTCTGGTTTCTAAATTTTGTTTCTAATGAGGTGGTCACTTGTCTATTAGGTTCCAGTAAACAGTGTTAATTCCATTTTTCTTTTCAAATATATATACTTTTTTTTTTTTTAAAAAAGAAAGGAACCGTAAACACTCTTCAGAGGAAACTAGATGTCATTAAAGGTTCTTTTATTAGGTAAGTGCAGTAAATACGCCAATGTTCAACATTTCCATTATATGGTACATGATGGTCTTATGATCTTAATTTCATCTACAAAGTTTTCTTTTTTGAAATTATTTGTGCAAAGGGTATAAATAATTCATGTTTTTACGTGTGTGAAATTGGTAATGGAGTTATAAATGTGCACAATTAAAGCTTTTGTTTGGAATCTAGCTTTATGTTCATCACATAATTAACTACTAGAGAACTAAATAAAAATCCTACAAATACAAGCCTTTAAAAGGTGTGTTTTTTTTTTTTTTTTTTGACGTAAAAAAATACTTACTGGATGGTGTCACCTCCACGTGAAGCTGCAAGTTTTCACCTATTTCAGCTGACCTAATTTCTTGTCCAGCATTGGTAATTATCTTCATTGTACACACAGGTGGTGGCCCTGTGTTTGCTATAGTGCCAGCTGTTGTGAGCATTGATACATTAAATCCTACTGTTACATTCTGCTCACCAGTTTGATACTTGCAAACAATATGATATGCTTGTGCTGTAGACGTTACAAGTTTAGGGTGTTTCTGTAGCACAAGGAGGAAACTTGCTTCTCTCTGAAAAATATTTTTGAAACACAGTTAAGAGCAGCCCGAAGATTGATGAAAATAGCTAGTCGTGAGTAAATAATTTATAATTAGTAAAAAGAAATCTAAATTATATTTTCACTCTTTTTTTTAAATAATTTTAGGATTAACTATTAAAATTGGTTCAGAAGCTTTTATTCCAAATTGGAGTTATGATCTAGCTCATTCCAACTCTTTAAAGCGCAAGAAGGACAAGACAAAATGAGCATACTTACATTGAAATGAATAAGACCACATGTGCCAAAGTTTACTTTAAAAAGTAATGACTGAGGTGCAGAACCAGAAGATGGGGTAATCAATCTGCTGCAACGATCATCTTTGCTATGGCCTTTCACATAGAGAATACCATTAAATGTCTGGTCAGGCAAGCTAAATTCAACTTCAACCCCATCTGACTTGCAGTTCACAGTGATCTCAGGCTTGGGGAACTCTGTTCTTGGTACACGTGAATCATCTGTAAACATAAATATAACTAATATAAAGAAGAACATGTCATGGCATAGAGGCTGCTAATTTACTAAGCAATAGGTGCCTGTAAATATTAAATTCAAGAACACAAAGAAGAAAGACTGGAAGTTTAGGGTTTAAGATGTAAATGATGAGTTCATTAGAGACTGAGCATAACTGTGGACTAGGCAAGGAGAGCAAATTAAGATGGCTATGAACGATTCAGGCTTTTGTCAAAACTTCTTTAGGGAAATCACAAAATATGTAAGCTCTCTCCACAGTTTACACAGAATGGGTGGAGGAAAAGGAGGAAAGGGTCAGCTGTGATGAAATATTAAGCTATAAAAGCATTTGGTTATAATCATAAACTGCAACAGAATTTCTGAAATTAATTAAACAAAATGACACTGAAAAATTTTCCCAGGTTCTTAAAATGAAAAGTAAGATGATACTGCTCACGTGGAATAGAGTCATAAAGAGTAACTTTTGAGAGACAGAGACAGACAGAGAGAGAGAGAGAGAGAAAGTAGACTTTTTAAATTCCAGGGACAGAAACTCTTAAACTCTGGTGAGGCTTCCAGTACTTTAATGCCTTCCTAAAATTGTGAATGCTATGTCATGTTTATAATTGTACAAACTGCATGATTGTGATGAATAACTGTGCTGCACAAAATGTGTGTATTATTATGAATGACTATGTAGTGAAAGGAATGGAGATGATGAAACTAAATGCCAACATGCGATTAACTTATTTCAAAGAGCATTAATGGGTCTTTTGACTTCATGTCCAGATCTAATAGATATATTACTATGAACTGTTTTGTTATGGAAGGATTTGGAATTCAACTCCACATAATGGTGCGCAATCTGATGAAGAGCAACTGCACATCGTAATATTCATCCCCTGACCTCACAAATTCTGGCACTGGCAATTTCTTCCATCACAACTTGTTCTGGAGCCAATCATTTCCCTAGTCTTCCTAGTCAATATTTACACTTTGGTTCTCCCGGTTGACATTCCGAAGCTTTCATAGAGTATCGGCAAGTCATATCCCAGATGGCCACTCCCCCCCCTCCCTCTCTCTCTCTTTCTCTTTTTGTACTAGAATCTTATTTGCCATGAAAATTATCTTTGAGATAGATCATGCAACTGATCTGAACATTTGATATAAAATTTTTCTTCTAAGTATGCTACCTGTATTCACTATTTATTGCATTGTATGTGATGGTTGTCCAGAAAGTAACCTTGGTTAGGCTATAAATGAAATACTGCAATGGTCAAAGCAAATTTATCACACAAATCTTAGGACTACACCTTTGTATTACTTCTCTATATAACCCACAATATAATCACAATTCGTAGGTGAATTTCCTTTTTATAAAATTCTGCCACTTGAGGTAGCAGCCAACCTGTGGCAACATCTTGAAGTTCTTTGTTGGAATCAAAGCATTTGAACCCAAGATACTTGTCCATGATCATGAAGAGTCAGAAATCACTTGGGAGCCAAGCCTGGAATGTAAGGCTGCTGTTCAACACTGCCCAATTTGAACTGACACAAATCAGAGTTTGGGCAAACATTCCCATGCAAATACATGACAGTAGCAACTTGATTTGAATGGATCTTCTCACTTTTTGATTGTTCTTCAACATTCGATAAAATCCACAAACAAGATTTCTTTAGTGTACCAAAAAAATGGTAGCCATAATCTTTATGGCTGACCATTTTTTGCATGCTTTTTTGGTTTACTGGATAAGTTGATATGACCCACACCACTGACTGCTTTTTTATGTCTACTGTAGCAAGAAAAACCCACATATTTTCTCTTGTGATGTGGAAGGAGAAGGCCTACTGAACAGAGAGAAAGGAATTTTGGAACTCAATGAGCACAGAAAATCTGGTACTTTAAAAATTTAGTCACAAAACACACCATTGAGAGTTGAGATATCATGAAATACCCATTTTCATGAATATTTTCATCAATTTTTTTATACCTGTTTGTTGATAACTAAATACAGAAAGCCAAATTTTTGATGATCATTAACATTTGTACTTCAAATCTTACACAAATGACACTGTTATATGAAAACGAAGGACTGTTACTCACCACGTAAAGGAGGCAGTGTGCTGCAGATAGGTGCAATGAAAAAGATAGCTAAAAGATTAAGGTTTCAGATAAGGTCCTTTCTGTAAAATAGGAGATACACACATATTTTTACACAAGCACAAGCACAATTCACACATACACGGCCAGTGTCTTCGGACATTGGAGCCCAGCTACTACAGTGGTCATGTGCATGTGAGTTGTATGAAAATGTATGTGTGTTTTCTATTTTGGAAGAAGGATATTGCCCAAAAGCTTAATATTTTAGCAGTCTTTCTCGTTGTGTCTGTCTGCAACTCAGCACCTTCTTTATGTGATGAGTAACACTCTATCCTTTCTATATTATAGTATAATTTGTGTAAGAATTGAAGGACAAATGTAGCCTGACTACTCCAGTGTCTGCAAGACAGTGGCCATGTTTGTGTGCGTTGTGCTTGTGTGAAAATGGGTGTGTGTGTTTTCTATTTCGGAAGGACCACCTTGTTCAAACACTTAATATTTTAGCATCTTTTTTATTGTGCCTGCATGAGACTCAGCACCTTCTCTTTGTGGTAAGTAGCAATCTATCCTTTCCACATTGTCATTATTTCATACAGGACTTTCCATTATCTGACACACAACACCTATGGTCATCACATGCCATCCATATTACAGTATATATTTCCTGAGGGAAGTGGACAACTTGGATATTTTTTGTCATGAGAAACTAAATTACGAAATGGATTTTACATTCGGTGAGATTTTAAATTGCAATGCTCATTTTGACTGCTACTGTAGGCACGGATTTCTAATTTTCATGGCCGTAAGCACAGATCCGACTGTGTAAGTTAGTGTAATGACTGTTCCGTTCCCTCCTGCTTCTTCCCACACTACATGAAATGGGCATTACTTTCCAGATAGCTCTAATATTTTTTGTCATTTAGGAATGTGTTCCTTATCTTGTCTTTTCTATAGCACCTTTTAAGAACTCTAAGAAATCTCACCTTAATGTCCTGGACTCTTGAAATTTTGCTTTTCTTAGATGTCTAAGTTCAGATTCGATAGTAATAAAACTGGACAAGTTAGTGTGTAGAAGTTTATCCTTGTTCGTCTATTGCCTTGTTGTTCAGAAATTTTTGTATTGTTTCAATTATCTGACTGACATTAGTGATTTTGTCATGGTCCAGTATCTCTATCACAATTTAAATTGTATCCATGAAATCTGAAGTCTGATTCTTGTTCCACAATCTTAATTTCAAAAAGACTGACAAATTTTGTCAAGTGAGTTGGAGCAACAAAAATTTGAACACCATCCAGGTGACTTAGTAGCTGTCTGCCAGAAAATCCTACTCCTGCAACAAAAAGGTAGAAGCCACATGGTTCCTGGCCATCACGCGCTGAAAGTCGCTGATGCCTTAAAATTTGGCTTTCTGACTAAGGGGGAAATATCCTGACAGAGGATCAGAGGTTCTCCAAGGAAAAGAGAAGCAACTGAAAGAGATGACAACAAATAAGTTGCCTGGTCCAGATGGAATCCCAGCTCAGTTTTACAGAGAGCACTCTACAGCACTGGCCCCTTACCCAGCTTGCATTTATCATGTATCTCACACTCAGTGGAAAGTCCCAAGTGGCTGGAAAAAAATGCAGATGGCTTCCGTACATCAGAAAGGTGCGAGATTGTATCTGCAAAATTACAGACCAATATCCTTAACATCAGTTTACTGCAGAAACTCTCGAACATATTCTCAGCTCTAATACAATAAATTTCCTTGGGATGGAAAGTCATCTTCCACAAATCAGCACAGCTTTCGAAAGAATCGCTCGTGAGAAACTCAGCTTGCCCTTTTGTTGCATGATATCCTGCAAACCATGGATGAAGGGTAACATACAGATTCCATGTTCCCAGATTTCTGAAAAGTGTTTGACACAGTGTCTTACTGCAGACTGTTAATGGAGGTACAAGTATAGGGAATCCCCAGATATGTGAGTGGCTTGAAGAAATCTTAAGTAATAGAATCCATTATTTTGTCCTTGATGGTGAGTGTTCATGAGACAAGGATATTGTTGGGAGAAGTTCAGGGAAGTGTGATAGGACCACTCTTATTTTCTACACAACATGGTCCAAAACAGTTTTAAAAGCTTTTAAGTGTTGCAGGGCAGGCCGTGCCAAGAAATAAATGTTAAGAAAAAAATTCAAAAGGTTGCACTGTTTCAGATTTAATTAGTGTTTAATTTAGTCAGTCAGGTCACTGTGCATGCAAATTCAAGCATGCCACCAGATGCAATTAGTACAGTTATTCTCATAACATAGACAACAGCGACAAAGACTGCTCAGTCTTTGGCTTGGATTCAATCCTTACTATGGCCCCTTGTCCAATTTTTGTATCACTTTCTTGTTTGATTTTAGGACACCAAATGAAGAACATGTTTGGCAACACTATCATTGGTGGGGTATTTGAATTTGCATGCACAACGGCCTGAATGGCTAACTTTGATGCTAATTTACTTCAAAACAGTGCAATATACTGAATTTTTTCCTTAACAATCGTTTCTCGGCAACAACCCATTCTGCAACACTATTACAAGCTTTTCAGACTCGTTCTGGTCACCTTGCATACATAAGTGATCTGACAGACAGGTGAGCAACAATCTGCAGCTGTTTGCTGATTACACTGGTGTAGAGGAATGTGTCATTGTTGAGTGATAAGATGATTTAGAAAAAATTTCTAGTTAGTGTAATGAATGGCAGCTTGCTCTAAATGTAGATAAATGAAAGTTAATGTGGATAAGTAGTAAAAACAGTCCTATAAGGTGCAAATATAGCATTAGTAGTGTGCTGCTTGACACAGTCATGTTGTTTAAATATCCAGGCCTAATGTTGGAAAGCAATATAAAATGGACTGAGCACAGAAGAACAGTAGTAAGGAAGACAAATACTTGACTTCGATTTTTTGGAAGAATTTTAGGTAACTGTTGTTCAGCTGTAATGGAGACCACACACAGAGTAATAGAGTGACCCATTCTTGAATACTGCTCGAGTGTTTAGGATCTGGACGGATTAAAGGAAGACATCGAAGCAATTCAGTAGTGCACTGCTAGATTGGTTACTGATAGATTTGATCAACACGTATGAATTATAGAGATGCTTCGTGAACTCAAAAGGGAATTTCTTGAGGGAAAACGACATTCTTTTTGTAAAACACTGTTGAGAAAATTTAGAGAACCAGCCTTTGAAGCTTACTGCAGGACAATTCCACAGCCACCAATGTACATTTTGTGTAAGGCTACAAACATAAGATAACAAAAATTAGGGCTCATATATATGGAGGCATATAGACAGTTATCATCCCCTTGCTCAATTTGCAATTGGAACTGGAAAGGAAATGACTAGTAATGATAAAATATGCAAACTGCCATGCACTATGTGAAATATGTCAGTAGCCGCAGGTGTAGAAATTGGGGTATTTTGGAGAACATGTATCTCACCCACGTAATTACTCGTAGTATGAAAAGAAGTGTGAGCATGAGATGTCAGGCAGAACAGATGACACAAAATTTAATTAACCTGTAAAATTAAGTACTTACTGCAAGCAATTTCAGGGTTTCCAGACCATCCAGGATGGCACACACATACTGCCTGGTGGTTACTTGCACTGCAGTATGCATCCACTCCACACTGTTTAGTTCGACATGGATTCTCACAAGTCTTGGTTTCCTGATTACAGTACATCTCATCGGCACAATCATCATCATCATTACATTTTGGAGATTTGTCTGTTAAAAACAAGATAAAATTGAAAACTAAACTTCATGGTATAGCATTGTTTAAACATTTTTAAAGAATTTTTTCTGTACTGAGATCTGTAAAGAATCTGTGAGAATTCTCTTCTTGTAGTATATAATAACATTGTTAAATATTGCAGGACACAAATTAAACTGATGATAATAAGTTATGCAAAGATGCCCCCCCCCCAAATAAATAAATAAATAAAATATATTTACCTTTTACACAATATCCCTTCTCATCCAAGTGATAACCCACTTGGACTGGACAGACACAACGACCACGTTCATCTATGATCATACCTTTTTCCAGTGCACAAACACATTGACCCTTTTCATCAATTTTGAATCCTTGTTGTGCAACACAACGAATACATGTGTCACTGTCATCTAAGCCATAACCAGGTGGACAAACACAGTTGCCCTTTTCATCCAGAACTTGACCCTTCCCAACTGGACATGTTCGAGCTGCACAGACAAACACTTGAGTAAAATTGACTGTGAGATTTACATTATACTCATATGTATATGTTAAAAGTTTTGCTTATGGAGCTAATAAAATTTGGAGGTGAGCACCTAGTAGTTATTAAAAAAGAAAGGCAACATTATACTCCATACTAGCTAATATACTTAATATGTATGTTCCATGAAACAAGGATGTATCTTCATTCCTCAGAGTCCCTGCATGTAGACAGTCAAGTTTTCTAGAAGGGACAACATTAAAATAGATGTTTTATTTATAGGGCGCACAATAGGCCTACTGTATACTTCACTTATGATTCTGCAAGACCCCTAGGTGATTATAAAAAGATAAATATGTACGAAAATAACCATTCTTCGGTCTCATTTCACTATCTAAAGATCATCACAAAACTAAAACTTTAGCAATTCGGATACCACATTTAACATCAAAGTTGCCTTAAGATTTTCCGCAATCTTGCGGATAAGGGTTTTTGTACAGAGTAGTATGTCAAATATTTTAAAAACAAGGGCAATATTTGCAGCATACAAAACCAATTATCTGTCATTTTACTGGTATTTTCTGCTTTTGTTGAACCTACACATGTCAAGAGTGTTCAATCACTTCTCTTCCAAAAGTTCCATTTAGAAATGGAGAACCAATTGCACAAAAGAATATTCTCAGGTAAGAAACAGTACACACAGAGCTAGTTCTGAATGTTGCTGATAGCATGAAGAAAATAAATAAATAAAAGCCCTGTTGGCATACGTTTTAAATAAATGCACTGAAATAAACACATCATTTCAAACTCTTACAACTTTCTTCATGCAGCCTTTGCCAGTACTGTTAACACTACTTGCAGTTTGGAACAGATGAGTGTGTACAACATTTCACAGTGTTTCAGACTATTACTCTTACTGTTTCTCCAGTATGACACTGGGTAATGCTATCTACAAGACGGCATTCATTTCTACACCCTTTCATGTCTACTTGACCATCACTGTACCTCAAATTGAAATGAGGCTCATCACAAAAGACAATTTTTTATCAGGTGGCATACAGATGAAACCATTCTAGTTGCATATTGATCTGACATCAAAAGTATCTTGTATAAACAAAATTATGCACATCGTCCTCACTGCAGCAGAAAACAGTATGGGTAAAAAACAGCACAAATGGGATAATGCTCCAACAACAATGTTTGACATGTAGCTAAGCAGTATACCACTGCAGATGAAGCATATTTCAACACATGCTAGAGTGACTGAGACAGACAGAGAGACTTATAAATATCTCCTGTGGTGTCACCGCCAGACACCACACTTGCTAGGTGGTAGCCTTTTAAATCGGCCGCGGTCCGCTAGTATACGACGGACCCGCGTGTCGCCACTGTCAGTAATTGCAGACCGAGCGCCACCACACGGCAGGTCTAGAGAGACTTACTAGCACTTGCCCCAGTTGTACAGCCGACGTTGCTAGCCATGGTTCACTGAGAATTACGCTCTCAATTGCCGAGAAGATAGTTAGCATAGCCTTCAGCTAAGTCAATTGTTACGACCTAGCAAGGCGCCATTTATCCTTTGCTATGTATCTAATGAAGCATGTACAGTAACAAGACCAATGTTCACCAATTGTGGATTAAAGTTAAGTATTCCAGCAGCTACGTACTTTTCTTGATAGCATTCATTACGTATCCTGTTTCAGACCTCACACTAGCCTGCGTGAGTTAAACGTGTGCCTTTCGGTTACCTGTCACTGTGGATTGGCTGTCTTGCCAGTCCACAACAGCTCCAATCCCACAATTTAAATCACTGTTTTGGAATTGCTGCCTTCAGTTATCAGACAAATGCTCAAACTGGTAATCCCCTTCTAAATATAAGTTTACTGACCAAAATATTAGCCACCCCTCTAAAAGAGCATATTAGTCACTTTGGAGGCCTGTAGATGGTATAGAAAAGGTACCAGGCAGTCACGTGAGCCTCTATCTGTGACGTAAGTCACAACAGTAAAGTGGTGTGTATATGGCAGTTGGTTATATGCAATTAGTGCACCAGCAGTAAGGTGGTATAATGTTTGGATGTGCCCATGAGCACACCATGAATAACATTGCCCTATTGGTGGACTGTCCAACATATTTTCAAGCAATAGTGTACCACTAGCAGTCACATAACCATTCCTGTAAAAAGCCAACAAGACCTGGAGGAGTGTCACACCTTGTCAATGACAACTGGTTTCAAACCAACTGTCAGTGAATGCAGGTCCATCACAACTAGTTTATGATTTATACTGCAAAGGGAGCTGCATCCAATGGACATTTGAAATTGGGCAACTTGCAAAGGGGTCTGTTTCTTAGCATCATAGAGCTGCATGTCTTCAATACGCCACAAAATACAGAAATGAGAAATTGGCAGACCATAAGTGTGGAGTCCAATGAGACATGATTTTGCCTCTTCACAAATGATGAAGGGCATCGAGTGTACCAAAGGCCCACTGAAGCATTGAACTCTACAAGGAGTAATTAAGGCTGGAGGTGGTTCTGTAAGATCTTGAGGATGTTTTTTGTACAGTGACTTGGGCCCACTCTTTCAGATTACCACAAACATGAACCAGGATGTTTATTTCAACATTCTTTGTGATCAAGTGTTGCTCTTCCTTCCACATCTTTATAATCAGCATGCTGTGGACACTCCTGTCTTCCTAGCTGACAACAATTGTGTCACAGGACTGCGTTCTTACATATTTGGTACTCTATCGCACATTGACTGGCCCAGTAAATCAGCCAATCTCGTTCCCATAGAAAATATTGGGAACTATTTGAAAATGGTGGGTGAAACATAGCAATCAAATTCATCTCCACATGTTGGTAACTCTTTGGGATCTAATCATTAATGAGTGACTTCAGCTGGATGTGACATAACTAAAGGAACTTGCACACTGTCTTCCTAGCTGACTACATTCTTGTTCTATGTGAGTGCTACAGAGTTCACATTCATACTCTTGTTCTGTACATTATATCATCTAGATGCCGTAAGCTGTTCCCAGTGCACCACAAATTTCATTTACATAATTTGTATGTGGTGGTGTCATTATTACAAACTGCAGTGGGTATTAGTAAAACTGTCAATAAAAATGTAACAATAAGTGGGGCAGGTTATTAGTAAAACTGTCAATAAAAATGTAACAATAAGTGGGGCAGGTTATTTTACCAAAGTCACGAACAGTTTACCATTCCAACTACAGTACAAATACAGTAGAGAAATGCTTGATATTTTAAATTAAAGGAAATACTATTCACACAAATTGAGACAATGGTGTCACCAACTATGTAATTCTGAAGGAGTTTTATTCTGCATCAATGTGCACACTGGTTTGAAACTTTTTGGCAGATTAAAACTGTTTGCAGGACAAAAATTCGAGCCTGGAACCTTTGCCTTTAGGGAGAAATACATCCACTGACTAACCTATACAAGCACAACTCTCGACCCACCCTCACAATGTTACTTCCACCAGCACCTCTTCTCCTACCTTCCAAACTTCACAGAAGTTTGTGGGACTAGCACATCTGAAAGAAACATCTCACATTCGAGTCCTTGTCTGGCACACACATTTAATCTACCAGGAAGTTTCAATTTAAATTAATTTTCTTACAGAGCTTGTTGCCTACTTGGTTAATGAAAACAAATGTCTTTTACAAATATCTTAATATGTAATATTTGCTTTCATTAATGAAACCTTTATACTAAAAACTAAGTGTATCAAATAGTATACACAAAACTCTGCAATCTGTGTTCCTTTCAGAAGTCAAAGCCTTTAAAAGCTTCCAACAATTCAGCATGGATGGCATCTGAATAAATAAATACAGTCTCTGGTAATAAAAATTATAGCATATATCAGATGTAATGTGGTCTGTATAATGACAACACTGGACTTTACTATTCCATTACTTTAAAAAAATCAGAAATATACACATGGCCCTTCTAGGAAACATATATCTTTCAAAAATGCTCTCCCAGTAACATGTGTAATGACCTAAGATCCGTAATTTTCTCTGTGTACTCATTGTCCATGATATCTAAAATAAAAATATTGGCAGCTTGTAGTAATTATACAGTACTGTGCCTATAATTTTGTAAGGAACTCAGTCTAAACTGCGTATACCTCACCTTTTTCGCATTTCTCAGCAGCATTGCCCTGATAACCAGGAGGACATTCACATATCATTGTACGTACAGGCACTGTATCAAGCACTTGACAGTTTGCATTATCACCACATGGCTGAGTAACTGAACATGGGTTAACACAGCTGTCATTAATGCATGCCATCTTTGATGAACAATCACTGTCAGCTTGGCATGTCACATTTTCTGTGGAAGAAAATGACACATGCATTAGAGTTTTTGCTAAGCAGATGCCATTTAAACTTACTGAAAAACATAATTCACTATTGTAATGATGAGAAAAAGAAGAGAAAATAGAAGCAAAATAATAATGTAACACAAAAAGAACTATAGCTGCATACTAACGGGTGAAAATTAATGGCATGAACAATGTGATTAATTTGCAGTACGTCTGTTACAGCAGAATATCTAGGAGTAAAATACTTTGTGGAGATAGCTTTCATAAATTCCAGGAACTACATCATTGCATAAAAATATATGTGAATATACTGCAGTATGATGGGCAATTTATCTCAGGAACTGTATCATCACATAAAATATATTACCTATGTCAATATATTGAATATATAATGTGCAGTATGGTGAACAATTTTATTTCTTGATATACAATAATGATCTAAAATATCTTTTAAGCCATGTATGTTATTTACATAATTGTCTACATAAGTGCACATTAACATAAAAGATAACATAGATTGTATTTTTTTAATGCTTAAAAATGAATAATAAATAAAACACAACTGTTCTTCTCATTTTATTTTTGACTATCAAGTTTGGTCAATTTCGGACCATTTTTGGGTCATCTGTATCAAAGGAGAAGAGCATACCATAACTGTACATACTGCCTAATAAAACCTTTTTTTCACTGAACTTATGAAGCACTATGCACAGGTATTGTATGCACTTTATGTATAGTTGTTCTCCTTTTTTGCAGAGAAACTACAGTTATGTATTATATGATGTTGTTACTGATATCTAGGAATGCATATGGTCATACAGTCTAGAAGTATGATTACACACTGAACTATATCTACATACGACAACACCATAACGAGGCATTGTAGAAAATATTCTCTCTTCACGAATTTTCCATACATGTTTATAGAGATACTGAAATTCATATTTTTTTTTTCATTTGTGTCACATAATCATGTCATTGTGATGTGTTGTTGGTACTTATTGGGCTATCTGAAATACCTAGTTTCTGGTCATCACTATTCACACGTCTTCGATGAGAATTAGTAATTCATGAATGTACTAAAATTACACAAGTTGAAATGAAATTGTAAATTCATTTCTATGCACACTGAAAGTGAAATATTTAATTTCATCTTCACGCTTACAAATTTGAGTCAATCTCCTGACAGAACGCAAAAATATATGGAGTGGGTTGGGGGGAGGGGGAGCAAAAGAGTCCTATAGGCTGTGTGTGTGAAATTTACAAATTTTAAATGTCACCCCCCCCCCCCCCCCCCCCACACACACACACAGGTATTGTGATCTGGGGCTGTCTTTTTGAAATTTGGATGTCTTTAAATGTTATTTTAACATTTTGTCCCCCCACCCCCTGTCAGATATACTAGTATGGTTACCGACATGCACTGTCACAAATTAAGCACTGTATAAGTGAAATGATTGTATGGCATTGATGGCTGGGAGCTCCACTTGGGGAAGTTTGGCTGCAAGGTTACTATGGTGTCTGCAGTGGCTGATAACAGCTGCCTCATAACTGTGATGAGTGATTAGTTGTAGGAACTTTCTACTGTGACAGGAAAGCCACACTGTTTAACAGGACACACACATTTATTGAAGGAGCTATCAGACACTAGATGAAGCCTGTTGTCATTGTCATACCAAACCAGAAAATTGATTAGAGTGCTAAATAAAATGTGATGTGATAAATAGCAGCATAGCGCGTATGCCCATGTAGGTAGCTGTAAAGGAGCCACTGAGAACTTGCAACATAGGACTTACTCAGATGAGTCTTCATACCATTTCTTTCAATGTTGACTGGAAAAGTTTCAAATTGCAACTTTGAAATGCCTCTCTATCTAAGAACTGATGAATATAAATTGAAGCAATAATTTTATATTGGCTATGGACACCATATTTAGTGCATACCATATAAATATAAACAACACTTAAACTTTTGTCTGGTGTAATGTTTTATGAAAAATACTGCTCAATTCTTGTAACAGTTTTCAGAGTGCATGTACAAAAGCTTTGACATTGCCCAGAAGTGTGAAACAAAATTAAAGGGTCACAACATTGATACAATGAAAACAAGAAATTTATATTGTTATGAAAGTATGATAAGCAAAAATCTTCAACTGCAGCAAGCGGTCCATTTATTTTTGCTTACTGAGTTGATCAATTACTTGGGGGAGGTAATAATAGGGCTGATGAAGGACTTTTGTTGGTATGATGCTTCACTTTTTATACCTACTCAAAGAATACATCAGAAGCTCATTTCTATTGCATACTCTAAGGACTACTTACGTTTTGTGCACAATGTTCCTGTAATATATCCATCTCCTATGTAGCCTGGTGGACAGATACACTGCGCTTCATGTTTGTAAACTTTACATTCAGCTGGTGGAGCACATGGTGAGGAGCTGCAAGGATTAGCACAAGTTCCAGAGATACAGTTGTGCTCTACTGGGCAGTCAGAATTTGCTCGACATCCCACTGCTACACAAGCCTTTTGTGGATTTCCCAGCAGTCCAGGAGGGCACTCGCAAATAGCACGGTGTTGAGCACCATAACATAATGCGTCTTTACCACATGAACTTCCATCAGATGCACAAGCTGGTACACATATCCGTTGCACACATTGATGCTGAGGTGAACAGTCACCATCAGTACGGCAGCTCACTGAAAAAATTATGTAAAGCTGTGAAACTGTGTAACTATAAAAATGTTGAATAAGTCCTTCAGCATTGAATAAACTACATAAAATTTCTTGTGTGACTGATGGCTACCATTTTAATTAAACACTTTTTTCCATTACAAAAGTAGACGAATTTAAATGAAACATTTCTATACATTCAAGACAATGGCAAAGACAATTATTGTCTGCTCTTAAGAGGAAAGCCTGCAGAATAATTTTCTTTGATTTAGTATAAATAGTCATTTCAACATAAAACTAAACGAATTTGAGTTACATCTCTTTTTTTCATACAGACTAACCTTAATTACGTCTCTGATAATGATGTACCCAAATGAGTGCAAACAGTGACATTCAGAAATGAGATCTCATACTATAGTAGGCAAAAAGAATCTATGTATCCAACGTGAAACTTAGCAATGGAACTTGGTATATTCAATGTCATTAGTTTATAAATACAATCAACTCCATATCAGAAATAAGAAAACTATATTTTCCTGTTAAAGTTTAAGAGTTGTTAGTCTTATAATATGAAAGTATTTTATGATAACCCTTAACCTAAGAGGAAACAATGGGTTAGTTTTTGTACAGAAGTAGTGTCAAAAGCATAAAACTCAATTTGTGGGTAGATACATTTAGGATGCAGAAACTATAACTCGGCATTAAATCCTCAATTTTCAGGTGTCATGGCTTGTGATAGCATTCCACAGATACTTAATGCTGCTCCTAGAATCCCACCCATTGAGTGTCTTTAGACTGGGAGTGGCCAATTCTGCTACTGTACAACAGTTATGTTTCTGACTAACTGCGGCGGCACTTATGAATGGATGACAGCTCAGTGGAAACTCTCCTGTTATACCTCTGGCACTGAGGCAAGAACGTAATATTAAATTACAGAAAGTACACTAGTAAATTATTTATACCGACAGTACATTACATGGAGTTCAGTGAATGCTTGATAAAGATATTTATGCAGCTACATAGTTCTGCTTTGAAGCTTGTTCAGGAGACAAACCACTGACCTAACAAGAACATAGACAACAAATTTCTCTGTTTTAAGATTTGTTTTCTGTGTGAAGTGCAAGAAGTTAAGTATGAACCCCCCATTATGCTATATAAGATAAACCCCACAGTAAATATTATGTCTTAATTTAGACAGTAAACATGCATCTATGCTATATCACAACACAACAAACTTTTCTGCCTTAAGTATTGGCAAGGTATTTGGTCAGAAAAATGTCTTTGAATGAATGCTCATTTATCACATCAACAGTCAGCAGTAATACTCAAATTGAAATAAAGCCTGGCTTTCTGGATATATCTATCTATCTGCAAACCACTGCAAAGTGCATGGCTGAGGGCATGTCCCATTGCACCAGTTATTGGGGTTTCTTCCCATTCCATTCTCATATGGAGCACAGGAAGAATGATTGATTGTATGTCTCTGTGTGTATTGTAATTATACTAATCTTGTCCTCACAATCCCATGTGAACAATACGTAGGTGTCTGTAATATTTCCAGGGTCATCATTTAAAGCCGATTCTTGAAACTTTGTTAGTAGAGTTTCTCAGGATAGTTTATGTCTTTCTTCAAGAGCCTTCCAGTTTAGTTTCTTCAGCATCACTGAAACACTCTCCCATGGGTCAAGCAAACCTGTGACCATTCACGCCACCCTCTTTTGCATACATTCAATGCCTCCTGTTAGTCCTACTTGTGTAGAGGTCCCACACACTTGAGGAATGTTCTAGAATGGGTCACATGAGTGATTTTTAGCAATCTCCTTTGTAGACTCATTGCACTTCCCCAGTATTCTACCAATAAACCTTTGTTTACCACCTGCTTTACCAACAATTCAGCCTATGTGATCATTCCATTTCATATCCCCTACAAAGTAATACATCCAGGTATTTGTATGACTTGGCCAATTCCAGCTGTGACTAACAGATATTATAGTCATAAGATGCTACGTTTTTTCATTATGTGATGTGCACAGTTTTACATTTCTGAACATTTAAAGCAGTTTCAAATCTTACAAGGTATTCAAACATGGTATACCAGTATTATTGATTTACTGATGTGGTTGTAATCTGTGAGAAAGTTTCATCTAAGTGCACACTCTGCTGCAGAATGAAACTTCATTTTCAGTTATTATTGATGGGTATAATTCAATTCACACATCTATATCAAATTTTAATTTGTTTCATATGACCCATAATTTTCAAAATATAGAATTTAAATAAAAGTAAAAAGAAAAATTCCTGTAAAGGAGGTCCGTTACATGACTTCGACACTACTTATTCATGTACAGGCATCTTTGTCATTTTAGTGAATTATTTTTTACTTAACAGAGCACAAAAATTATTTAATTTTTAGAGGCAACTGTTCTGAGTTTTTTCAGATTATGTCTGACTGTTTTCAGAAACTGATGTTTGGACACAGACTTTCTATTCTATAAATATACATAAAGAAAACCAAACATGCAGTCCACAAGGTCGCCTTGTCAGACAAGAGCTGTTATGTATGCTCACAGGCATAAAATCTATGCAATCTGCTGTCTGACCATAGTGCAAACACATACAGAGTGTGTAGCAAACCTGACAATAACTCAAAACGCACTGAAGTCATTTTCACAACTGTGGAAAAGAATAACTCACTGAGTGTGACATCTAGTGGCAGCGTGAGGTACTTGGTGGTGGGATATTATGAACCATGACCTCAGAAAGCTCAGGATTTAACTTCAGTAAAACATATCTTATAAGTTGACAGAATAAACCAATCCTATGAGACAATGTTATAAGTCAACGTAAGAACTCAGATTATTGTGGACATATTTAGTGGCAGATAGGCCATAAACAAGTAGTGGAACATGATAGTTCAGCTATACACACATATATACAGGCAGCAATGTTATCTCAGCCCTGCAGGCTAACTTGATCAGTCACACTTCAGTGCTGAGACAGTGTGGTAAGGTGTGCATTCTGAAGGGAAATAAAAGTTTGTAAAATGAGCCACCATATTCCGGCACTTATTCATGTGCCTTTCTACTGCTGAATGCCTACATATGTAATGAAGGCTATCTCTACTCATTTCACTGTTTGATTTTTCATTACCACATTAATCTTACCATACAAATATTTGAGGAAGAGAGTGTTTCTGCACAGAGTCATGTAATAAGAATAATATGTGGTGTCCACTCTATAATGTCTTCTAGCCAACTCTTTTAAACAGTTGGTCAAACTGACAACAGCTTCACAGTTCATATACTTTCTTGTGAAGGTTGTTATCAACAATCAACCACCACTTGAAGTAGCAAGAACATTCATACACACTGAACTAGGAGAAATTGCTTCACTCAGCCTTAGTGTCACACAGAAAGGTGTGATGTACTTAGCCATGAAAGTCTTTGACTACCTACCTGATGATGTAAAACATTTAATTGAAAGTAAAATCAACTTCTAACACAAACTGAAATCACACCTTCACAACAACTCTGTCTACCCCCTAGAAGAATTTCTGAATATGTAATAACATGGTGAGCGTGTGGGGTGGGGGCTTAAGGCAACCACGTAAATAAGCAGAATGTTGCCATGTTTTCACTGAGAAAGAGTACTACAATTGTAAAACTGACATGTTTCAGATCAAAGTGAGAGGTCACAACTATGATCCATGAGCACGTAAATAACTACTTAACTAAATCAAATGTGTTTCCAAAATTCACATCTTACACATACCTCTTACACATTCTACATCTGCATTGCCGTCAAATCCTGCTTTACAGGTGCATGTGGGCCTGTGATCTTTCACGTGACAATCGGAATTAGCACCACATGTGCAGGGATTTTTGCAAATTCCTTGTATACATGTCTTGTCATCAGGGCAGTCTCTGTCAAATGAACATCCACCAATAGCTACGACAGAGGGAGTCGGACGACACACACCACTGCCTGAACTCACATAACCAGGAGGGCAAGTACAGAACATTGTTCTTACTGGCACAGAGCTAAATACTTGGCAGGATGCAGGCTTGGAACATGGCTGCAGTTCAAAACAAGGATTACGGCAGTGGCCCTGAAAACAGTTTCCAAAAAAGAATATAAATACAAATAAATAATCTGACAACTGGAAATTGTTAATAACTTTAAGCCACATTTACAAGAACCCGTGACAAGAACAAATTTTGTTTTACTTCAGTTGAAAACACAATTAACATAATATGTTAATGATATCTTAAAAATGCATGTCATTTTCAAGAGGAGTTATAAACAGAAGGTAGTACATACATCAAGGCATGCAAGTCTTGGTGGGCAGTCTGGATCACCATTGCATTCAGCACGAATCTTGGGTCGACAAGCAATATATGGATTGCCAGCAAGTAATGCTGGTGGACAACGGCAAACAGCACGGTGAAGAGTTGGCTTGCAGAGTGCACCTTGTCCACAAGGTGCTGGGTAGCCATGTGCACATGGATCTGCACAACGACCTGACAGGCAGGCACGGTCGTAAGGACAATCAGAGTCCACACGGCAGCCAATGGCATGGCAGCCCTCATGAGGGTCTCCCATAAAACCACTGATGCAACGACACTCAGCGCGGTTAGCAAATGTGTAGCACTCTGCATGTTGTCCACATGGGTTGGATACTGTACATGGATCTACACACACACTGTTCACACAAGCTTTCCCAGAATCACATTCAGAGTTTGTGCGGCATCCCACTGAAAAATAAATGATACATTTTAGAAATTCAAGTTATTAAAAATATAACTAAATCAAATAGCCCTGAATTTAAAACTGAGTGCCCAATATATACTTAAGACCAAAGATTCAATTCCTTGAAAAAATTTTAAAAAATAAATAAAACATCAAGAGAAAGAGAGAGAGAGAGAACACTGTTCTGGAAACCTCTAAACTGATAACTTATAATTCAGATTTCTCTTTAACTTATGTGAATTATCTGCACAAACAGATAATTATTTTTTGTCTTACATTAGTCAGTAAAACATTTAATTGCATGAATGTTTGAAGCAATTGAAACTGACAACAAGACCTCCAAAATAACTGACTGAAGACTTTTTGCAACAGAAGTTGTTATACCAATTACATTTGCTTCTTTTCATATTTTGATTGTTCACATATATTGCTGAACAGTGTAAGGATTGGTGAATAGTACATGTTGCAGATCTGGACTGTAATTACTAACCAGCATAACAACCAATGTTTGGATTCCCATCATGTCCATCTCGGCATGAGCAAATTGGACGATGGTTTTGGACAAAACAGTTGGCATTTGTACCACAGTCACAAGGATTTCTGCATATTCGATTAATACATGTTTCATTTGTTGCACAATTCTCATCAGATGTGCATCCAGGAGGTACAGGCACCACAACTGAAATATTGAGAAACATAGATTATCAGACAGACACTTACATATAATGATATAAACAAATTATAAGTATCACAACTGAACTTGATTACAATACTTGCACTTATGATTTGTTTAGTTTTGATATGAGTATGTATGCAGGAGTTTTGAAATCACACAACTGGTGATATGGAGAGCACAATGCAATCATATTTAATTGTGGATCAAATTTTCGTTCATCTTGAAAAGTATCAAAACTTTGTTTTTGATGACAAACTTATTTCGGGCATATTGATGACATCTCAGAATTTTACTTCAGAATGGAACCCAGCATATCAACACCACAATACTCATTCTAATTTCTGTACCTTATTTTTAGTCAAAAGTCTTATAGGAGAAAATAAAAAATATAGCCATGAGTACACAGAATAAAAATGTTTTGTATATGCTACATACTCATTTTACAGTGTACCACCAATCAGAAAATCATTTTAAGTTTAAAATGCCATATTGAATCACTACTGAACCCAGTAAAAAATAACAAAACCGTTTAAGATTCACTGTAACAATGATAGTGCAGTTTGCTCACCAGGCCGACATTCCCCATCGCTGCCAGGAACCCAGCCTTCAGGACAAGTGCACACCATAGTTCTTACAGGTACCGTGTTGAGAACTGAGCATCTTGCTGTTGTTGCACATGGTTTCAGTTCAGTACATGGGTCGACACAATGTGATTTTAGACAAGCTTGTCTGCTAGGGCAGTCAACATCTAGCTTGCATTCAGGTTCTTGTTCTTTTGCAGGTGGCCTTTTCTCACAGAACGACGTTGGATCACCAAGTGGTACATCTTCCGGGCAGCGACATGCAGCTGCATGGTTGCGCACCACACATATTGCATTTGATGCACATAATGAGGCCACAGCACAAGGATCGACACAGTGGCGTTGCACACAAGCTCTAGTAGAAGGACAGTCACCATCAACACGACATTCGGCTCTTTCACAGTGCAACAACGGGTCACCAACATATCCCACAGGACAGCGGCATGCTGCACGGTGATCTGTTCCGTAGCACTCGGCATTGACAGCACATACTGCTCCCAGTATGCATGGGTTCACACATTCACCATTGTAACATTGTGTGTCAGTGGAACAGTCATCATCTGATTGGCACTGAACTGTGTAAGGCAAACAAAAGATCTAATTAGAATTTATCATCAAATAGACTTTCCGTTTTACAGTACTAATTTATTTAAATTAGCGAGTAAAATTTGAATTCTGTACTACTGCATCTTCTCATACATTTACTTTGAATTCCTTGTTTTAATCTTTTTCTTTCCCTTACTGATCTGTACTTGTTCAAATATTTATTTCATGAATGTGGAGAACAACACTGCCTTTGTATGGAAGGTCTGCAAACTTCATTACTGCACAACTGCGACAACATGAGGAGCTTATTTATTTCTGTTTATTTGAATAATTAAACGTTAGCAACTGGATAGGGTGTGCATCAAACAAATATTGTCATCTATTGGAGAGAGACAAGAGTAGAAATTTTAGCATATAAATACTGTAATTTATGTTAACAAAATGAAATACTTTCAGTAAACTTGCAACACTCTTTACTTTAATTGTCTCTCTTACTTTTCTGCATCACATTCTCAAATCTTAAAAGTTCATTTCATGATGCATATAATAAACTAACTCACCTTTAATGCAACCAATTAGAGGATTTCCAGAAAATCCAGGTTTACAGTAGCAAGTGGGGAAATGATTGCTGACTCGGCACTCAGAATTAGGTCCACAATGGCATGGACTCACACACAGTTGATTAACACATGATTCTTGTTGTGAACAATCAGAATTTGCTGTGCATCCAAGAGGTGGTCCAGATACTATTGAGAAAACAGTTATTATAAACAACTGACTAGTATATATTGTGTCTTATAGTTGATCAGTATTTCAGCTCATAACTGTGGTGGAAGCTACAAAATTGCTTCAAAACATCTAAGATAATATACAGACTTTTAATAAGAAGGAAATAAAAGAGCATTATAAAATAAAAGAGCATTACATTAACTTCAAATAAATTTCGTAATTTTATCATATTACTGACCTGGATGACACTCTTGGTGAGGGTTTCCTTCATATCCACTAGGGCAGCGACACACAGGTATATGGTCTTCCACATGACAAAAAGCTGTAGCTGCACATGGCGTTGGACTTATTGCAGAACATGGGTTAACACATCTACCCAACTGACAAGCATGATCTGCTGAACAGTCTTCATCCATTATGCACTCTGGAGGTGGCGGTGGTGGTGTTGGAACTGTAACATTCAGAACAAGATATAAATACCCTATGCCTCTGAAAAGCAACTACAGGTTATTTTGTGAATCTGCCCTGTGCCTGAAAAGTTTTTTAGTTTGGTTTAGTTTAGTTGTAGTTTTAGTTATGTCATGTTCCAAGGATCATTTTCCCTATTATTTTATTGATATGATGTGGAACAAGTCAGATTACAAGATATATATACACACATGAATAGGGCTAATATTAATATTAGTGAAATTTTTAATTCTACACGTGCAACTACATTTAGAGGTACCTTTTTTTTACAATTTCTGCAACAGAAACTCATCCATGGAGTAGAAGGAGTTGTCCAAAAGAAATGATTTTAAGTTAGATTTAAAACTTGATCTGCTACCTGCCAGACACTTTATGTTGTTGGGCAAATGATCATAGATTTTTGTTGCTGAATAATGTGCTCCTTTTTGAGCAACTGACAACTTCAAAGGTAATTTTTCCCTCTAGTTTTGTACGAATGAACATCACTATTCTTTGCGAATTGAGATGGATTATTTGTAATGAATTTCATTAGCGACCATATGTACTCTGATGGTGCAGTTAAAATACCTAACTCCTTGAAAAGGTGCCTACATGACGTCCTTGGGTGAACACTACTAATTATTCTCACTGCTCTCTTTTGTGCAATCAATACTTTATGTCTACATGGTGAGTTACCCCAGAAAACTATTCCATAAGACATTATTGAGTGGAAACATGCAAAGTACGTTAGGAGGCTGATCTGTTTATTACCAAGACTAGTGATTATACGAAGAGCGAAAGAAGCTGAACTTAGTTGTTTGAGAAGCCTAGTAACATGCTTCTTCCAGTTCAAGTTGTCATCAATGTGAACACCCAAAAATTTGGAGAAATCTATCCTGTTAACTGAGCCCTGTTCATATGCTACACCAATTGTCGGTATGACTCTATTCGGTGTACAGAACTGGATGTAGCACATCTTTTTCAAAATTAAGGGAGAGTCCATTTTCTGAGAACCACTTAATAATTATTTGAAAGACATCCTTAACAATATCTTCAGCCGCTTTTTCTGGAATGGGATTTATTGTAACACTCGTGTCATCTGCAAAAAGTACTCTTTCCGCTTGCTGAACATTAAATGGGAGGTCATTCCTATGAATAAGCAACAGCAGAGGACATAAAATTGAACCCTGTGGGACTCCCTTAGTGATAACTCCCACTAGAATTTACCACCCTCCCAACATTATTTGTGCTATGCAGCACTACTTTTTGATTTCTGTTCATTAAGAATGTTCAAACCAGCTGTGTGTATAGCCTTCAATTCCATAAAAGCTGAGTTTTTCTAAGAATGTGACATGATCCACACAGTCAGATGCCTTGGAGAGATCACAAAAAATACCAACTGGCGATAATTTGTTATTTAGGGCTTGTACTATTTGATGGGTAAATGTATAGATAGCATTCTCAGTCAAGTAACCCTTCCAGAATCCGAACTGTGACATGCTGAGTAAATTATTTTCACTTAAATGTGAGACTATGCTTGAATACACAACTTTTTCGAATATTTTAGAAAATGAAGTCAGAAATGACGTTGGTCTATAATTATTTAAGTCACTCTTGTCCCCTTTCTTAAGAAGAGGTTTGATAATTGCGTATTTCAATCTGTCTGGAAAAATTCCCTGTCCTAGCCAAGCATTACATATATTGCTAAGGACTCCACTTATTAAATTAGAACAACACTTCAAAATTCTGTTAGAGGCTCCAGCAACACCACATGAACTCATGTTTTTCAGTTTATTTATAATTCCCTTAATTTCAGTGGGGGATGTTGGTGCTATTTCTAAAGGCCTGAAGTCCTGGGCAATGACATTTTTAACATATTTTTTTGCTTCTTCAACTGAACCCTTTAACCCTATTGTTGACTCTACATTGAGAAAGTGATTGCTAAAAATACTTGCAACTTGTGAATTATCACTCACAACATCATCAGTTAGCTTTATTGCTAGGGTATGCTGTGCACTGTCAGGCTGCCCTGTCTCCCACTTCCCAAAAGAAATCAAATGGCATGATTATGAGTGAATAGAAAAGGTTGATGAAAAATGTGTCCGCACCATGACTTAGTGATATTAATACTACTAATCTTAGAACACTGTAGTAAAAAAGTAGGAAAAATGTTGTAAGAATCACTCTCTACCATATCTAAAAGCATTTTGTGCTTCAGGTGTATTTCTTGCAAATAACTAAGATGTGTTAGTCAGTTCACTGGTTATGTATTAAATTTCACACTTACGCCAAAACATCTGGGACAACATAAAACAGCCAATCCACATAAGCAAAATAAGACGATTTATCATTAACAATTTATGCACATTTGGAGGAAAACAGTATTTCCTGCCTGTACCCATAAGGGGCAAATTAAGAACTGCTCACTCTCCTTAGCCCTGTACACCAATGATGATTGACATTTAAGTGTGCCAAAGATGGACACATCTATGGGAATACAGTGACTTCCATTTACATAAATGGTAGCTGTGATAAGATGAATTTTTTCCAAAACCAGGAAGCAATAACCAACTAAAATATTATCTCTCCTGACAATTACTGAAAGGAGTAAATGGGTGTAATAAGAGGTTGTGTTCTCCCACAGTCATAATTTAGCTCTATCTTTAGCTTTCAGTAAGATATATGTATCTCATATATATAAATGTAGTATCATGCATGTAACTGTGAAGACGGACTGCAGTAAGAGTATTATATCTGACAGGATACATGTTCTAAAGCAAAATATATTATTTCAGTTCACATAATCACAACAGCATAAAGCCAAAGAACAATGATAAAGATGTAGACTTACGAATGACACAATCAACCCGTGGATTTCCTGTGTATCCAGGAGGACAACGACAAACAGCTCTATGGTCATCAGACTGACAGATAGCATTTATGCCACAGAAGTCAGTGCGGCAAGCTTCCACACATTTACCCCGTACACACTTTTCAGTATTACCACATTCTGAATCTGTCACACATTGTGGTTCTCCTGGAACTGAGGAATATACAACAAAATTATTATAACACAACAGAAGATAAAATTAAACAACGGAAATTCCAGTTTGGAATATCAACAATGTAAGGAAAAGATATATTGCTACTTACCTAAAAATGACATGTTGAGTTGCTGTTAGACGCAACAAAAAGACACACATTAGCTTTCATCAGAAAAAGAAAACACACACACACACACACACACACACACACACACACACACACACACACACACAAGATTCATTATCACGAGCATTCCAGTCAGCTACCAGAGATGGCGGTCATGTATGCATGAGATATGCTTGCTTGTGTGAATGAAAGTGTGTGTGTGTATTTTCTTTTTCTGACAAAGGCTGTGGCCAAAAGCTAATATGTAAGTGTCTTTCAGTTGCACCTGTCTGCAACTTAAACTGTCATCTTTATGACAAGTAGCAATCTATCTCTACCCTACATTGTAGAAGATAAATTAAAGTACTCAGTAAATGTATCATTTCTGGGATTAACAAATGGCTTACAAGTGTTTTGTGCAATACTTATCATATCTATAGCACAATTTAAAGTACATTTAGAATCTAAAATACTAAGAAAGTTTCAGTAAAATTATTGGTTGTAGTCAGATACTCACCAACAGGTATACAATACCCTGAAGCATCAGCAACTGCATCATGAGGACAGTGACATGTCACTGTTCGCAGAGGTAATGTATCAAGAACATGACATTGTTGATTAGCTGGACACACTGATGATACAGCCACACATGGATCTTCACATACAGCATTTAGACATGCTTGCTGTGATGGACAGTTATGATCAGCCTCACATTCAGCTGGAACAGTTGGTACTCTTGCAGCTGTGAGAAATAAATATACTTGTCAGCTTTGTCCATTTGTATTTTACATCACAGTGAGGAGGTTTCGAGCTTATGTATCAGTTAGTAGATGAGTGTGCAATAGTTTAGTAAAATATAACTATAATTTTCTATAAACAACTGAGAAAAAAGTAACATATAAAGTGTTTGGTATTTTGAGGAAAGACAGAAGAAAGGATGACACAAAGATGAAAGACATGAAAACTGATGGTAAAGGTATGAAAGAGTGCTGAATATATCACACACTTTCAGTATATTCACACAGGGCGCAGTAGTGTTTTTACCAATAAGGCAATTCTGATAGCATACAGATACATTTTTTACACTCTAAGGAAAAAAAAATCAAATGCACCACAAAGGAATTATCCAAATGGGATTGAAATTGGGAGATGTAATGCACGCACACACACACACACACACACACACACACACACACACACACACGCACACACACACGCACACACACACACACACACACACACACACAGAGAGAGAGAGAGAGAGAGAGAGAGAGAGAGAGAGAGACAAAAAAATAAAACTTCAGAAATATGGATGATTTATTCCAGGGAAAGAGCTTCATAACATGAGCAACTCAGTAATGCAATGGTCCACCTCTGTCCACTACACAAGCAGTTATTCAGTTTGGCATTGATTGACAGAGTTGTTGGATGTCCTCCAGAGGGATATCTTGCCAGATTTTGTACAATTGGCATGTTAGATCATCAAAATACTGACATGTTTGGAGGGCCCTGCCATAATGCTCCGAGATTCTCAAATGGGGAGAGATCTGGCGATCTTGTTGGCCAAAGTGCTGTTTAGCAAGCACAAAGACAAGCAGTAGAAACTTTTACTGTGTGCAGGCAAGCATTATCTTGCTGAAATGCACAGGCTGGCTTGCCATGAAGAGCAACAAATACATTATCATCAACATACTGCTGTGCAGCAAGGGTGCTATGGATGACAGCCAAAAGTATCCTGCTGTGAAATGAAATGGAATCCCAGATCCTCACTTCTGGCTGTAATCAGGTTGGTACCCCATTGTTGTCCGAAGCATCCCCAGACACATCTTAAGACTGGAATCCCATTGAATGGAGTAGAATTGTCTTTAGTAATGAGTTCTGCTACAAACTGAGGCCCAGTGAGCAGTGGGATACCAACCTGACTGTCACCCGCCATGCGGCCCGAGAACCAGGACTGACAGTCTGGGGTGCCATTTCATTTCATAGCAGGATCCCTTTGGCTGTCATCCACAGCACTCTTAAAGCACAGCAGTATTTTGGTGATATTTTACAGCCCATTCTGTTGCCCTTCACAGGCTTACATTTCAGCAAGGTAATGGTCAACCACACACAGTGAGAGTTTCTACAGCTTGTCTTTGTGCTTACTAAACCCAACCTTGGCCAGCAAGGCCACCATATCTCTCTCCAGTTGAGAATGTTTGGAGCATTATGGGCAGGGCTCTCCAGCCATCTAATGTGCCAATTGAGCAGAATTTGTCACAATATCCATCAGGGGGACATCCAACAACTCTATCACTCAATGCCAAGCTGAATACTGCTTGCATAAGGACTGAAGTAGACCAATACATTCCTGACTTGCTCAGTTTGTGAAGCTCTTTCTCTTGAATAAATCATCCATTTTTTCTGAAATTGTAATCACTTGTTTGTCTGTACATGTGTATCCTTAGTGGTACATCTTTTTTGTGTCTTAGAGCGTACATACAATTTCCTGGAAGTAATGATTGAGTGAATTAATAAATAGTGATGGCATGATGCTGATTTAACAGAGATGACATAGAGAATGAATCAAAACAGAATAAAAAGGTCAAAGAGTAGTGTCCTGATTGCAGATAAAAACTCTAACATGCGTACTATGTTCTCTGTTATCCTAGGCAATAACCTTTTGAGAACAATTCAGTAAAAATAAAAAATATATTTAATTTACAAGAGCTAAAAATAAGAATAGTGACAATGAATTCTCTTATTCTACACAGATTACATGCTGTGCTGATTATATATGACAATTTAAAACTGTGTGCCAGAGCAGGATCAGAGTACAGGAGGTAAGGAGCATGAGACAAGTTGAAGTTTTTGAGTCTATCTACCAGATGTTTTTGGACGGTTAAATTGGAAATGCTCTGCCTGCTAGAGGAAGTAAACCATGTTTGAATACCAATCTGGCACAGAGTTTTAACCTGTCAATATGTATATTATGACCATATAAAAGGCAACACTATAGGCCTGTTTGGAAACTTTCTTGTTTTTACATTTAAATATCAGTGCATTAGCTTCTTAATGTGATTTGTTGCTACAAATAAAGTCAATTTCATGTACTTTGTCCTATGATTAAAAAAGTAGGATTTATTTCCAATCTTATAATAAATTGGTAAGAATCCATAGTCAGATTAAATGTTATGTACATAAAGTACGTAAACAGTAAGTGGATGTATTTTCCAAAATAATTGTTTTTCTGTGTGATAAGTGAGATGATGGTTTACATATATTTTAAGAAGAAATGAGTAAAACAATGTCTTTAATAATCATGTAAAGAGACAGCCATTAATGACAATTTTACAGAATACAAAGTAATTTATAAAAACTGTTTTACTGATAATTAATTTCATGACTAATTAAACATAGACAAAAGGCAACCACTCACCTTTAGCACACTGATGAGTGCAACACAGACACATGTAACAAAACACAGTATTAACTAGCTTTAGAGCTCTGGCTCTTTGTTTAGCAGAGAGTACACACACAGATATCCAAATGCATATTATCACAATGACATGTATTATCAGGGAGCACCTGCTTGGGCTAATGGATGAGGAGAGGAGGCAGTGAAGGACACATGAGGCAAGGAGTGGTTAGTGGGATAGTGTGAGCAAGAAGCAGGAAAGTCATTAGACTCGGTAACTGCAGAGCTCTATTGGGTGTTTGTGTGCATGAACAAGTATAGTTTCTGCCAGAAGAAGAGCTCTAAAGCTAATGAAAACCATGTTTTGTTACGTGTGCCTATCATCACACATCAGACTGCTAAAAGTGAGTGGTTGTCTTAGTGTATTGTTCCATCCAGGAGCTTACATTATTATTATAAGCATAAACAAGGATTCTTCATCAGCTGTAATCTATGAAGCATAATGTATGAATGAATAAATAAAAGCAGATAAAGTATTTTTCGGTAAGTTTCTGGGCAGCTTTGTAAGCTGCAGACAAACAATAATAACACATCAACTAAACTTTTACAGTTGCAACATTTTGGTACAACATTTAATGGCAGGCCATTAACTCCTGACTGAAAAGCTTACTCAGGATCTTTCATTTACATAAGGTGCATATTGTTTTTAGGCAGACATAAAGTGTAAGATTTAATGACTGTCTGGCAGGAAGACCAAATGCACAACTTCTTTTTTCACTCTGAAAAGGAAGAAATTAGCAGTATTTGTGATGACAGTATGGAGAACGAACTGCAACTTTAATGAAGAACTTTATAAGCCAATGTTTTCTTATTAATAAGCCTAACACCCCCACCCATTTCTCATCCACGTATAAATACAGTGAAAATATGTGTAAGTGTGTATAAGCATTTTATAAATTTATTGTATAGTTTTTGCTGTATTATAAGTAATTCTCAAAAGACTTACAGCTACATTCAACATATGGATTTCCATTTGTGCCATGAGGACAAGCACACGTAGGCTGATGATCTTTCCCAATACACACAGCACCAGATGCACAAGTGTCTTCTTCACAGACAGGGCGACAAATACGATTCAGTCGATCGCAGGCTTCATGTCCAGCACAATCTTCATTGTACTGACATACACCAGTGACACAAGTGCGATATGGATCTCCCTGGGAACCAGGAGGACACTGACAACGAGGTCTGTGTGCCTCTGTGATACATTCAGCTCCGCGTCCACAACCAGCATGTTCGCAAGGATCCAAACAACTTCCTGATTCACATGCCTTGTTGTATGGGCAATCTGCATCATTTGTGCATTCAGCTAAAATAAAAGAGCATTTGTTTAGTTAATAAACAAGTAAAAGTACATGTTTAATTTTGGAAGAAGTTAAGCAGGAACTTTCAGTGCCCCATATGTCTCATCATGAAACAAGTTTAGTGTCATTTACAAACAGCTTGTGGAATATCCTGAGAGTTTTAAACAAGCATTCTTTATTCAAAAGCAAAACTAAGCAAAAATTTGGTATTTTTTCCAAGACAAATAGCTAAAAATTTTGCAGTTATGCACCCATAAAATGCAACTAGCTCAGCTATACAATTAAGAACACAGCATTACCTGACAGTAGACAGCATAAGATACAAGGGTAAGATGAAAAGGGATGATAAGACCAGTTACTGCCCGGCAGTAGTCATAGCCTGGGAATGTGCCTAGCTCACTGAGTCATGATTAGAAGGTAAGTAGCAAATATAAGATTACTGAAGGCCTCAATGGTGTCATTGTTCATTTAGACCTTTTTGAGAAAATATCTTGGTAAAGAAATTCATGTAATTAATGTTGGGTGTGCAGGTAACAGTTTGGACAGTAATTTCAGACATTCAACTGATGATGGTATCAGACACATAACTGACAATGCTTCTCATATTAGTTTGCAAATCATGTCATTCTCAGTGGCATACAAGCCTTTGATCCAGAGTTCTATGAAACATGTTAATGTAGAGTCTGGACAGTCACTCAGGAGAGAGAGGTGTTCCATTGTGCCAATTCTCAACAGGTAGTGGAGCACATTATGAAAGACTTTACAGCTGAACATCGCAAAAGTAATGGCCATCAACTTTTACATTGCTGCTTGATAAAATGAACAATTACTATCTGATAATTACAGTTGTTGAAGGCCACATTTTCATTAACTAGTTACATCCATCTTTATCAATTTAGTACCCTCTTATTAAACTCCCCTAACAGATCCAACTAGATTACGACATTTTAAATCTTACTCCGTCAATACATTCTTGACACAGATTCTCGGTTGTTTTCTCTCCATTATTCCACTTTGCCTTTCCAGATAACTTTGACATATTACCAATCCCACTGGGTCTGCTTGGATCCAACAAGCCTTGTAATGCAATGTCTGTCCATCATATATCATACATCTTTGGTTGGCTAATGCTTACACTTGTCTCCATTTTAATTGCTAAAAGGATTCACACCATGACCTTTCATTTGGACAGACGAAATTTCTTTCCATCAGACTTTCTACCTGTCCACTGTGAAGTACAAATGTGGTGCTTGTACATCGTCATCTTTGTTATTTATGAAAATGTTATGAAAGTTGAAGTATCCAGTACACAACTTCTATCTTCTGCTTCCATCCTATCTTTGAAACTGAAGTGCAATTCATTGTATGTTAAGAATCATTCTTCCAGGCTTGATACCTGAATGTCCTTACTGGGTTGAATGTAATATACCTAAAGAGAGTGTGGTTTTGTATTCCTCCTCCTTAGTGTCAGTACATACTGTCAACCTAAAGCCCACTTTTGCAGCCTGCGGCATTTTTGTAGCCTACCATCATCCCCAGCTGGCCTCTGACTCATTTCTTCATCACAAGTCATTTGTACAGGCTTACCATTATGTGTATGTCAGTTCAACACCATTCCACTTTCTTATATGATGTTTGCTTTCTTATATGATGTTTGATGACCATTCCACAAATTGTGTACAAATCTAATATATAGTGCAGTTATTGCTTGTGCATGGCATTATTTCCTGTTAAGTACTGTCAGAAATATCATACTGAAAATAACAAGGAACATGCCACAAAGATAAACAAGAAACGTATATTAAAACAGCAAACGACAAGGAGAATGAAGTCTTGGTCTGTATTTGTAAATGTCTATTCTTCAGTTTGCAACTTTGGATGTTTTTTTTCGTACATCTTTTTTTTCTCCTGCCTTCACTTTCCTCCCCTTTCTTCTTCTTCTTCTTTCAAGTTCATTTATCAAGGAATGGGATGCTTAAACTATAGTTTTAGATCTTACATTTATGTTTGCCACGAAGTTTACAGACTTCATGAAAAGTTTGTTTTTGCAGTCTCAGTTGCACAACATACAATTTTTTATGCCACTGAGACTATAAAAATAAACTTTAATAAAAGTATACAGTTGTGGTATGTTGTCCATTATTTTTACAGTCTTGGCTAATACATGCCTTTTATATTACACATGAAAATATGTTTTGTGTGTTTAAACATTTGCATCACTCTAATGGTGCATTGAAATAGATTTGTTCACTTCCTAGTCAATATGTATGGGAACATTGTTTCCAGATGATTCAGTTTGTATCTGTGTGTTGTGAACAATATTTATTTATAAATAAAGTAAATAAATGAAGATATTACTGAACTTCAGAGTGTTAGGTGCTTCTTTACATGTCTCAAGTTAAATTTTAACAAAAATGTAGAAAATGATAATTTAATTTTCAACTTACGTCTGTAGCAAAATCTTTCTGGATTTCCAGCCCAGCCATCTGGACAACTGCAGATAGCACGATGGTAACTTGAATGACACAAAGCTCCCACACCACATCGAGAACTGACAGTGCAGGGGTCAAGACAGTGTGCAGAAATACAAGAGTGTTTGTCTGAACAATCCATATCTGTTCTGCATTCTGATTCATTGAGGTGTGCTAGAAAAATAAAAATAATAGAATTGGTATTTGCATTTTAATGAGTATTGATGCTAAATTTACTAATAATATTTGTTAGATTCTTGTCTTTAAGTCTCATTACTTGTAACATTAAGCATTTGTAAATGTATGTGTAATGACTGTTATTAAAAGTAGACATAAATTCTGGCATTTAATCACCAGTAAATTAAAAAGAAACATGTAAACTTATGAAGACACATCAGGTTTGAAACCAATGAATTCTGAGGGATACTTTCCCATCGTACTGATCATGAAGCAATTTTCTTTTGTGGGTCTTAGTTTTCAAGACATTTATGTAGGAACAGCAATTTTTTAATGGTTTGTACTGAACAATTACTTTCTTTGATAATTTAAAAAATGCAGAGTGGAGTTTTGAAACAGAACTATCTCCTTTTGTTTTCCAATTAGTAAATATATTGCTTAGCATGGTAGTCTCTAAAAGAAGGTAAACTCTTCATGAATATATTGAACCTCTAAACAATCATAGAGTGCCTGGGAGGATATCTTGAATCATAAATTCATGTAATTAAAACAGATTGTTAATTATAGCTGTTTCTCTCCTTGTACTGGTTCTAGTACATAATAAGTAAGTCTGCTGGCACAAAAAAAAAAAAAAAACAAAAAAAAAAAAACAAGAAATTGAGCTTTTCTGGATTCTAAGTAAAGATGCAGGATGGTGTCCTTGGGTCACTTGATTAATGTTGTTAATTAATTTAGAAAACTAATCCCCTAGATATAAATATATGTTCATTATTTTCTTTTCAGACTATATCTTTAAAAAATATACTACTTCATCAAACTACAACTCTGTTTATCTTTGATATTTTGGCATACTGACTAGGCAAATTGTATTTAGGATTTAAAAAATACTAGCATCCATAAGGATAACATAGCAATCATATGATGAACATGGGATTATAAAAGGAATATTTACCTGAATAGCAGTTACTATATGGGTCACCGACTAGGGTACCAGGGCAGACACATGTTGCTTGATGGTTTGTTGCTTGGCACAGTGCATTTGGTGCACACAAACTTGGATTCAATGTACATGCATTGGAACAACGTCTGTTCACACAAATCTCAGATAATGTACAGTCTGCATCAGACTGACAACCTTCTTTTTCATCAGGAGCTGCAAAAACACATATCCAAAATGAACATTCAATGTAACGATTATCTGTCATCAGTCAGAACACAGAAGAGTACTTGCAAGAGACAGAATACACCACACACAAGTATTATACTGGACAGTATTAAATGTCAACTACAGGAAATAAAAAGGAAACCTTTACCACATTATCTTCTTTTTCTTTCTTTTTTTTCTTTAAAGAATTTCCTGGAGTTTTATAACAACAGTTTTCTGTCTTCTCACACTTAATTAACGATTTTTAGCATTTTTTATATTTATAACGGCAAATTTTAATGTTCATGTTTATATGGGCTCTCCTGAGCTGAGATAAAGTTATGTTCTTGTAATACAAAATGGGTTGAAGGAAGTCATATGTTATGAAGCATAACACAGCAGCAAAAGAAAAATACTTTACACTTGTAAATGTTATGACTGTAAGCAGAAAATTTAAGGTATTAATTGAAATCATAGAAATGAGATTAAGTACTCTTCATTAAAAATGGCATGCAACAATACAAAATTGCCCATTTCAAGTAGCAAGCATTGTTAGGTAGCATGTTATGTAATATCAAAACTCTATAGTTCATTACTACAAAAAACATTAAGTGTGTTGCTGTTTATCATTTAAAAATGTAACTTTGGGACAGGTAAAAAGTTAATGAGGTAGGTATGTTGTTATCACCATCCCTCCCACCACCACCATCACCAGTGGCCACCTGGAAAAAATATAAGCACTTTATTTCATTTGTTAATTTCAAAATCTAAAACACTTATTTTCAATAGTCAACATCTTATTACCTGGTTTGCATTCGATGTCTGCATCCCCTACATACCCCTGTGGACAGCGGCAGGCCATGGTCCTGAGAGGAAGAGTGTCTACAACCGTGCATTCAGCATTTGGACCACATGGTTTTGTTTCAACACATGGGTTTCGACAGTTTCCACTAAAGCAAGCTAATTTGCTTGCACAGTCAGCATCAGCTCGACACTGTTTTGGCTCCATAATTTCTATCAAACATCAACAAAAGAAACAATTATTATAGCTGAATAACAGAAAGCCTCTGATGAATCAACAGCAGCAAACTTAAGATTTTACATTTCATACAAAAAAGAGGGAAAACGGAGAAAGAGGAATGCAATGACATTGTAATTAACTTTGTACATGCATAAAAAATCCCAATAATATTTTTAATCTTATGGAAGTAAATGCACTGTAAAACTTGCAATTTCCATTTTTAAATATTGTTAACCGCAGGAAACGATTCAACCATAAATCCATGAAAATAATTAAACTATGCAAAATGAATACTACCAAAATTAGTGATCACAGAGGAGCACATGCTTACCAGTTGCAGAACTGGGAATAAATGGAAAGGAATTGGCAGAAAATGATATCTTTCAGCACAAAATGGATTGTAGGGAACATTACATCACCCTTGATCTAGAATTTTAGGTGACTTTCCTTGCCTTGTACTAGTTTTTAAATTGTTTTTACATATGACAGCTGGATATTCAATCAAAATTATATTTTTTAATTTGTGTGACTGCTAGGCTTAAACTATCTTTGACATTTTTAATCATGAATGTAATTGACCATTTAACACCAAAACTTTGCCACTTCAAACTGCGAGGTACAGAAACTGTTGTAACGGAATGTTGGAATATATTTTGTTAACGGGATATCGACTGTTTGTGGATTTAAAACTGAAAATATATCTCAGTACTGACTGACTCACCAAGAATGCATTGTGACCCAGGATTTCCAGTGTAGCCTGGTGGACAGTGACATGTTGCCAAATGGTTAGTAACAGTGCAGATAGCATTCTGACCACATGCACCAGGACAAGGATTTTCACATCGATTGCCAAGGCAAGCTAGGTTGTATGTACAGTCAGCATCAGATGAACATTCTGGCTTTCTGCACAGTGTGTGTGGATCTCCAGTCCAACTTTCAGGACAGCGGCAACGTGCATGATGCCAGCCATCAGTCTCACAAAGAGCATCGATACCACAATGTGTGTAGGAACATGGAGACACACAGTTGCCGTTCACACATGCCTCTGTGGGTGGGCATTCTCCATCTGAGCGACAACCAACTGTAAAAGGAGCAAAATTGAACAAATTATTAACTTAAATAATACATTTGTTATGTTAAATGTGTATATTATGAATGCTATATCTTTCCCACATAAGGTAATGTAACTGTTTGTTATTTTATGAGAATGACACATTCTTATACCTTCATTTATCATTCCCGAACAGAATGAAGCTACCAAAAAGAACTTTTAAGAAGACAAACTTTTGTCTTAGAATTCACAGTGTGATCTACTATACTCATTCAATGATCCACGATATTAACAAAATATCTGTGAAAAAAATAGTAAACACTGTATGTAAGATGTGCATCTCTTCCAGAACATACCTGGTTCTCTTAGTAACTCTTAATTTAAACCACAAATGATAATAAGATAACGAATTATTGTAGCTTTGCCTACTTTAGTGGAGTACAACTGCTATAAATATCAAACAATATCCAGAAATGCAAGTTAATTTATATTATAAAGTATATTTTAATTTTATTTATAGCTCTTATTCTGTAGTCTACTACAACAAAATGTATGTTGTTCTGCTGCATGGAAACAAGAGTATAAAAAGTATTCAGTATTTTACTCACTCTGATAACAATGGCCATTGGCATTTCCAGTAAATCCATCCTTACAGGTGCATATTGGCCTATGCAACTGAACATGACATTGTGCATTAGGTCCACAAATTCCTGTATTCTCCAGACAAGGATCACGGCAAAAATCATTTATACAGGCCTTGTCATTTGTACAGTCATTGTTTTGAGTACATTCAGGGCGTGGAGCTGAAAAGTTAGAAGGGTTTTGTCACATACTGCAGCAATTTACAAAAGTGTATAATTTAAGTGACAATGCAGCTCTGCAAGAGCTGAAAATGGTTTATCACAGTGAAATAATATATATTCATATATTACATGATGTAGTGTTGTTAAACTCATAATCTGTTTTGAAAGCTTTTTGTAATGCTAAAGTATGTTTAGTTGCAAGGAGCTACAGAAATTTATTCCTATGAGCAGACAGTTAAATCAATAAATAATACTTCTGAATATTGGAACAGTTTACACCCAAATGATGAAGTCTGTACTCTCATTGGTAATAGTAGCAGAATAAACATTGAAATTTTTTAGAATGATTTTTTTACTAAATAGTCTACATGAAAACAGCCACACCAACTGAGAATAGTTAATGATTAACAGCAGGTAATACACATACCTGGAGGAGTGACAGGCACTGGGTGGCACTCAAGCCTAGGTTCTCCTGTGTAACCTGCTGGACAGGAACACACAGGGACATGGCTGACAGTTTGACATAGTGCGTTGAGACCACAGACAGTTCCCTCACTGCAAGGATCTCGACAACGTTGAGCAAAACAAGCCCTGTCACGAACACAGTCTTGATTGATTACACATTCTGGATATGTGCAAACAGCAGCACCTTTCACAACACGGCACTGTCCATTCGGTCCACATGGTGAGGACTCACAGGGATCGCTTGGAACAGCTGTAGAATAATTAACAGTTGTTGAAAATCAACATTTTCTCTTTATTTTGATGCTGAAAATTATAACTATAATAGAAATTTCAGGGTTTTACTGTCTAACTTTATGTACAAATGAGAAAGATGAGAGTGTCTTGAAAAAAGCCAGTAAGCAAACAAAGGTAGGTGGGAGGAAGGATGGGTGGGGTGGGGAGGGGGGGGGGGGAGAGGTTGGGGGAGGAAAACAAACACACACACACACACACACACACACACACACACACACACACACAGAGAGAGAGAGAGAGAGAGAGAGAGAGAGAGAGAGAGAGAGAGAGAGAGAGAGTGAGAGTACATAACTGATAAAAAGAAATTTTCATCTCCTCACAACTCAAGGCATGAAACAAATTTAGTCTATTATTTATTTTCACTGATGATTAATATTATGATAAACATATTTAATGAACAAAATAATTTTGTGATCAAGAGGTATAGTAAGCAGCTGTAAACTGGTGATCATTTTGACTGTGGGTATCTAGGCTAATACAGACATTCTGCAAGACTAATTTATTTTTATTCAGGAGATCGATACGTCATTAAAATTCCATTTAAAGAAAAAAAGAATGGGTTTTGCTGTTTTTCATAAAGAAGTTATTTTTCAGATAAAGTCACATCACAAGTCATCAACACCACATAAAAATTGCAAAAGGAGAATAGCAAAGTGATAAAGAAAGAAAAAAGATATTCAGTTCTTCTAAAATTATTTATTATTGTTAAATCAATTGATATGCAAGCATTTAAGATGAAGAAAAGAAATTTGGCAGATCAAATGGAAGCAAAATAACATAAAAGAATGTTATTTCACTGATCTAAGATTGCTGTTAACTAATCATGCAGAATACTCTACATATATTAAAGGGAAAATCAATGATTTCAACAGTAGAGTAGTAAGATACTTACGTGGTTGCTCTGTACATTGTACAAATGGATTTCCTCCTGTACCAGATGGGCAAGAACAGATGGGGCTGTGGTTTATAACATTGCAGTTGGCACCATAACCACAGGCACCTGGACATGGGTCCCGGCACTTGCCACTCACACACGCCTTGTCACGTGGACAGTCAGCACTGAGGACACACTCAGGCCTGCATCCACTTCCATCTGGTATACCCTGATAACCTGGTAAGCATTCACACAAGGCAGCACCAGAATCACCTGCTCGGCAAAGTGCATTTGGCCCACAGGGTGAAGGTACACATGGGTAACTTGAACCTGGCACCGGCACTGCAATGCAAAGAAAATAAAAACATTAGCACTATTCCAACCAAATTTTTACGGCAGTCTAGTGCTCACTAAAATAATGCTCTGACAGTTCTGACATATTACAATAAAATGATTCCTAGGTTGCATATGATATGGTGTACTGAAATGTAAAATGGTGACTATAATTTTAATACCTCTTAGCTCAGCTACCTACCATTGCAAAATTAAATTAAAAAGTCACAAAAGGAGGTTATGAGAGGAGTCACAACTAAAGTAAAACAATGATCCAATGAAATGTTGTTGAATTAAATTAGGCAATGTTGAAGGAATCAGTTAGGAAATGAGACACTAAAAGTAGTACACGAGTTTTCCTATTTTCACTGCAAAGTAGCTGATGAAGGCAGAAGTAGAGAGGGAGTAAAATGAAGACTTGTAATAGCAAGAAAAGTGTCTCTGAAAAAGACAAATTTGCAAACACAGAATACAATTTCAGTGACAGGAAGTCTCTTTCTGTAGGATTTGTCTGAATGTAGAATTGTACGAAACTGAAACATGGATGATAAACACTTCAGACATGACGATAACAGAAGCTTTTTAAATGTGATGTTACAGAAGAAGGCTGTAGATTAGATGGGTACATCAGATAACTAATGGAGAGGTACTGAACTGAATTTGGGAGAAAAGAAGTTTAGGACACAATTTGACTAAAAGAAAGGACTGGTTGATGGGGCACACCCTGAAGCATCAAGATATCACAAATTTGGTAATGGAGTGAAGTATTTAGGGGGAGGGGGTAAGAACTGAAGAGGGAGGCCGAGACTTGACTACAGTACACAGGTTCAAATGGATGAAGATTTCATTGTTGAGTAGGGATAAAGGAGCATGCACAAGATTAAATAGTGTGGAGAGTGGCATCAAACTGATCTTTGGACTGAAGACCACAACAATATATACTGATAAGATAGTGTGATCACCAAAATGAGGAAGATCATCCTAACTGTTACAAGACCCAAACCATGTACATATTCACAATGATTATTCCATTTATGAATATCTCATGGTGTAAATATCACTCCTTGCCACACATCTTTTTACACTAATGCTGTTTTAACAGTTTTTTTGAACTAACCGTATAAGTTACCATATACCTTCAGCACAGATTTTGTCACCTGTGATTATCCTCCCCTGCTTTTTCTGAATGTTCTATCTCTGACCCCTCAGCTGCATCCCCCACCCTCCTTCCTCCACCACACCCAAAATAAATTTCTAGTGTCCTTTTAAGAAAAGGGCACATTTGCTTTACACATTATTTTGTTCCTAAACTATAAATTTGCCTCTTTACATTTCTTTGCTCTTCTTTTTTACTCATATTAATAATATAAGATTGTGCATAGTTAGTGCCAACAGCTGGTGAATACAATTTACATTTCCTTTGTAAAATTTCAGTGCATCCAGTCACTGTGAGAAATTAAAATTTCCAGCCATTACCGTTCAGACATATACTGTGATAATCTCAGTCTATATTATGACTTAATTTGAATATAAACAACATAAATAAAAATCTCCTTGCCTCCCTCTTCTAACCAAATGTATAAAGTCTGAATGATACTCACATATTACAGGCTGACAAAGATGGAAGGCATCTCCTGTTGTTCCCTCAGGACAAGAGCAAATAGGAATGTGATTTGTAACAGAGCAGATGGCACCTACACCACAAGTTCCAGGACAAGGATCCTGACAGTGGTTCTGTATACAAGCACGATCCATAGAGCAGTCCGAACTGACTAGACACTCAGGTCGGCACCCATCATATGGGTTACCATAGAAGTCTGGCAAGCATTCACAGGATGAGAAACCATTTGCTTCAACACGGCAGTTAGAATTTGGCCCGCAAGGTGAAGGGTTGCAGGGGTCAGTTGGAGCTCCTTGTGTTGGACCTGTGAAAACAAACAAAAAAAAGCTTAGAAGTTTGTAAATAAGTATCTACATAGTAGCATTGCTGCGTTGATGAAAAACTTGCAATATATATTCTTTACCCAAACTCCCAGTTTATCAGGTGAAATTTTCAGTAACTGAAGTCCTCTAAACCTGTAACTAACTACTAGTTCCATGATTATAAAACCAGCTACTAGTAAAATAATTACAACAGGGTTACATGCATGATTTTCTGTGCTACAACTTGAAGCTGAACAGCTTAACTGAACAACAAAATATCACATAAACTGCTAACAAAACAGAGAAAAAACTGAATTATATTGTAATGTGTGCCTTTGGGCTAAGTGGTTAAGTATTAACTATGAGTCCAATAGATAGGTGTTTGATCCTGTGTGCCTTTGTGGCTCAGTGGTTAAGCATTAACTATGAGTCCAATGGATAGGTGATTGATTTGCAGTCAGTCCTAGAATTTGATTCTGCCACATGTTAGCTCTTTCACCTTCTTCAGAAATGTTTGTCAATACGAAAAATATCACGTTGCACTCCTGTTGGACCATAGGGCAGTAAACTGGCTGGGAAAGTCAGTTCAAAGGTCAGAGGTCAGAGGTAGGCTGAGGCATACCACCTCCAGTAATACCATGTGCAGTAGCACTGGGGAGTTCAAATCAACTATTGTGTTCAACACAACTTTATCTTTTTAATTACCTTTATTGTAATGTATGGAATCAACTTTTTTTTAGTTTCCTATACTTGCTATCCATAGAAAATAGTTGTACCTTGTCTTCACAATTTGGCAAATGCTTTTTTTTCCAGTTTCATAATACCTCACTGTCATCTTCTACCCCACTTGATCAATGATCTTATGCGATTTTCCTAAGTATTTTGTTTCCTCCAACCATTTCCTCTCCTTTACATTTGGGCCATTCACTACCCATTTAAATATGAGAAAGAAATTCCAGAGAGAATGTTTGTCTTGCTGGCAGTTTAGAAGCAAGAAAATGGGTGATTTTGTTCAGATAACAATGCAGGATGTTTCGCAGGATTTTATGCACCGATCTCACAGGCATGTTCATCTGACCCCTCTTGCAAAGCTGTGGCCACATCTTCAGTCAGTTTAGCTCCTTTCCTCCCTCCACCACACTGCACTTCAAAAGCAGCCATCTTTCCAAATTCTGTAATCATTTGCTCCAGACCCTTAGCAGACATTGGAACACTGGCTTTTTTCATACCCTTGAGGGCCTGGAACTTCTGCAGGGCACTGGTGCACAGTTACTGTTCCTGTAAAAGAGCTTTACCAGCACTGTGCAATTTTTCATAGAGACAGTGAGGCTGGGCACCTCAGACACAAACTGAGGAACAGCCATGTGCCACATGTCTGCTGGTATGCATATTCTGACACTTACGGCGCCATCTATTGGTCAATTTTTTTTCCTTTCTTTTCCATGCGTTTGCCTCTGTGCCAATAACACACTGTTCAAATTTGATGTCATTCTAAATGGCAATTCTCTTTCTACAGCATCTTGGAACTGGAATGTTCAAATTTTATGTCATTCTCAGCAGTGGTTCTCTTTATACAGCATTTTGAAACTGGAACTTTAATTATGGACACCCTGTATGTTTAAACTTGGCTTCTAATACACAGAACGGAAAAGGAAGGAATCTTAGATGCCATAAGAAAATATCTTTACCTTGCATTTTTAGCATAATTGTATTGTATCATTTTGACTTGCTCTTTGATGTATACTTTACTGGACAATGTTTGGTATCCATATCAATCAGTATAATAGTATATCAAGGGCATTTGATTTTCTTAGGTTTTCGTTGTCTGTCTCTATAGTCTTAGACCTCAGAAAAAGACAGTGAGAATGTCCTCCACAATTTCTTTATATTGACCCTATCTACAGTCACTGATTGCATTTATAACTTGCTCTTTATTTGATCACCTATTAAAGCAAATGTCAACTGAATAAAGTACAAAAACTAGAGATTAACTAAGAAATTTCATGTGATTAGTCTGAGTATGTACAATGTTTGTCATCAAAAGAGTCTATCTCATTTTCTACAACTGTCAACATAGATATTTTTTACCTCCGAGTCTGAATACAGAACAAGTAATATGAGTTGAACGATGTATGGCAGCTCTGAATCCATGCTTTTGTATTAAATAGTATTCTAGATCTGTGCTCTGCAAGCCATTTTATGTGTGTGGTGGAGGGTATGTCTACATATATCCCCTTTCCCTGACACATTTGTGAATGGTGCATGGGAAGAATGACTGTCAGCAAGCCTCTATACTCAACATTAGTCAGGCCACAGTTACAAGACAACAATTCAATATTCAAATAGATTCCACTAACCATTTTTATGCATGGCAAAATATTTTAGTTGATGTGGAAGAGTCTATGGCGTTTTAGCAACTATAGATGTCATAAAAAATCACGTCACCGTCTTTTCATTTGTGGACTAAGTTTATCACTTAGTACTATGGCTTAATTTGAATACTGTGAAATAGGCAAGTTTTTTCATCAATGCAAACATGTACTGCTGCATGGTAGCAAGTCTGTAGTCTGAATAACACAGTATACAAAAAAAGTATGAAACAAAATTTATCATGCAATGGCAATGCTTTATTTTTCAAAAAGCATGCATCTTCATGTCATGGCATTATCATTCTCAAACTGAGACACACAAAAGCTGGCTGGCATGCATATCAATCAGCAAAGAAGTACATCACTCAGAATAACATGCAATCATGCACATCAACTTATTAACAAAATAACAAGACTCATCATTATATGTTAATCCAACACAGTCAGACCATCACGCAAAACATTTAGTAACACAGTTAAATCAAAATGTCCATAGACATAATCTTTTCAGAATTATGATGTTGCCACTCTACCAATCTGTGTAAGTTTCATCAGTGAAATATGCCAAGGCAGCCTGCATTTTCATGTAAAATTCTATAATTTGTAGCTATTTATTGTGATGGATTATGACCTGATACATTATATGTGCATGTTCAGTTTGCTTTAGCTCTGTGTATCAGTATTTGAGGGTAATAAATCCTACAGATTCAAAGGTTTTTGTTCTTGTATGACTCAACAGCTAATTGTTAACATGAGAAGATTTCCTGAACTACAACAGTGACACAAATTGTGTCATTTTCACACCTCACTGTACAGTAAATGAGAAGTCAACAGAGACACACTAATGATTAAGGACACATTCACAAAATGTGGCGAAACATGTAGTTGCTGATAACACACAAATTTTCAACTGCAGTAGTTGCAAAAACCAATATACCTATGACTAAGTAGAAAACTTAATATTCACTGGATTACTTTACATTTTAATGTCACAAGTTCATATAGATGTATGTCCCAGAAAAGACAACCAACACTGAATGAAAAATGATATGAAATAATTTAACTGTACTAAAAGAACAATAAATTATAATAAAATCATGACATGGATAAAAGCTAGAAACTAAGTCAAAATGAAATGATGCTCTTTCTTTAGAGCCTACAGGCAGGTGACTCTAAAGTGAGAAATAATTTGCAAGCACTTTTATGGGTTTCTATTGTATCTAGGGTACAGTGTTCCTAATATATCAATTCATTTCAAGGAAATTACAGCCATGCTACAGTTTAATGACCCCCACTTATGTTTTTGTACCTAATATTTCCAAGATGTATGCTGCTCAAAAAACTAGTTTAGTTTTGGTTTGAATATTAAATGTATTTTGCACATTCTGAGTGAGGTGTATACAACATGATAGTAATACTTTTTATAGCTTCGATTTTTATCTTATATACAATTTTATGAGGTTACACAACATATCAGCACATTTGCAAAGATGGGTCAAAATGTATTTTGGAAGTGTAGCCCTACCTGTAACTATAACATATGTTAATATACTTCTCATAAAGACGCCAGATCTTCAACTAAATTTCACACAAATTTTGTTTAAGTGAAGTACAAGATATGTAAGACATATATATATATATATATATAAACACAGATGATGTGACTTACCGAACGAAAGTGCTGGCAGGTCGATAGACATACAAACAAACACAAACATACACATGAAATTCAAGCTTTCGCAACAAACTGTTGCCTCATCAGGAAAGAGGGAAGGAGAGGGAAAGACGAAAGGATGTGGGTTTTAAGGGAGAGGGTAAGGAGTCATTCCAATCCCGGGAGCGGAAAGACTTACCTTAGGGGGGAAAAAGGACAGATATATACTCGCACACACACACATATCCATCCGCACATACACAGACACAAGCAGACATTTGCAAAGGCAAAGAGTTTGGGCAGAGATGTCAGTCGAGGCGGAAGTACAGAGGCAAAGATGTTGTTGGAAGACAGGTGAGGTATGAGCGGCGGCAAATTGAAATTAGCGGAGATTGAGGCCTGGCGGATAACGAGAAGAGAGGATATACTGAAGGGCAAGTTCCCATCTCCGGAGTTCGGACAGGTTGGTGTTAGTGGGAAGTATCCAGATAACCCGGACGGTGTAACACTGTGCCAAGATGTGCTGGCCGTGCACCAAGGCATGTTTAGCCACAGGGTGATCCTCATTACCAACAAACACTGTCTGCCTGTGTCCATTCATGCGAATGGACAGTTTGTTGCTGGTCATTCCCACATAGAAAGCTTCACAGTGTAGGCAGGTCAGTTGGTAAATCACATGGGTGCTTTCACACATGGCTCTGCCTTTGATCGTGTACACCTTCCGGGTTACAGGACTGGAGTAGGTGGTGGTGGGAGGGTGCATGGGACAGGTTTTACACCGGGGGCAGTTACAAGGGTAGGAGCCAGAGGGTAGGGAAGGTGGTTTGGGGATTTCATAGGGATGAACTAAGAGGTTATGAAGGTTAGGTGGACGGCGGAAAGACACTCTTGGTGGAGTGGGGAGGATTTCATGAAGGATGGATCTCATTTCGGGGCAGGATTTGAGGAAGTCGTATCCCTGCTGGAGAGCCACATTCAGAGTCTGATCCATTCCCGGAAAGTATCCTGTCACAAGTGGGGCACTTTTGGGGTTCTTCTGTGGGAGGTTCTGGGTTTGAGGAGATGAGGAAGTGGCTCTGGTTATTTGCTTCTGTACCAGGTCGGGAGGGTAGTTGCGGGATGCGAAAGCTGTTTTCAGGTTGTTGGTGTAATGGTTCAGGGATTCCGGACTGGAGCAGATTCGTTTGCCACGAAGACGTAGGCTGTAGGGAAGGGACCGTTTGATGTGGAATGGGTGGCAGCTGTCATAATGGAGGTACTGTTGCTTGTTGGTGGGTTTGATGTGGACGGACGTGTGAAGCTGGCCATTGGACAGGTGGAGGTCAACGTCAAGGAAAGTGGCATGGGATTTGGAGTAGGACCGGGTGAGGTTGGAGAGGAAATTCTGGAGTTCTTCTTCACTGTGAGTCCAGATCATGAAGATGTCATCAATAAATCTGTACCAAACTTCGGGTTGGCAGGCCTGGGTAACCAAGAAGGCTTCCTCTAAGCGACCCATGAATAGGTTGGCGTACGAGGGGGCCATCCTGGTGCCCATGGCTGTTCCCTTTAATTGTTGGTATGTCTGGCCTTCGAAAGTGAAGAAGTTGTGGGTCAGGATGAAGCTGGCTAAGGTAATGAGGAAAGAGGTTTTTGGTAGGGTGGCAGGTGATCGGCGTGAAAGGAAGTGCTCCATCGCAGTGAGGCCCTGGATGTGCGGAATATTTGTGTATAAGGAAGTGGCATCAATGGTTACAAGGATGGTTTCTGGGCGTAACAGACTGGGTAGGGATTCCAGGCATTCGAGAAAGTGGTTGGTGTCTTTGATGAAGGATGGGAGACTGCATGTAATGGGTTGAAGGTGTTGATCTACGTAGGCAGAGATACGTTCTGTGGGGGCTTGGTAGCCAGCTACAATGGGACGGCCGGGATGATTGGGTTTGTGAATTTTAGGAAGAAGGTAGAAGGTAGGGGTGCGGGGTGTTGGTGGGGTCAGGAGGTTGATGGAGTCAGGTGAAAGGTTTTGTAGGGGGCCTAAGGTTCTGAGGAGTCCTTGAAGCTCCGCCTGGACATCAGGAATGGGATTACCTTGGCAAACTTTGTATGTAGTGCTGTCTGAAAGCTGACGCAGTCCCTCAGCCACATACTCCCGATGATCAAGTACCACGGTCGTGGAACCCTTGTCCGCCGGAAGAATGACGATGGATCGGTGCATGGCCAGCACATCTTGGCACAGTGTTACACCGTCCGCGTTATCTGGATACTTCCCACTAACACCAACCTGTCCGAACTCCAGAGATGGGAACTTGCCCTTCAGTATATCCTCTCTTCTTGTTATCCGCCAGGCCTCAATCTCCGCTAATTTCAATTTGCCGCCGCTCATACCTCACCTGTCTTTTAACAACATCTTTGCCTCTGTATTTCCGCCTCGACTGACATCTCTGCCCAAACTCTTTGCCTTTACAAATGTCTGCTTGTGTCTGTGTATGTGCGGATGGATGTGTGTGTGTGTGCGAGTGTATAGCTATCCTTTTTTCCCCCTAAGGTAAGTCTTTCCGCTCCCGGGATTGGAATGAGTCCTTACCCTCTCCCTTAAAACCCACATCCTTTCGTCTTTCCCTCTCCTTCCCTCTTTCCTGATGAGGCAACAGTTTGCTGCGAAAGCTTGAATTTCGTGTGTATGTTTGTGTGTCTATCGACCTGCCAGCACTTTCGTTTGGTAAGTCACATCATCTGTGTTTTTACATATATTTTTCCCACATGGAATGTTTCCCTCTATATATATATATATAGACACACACACAAAGATGATGTGAATTACCAAACAAAAGCGCTGGCAGGTCGGTAGACACACAAACAAACACAAACATACACACAAAATTCAAGCTTTCATCAGGAAAGAGGGACGGGAAAGTGCTGGTAGATAGACACAATAAAAAAACACAAACACACACACAAAATTTCAAGCTCCCGGGATTGGAATGACTCCTTACCTTCTCCCTTAAAACCCACATCCTTTCGTCTTTCCCTCTCCTTCCCTCTTTCCTGACGAAGCAACCTTTGGTTGCGAAAGCTTGAAATTTTGTGTGTGTGTTTGTGTTTTTTTTATTGTGTCTATCTACCAGTGCTTTCCTGTTTGGTAAGAGGGAAGGAGAGGGAAAGACAAAAGAATGTGGGTTTTAAGGGAATCTTTGTTTTTAATATATATACACCAATCAAAAGCGTTGGTATGTTGATAGACACACAAATAATATTTTTTAGGGTGAAGGCATGTTTGCAGAGGGAATGTAAATAAAACTTAATGGGGTCGTTGTGGGGATGTTGTGAGGGTGACATGTTATTAGAAGGTGGAAAGTGTGACATGAGGCTGAAATGAAAATGAATATAAAAATACGTGGGGAGAGATAAAGGTGAACTAAAAAGCAACTGGATATATTTGAATGTTTCCCTCTATTATATATACATATATAAACAAAGATGATGTGACTTACCAAACAAAAGCACTGGCAGGTCGATAGACACAGGTATACACTCGCACACACACACATATCCATCCACCCTTGTGTGTATATGTGAGGATGGATATGTGTGTGTGTGCGAGTGTATACCTGTCCTTTTTTCCCCCTAAGGTAAGTCTTTCCACTCCCGGGATTGGAATGACTCCTTACCCTCTCCCTTAAAACCCACATCCTTTCATCTTTCCCTCTCCTTCCCTCTTTCCTGACGAAGCAACCATTGGTTGCGAAAGCTTGAATGTTGTGTGTATGTTTGTGTTTGTTTGTGTGTCTATCGACCTGCCAGTGCTTTCTTTTGATAAGTCACATCATATATATATATATATCTGCTTGTGTCTATTATGTGTGTGTGTGTGTGTGTGTGTGTGTGTGTGTGTGTGTGTGTGTGTGTGTGTGTGTGCGCGCGAGTGTATACCTGTCCCTTTTTCCCCCCAAGGTAAGTCTTTCCGATCCCGGGATTGGAATGACTCCTTACCCTCTCCCTTAAAACCCACATCCTTTTGTCTTTCCCTCTCCTTCCCTCTTTCCTGATGAAGCAACCGTGGGTTGCGAAAGCTTGAAATTTGTGTGTGTGCTTGTGTTTGTTATTGTTTCTGTCAACGTACCAACGCTTTCATTTGGTAAGTTACAGAAACTTTATATATATAGACTCAAGGTCAAACACAAAATGATCACAGGAAAAGTATCCATGAAAAAAAGGAAGCCTAAAACCACGTTAATGAAGACAGTGCAGAAGAAAGCAAATGGCAAACATAAATGTAAATGAAATGAAAATTTTTGATTGATCCACAAAGGAGTGAACAGAATACATGTAATGGTTAATCACTGGGACTGACACTGTAAAGTGAAAAATTTCCATTGACACACAAGTTCCATGAGAAACCTGTATCTCATCTTGAGATGACTGTATTTGTTAAATGAAGTTTCATGTTGAAAAATTGGAGAGCTTCAGTTTGAATAAGAGGATTGCAACTGAATGTGAGCATAAAGATGAATTATTAAATAAACACTTCACTATTATACAAGAACTACAGTTCAGAACTTTCATTTTAATCAGCTGAGTTTTCAGGTTACCAGCCCATTTTCTAGTGTTGTATACCAAAAGCAGGTCATGTAAAATAAGAAGTTGTGAAAAATTATGTTTTCTTGTGTAATAATTATGGTGCATTATCAAGAAGTCAGGTCAGCTCATTACAAAGACTTTATGCACAAGAAAGTGATTTACAGTGGGATGATTAACAGCTGTCAGATACTCAAATAGTTTCTGCATGATTTAATTTCCCAATTACTGCTTCTAACTCTTTCTTCATCTTATTTTATTCCATACCATACAAAACAAAAATCTCCAGGTTAGTATAGACTCGGTATCTTTAACTTCTTAAAGTGCTTCTGCAGGCCTAAGCACTAAACTTACTGTTTATAAGTAAGGTCCCTTATTTAAACATTAGTCATACGTGTCACTTTCATTTCCAATTCATCATAATGGCTGTAGGCATGTAATTTTGAGTAATAGTAATTAATAAATATATGCAGCACTATATACTTGCATATAAAAACATTCACATAACTTATAATACATGGTGATTGAATAGTACTTACTTATCTCTGGTGGGCTGGTACAAAATGTAAAAGGATCGCCTGTGAGTGGTGGTGGACATGAGCAGCTTGGCACATGAAGGATAACATGGCATTCAGCACTAACTCCACATGATCCAGGGCAAGGATCCCTACATCGTTGACCAATACAAGCTTGCTGTGGACTGCAGTCACCGTTGGATAAACATTCGGGACGACACAGTGGTGGGGTGCCAATATAACCATCCAAACAAGAACACAATGGACTTAAACCATCAACTGATACCTGGCAGACTGAATTAGGCCCACATGGTGAAGGCTGACATGGTGTAATTGGTTTTGGCTGTGGTGGTGTTGAAATAACTGAAAAAAAAATTATTGTAATGAAATGGGAAAAATGTTATAAAAGTAATTATGGGAACAAATACACGAGTTGCTATATGAGATTTTACTCATTTGAAATTAATATTCTCACATACAAACAAGCACTTTGAAATATATTTTTGTTGTTGCCCAAATGTGTTCTCCTTATTACTGGTATCAGATTGTGGCAGTGAAGTCTATCCATTAATATAAACATAGTACAGACAAAAAAATAAAATTCTGCTGGCAGAACACCTTGCAGAATGTGTGTAAGTTTTTGTAGACCAGCTATGAGAAGTAATTCCAGTCATTCATTTACATTTGAAAACAACAAAAACTGAGCTGTATCTGAAGAATAAATTATATAAATAAAAAATTTTTAAAAAAATATTGAAGTACAACAAGGTCACCAGTAGCAGTAATTTTAGACTTCATTACATCAGATGTAAACATTAAATATGTACATATTTACTCCTTGGTGATAATACTTACTTATTGAGGAGCACCTGGTGAAGGGATCTCCAGAATAGCCTGCAGCGCAAGAGCAGATTGGGTTGTGGTTGACAACATGGCAATGGGCATTGATACCACATGTACCAGGACAAGGATCTATACAGTGTTGATTGAGGCAAGCCTTTGTTAATGCACAGTCTGAGCTGACAGTGCACTCTGGATGACATGATGGTGGTACACCCAGAAAACCGAGCACACATGAACAGACAGCCTGTCCATTGATTTCCCGGCAGACTGCATTAGGACCACAAGGTGATGGACTGCATGGTTGCCTTTCTATAGGAGCTGAAATGATACATCACATCAAGATATATGTAAAACATACAGTGTTTTTTTATTGAACTACGAAACTAAACCTTTTGCAAATGTTTTGGAACAAATATAATACAAATTAAATACTTCTAAACCTATGTTTGCTGATAAAATATATTTGATCTGATAGTTTTGTTGGTGCTTAACATCATTCTTATGTTGCACTCAGGGGATGGATTCATCTGTGTGATACTGACAGCTACAGTTCATTTTTTTATCCTGACAATTCATTTTTACTTACAGACAGTGTCTCATTCTTCATACTTCCTAAAACTTTATTACTCTCCCCCAGTTATAATGATCTTTTATGGTTTCTTGCAGGTATGTGGAATAATATGACACTATATTTTCTAACTTTATGACTGTTCTGCAACACTTTATCCTTTTTTGGTGGTTGCAATATTCCTCTTAATACCCATTCAAATTTTAAAAACCAACAGTCTGATTACAGAGACCACACATGTGTAAGTTGTGGACATATGAATGTGTGCGTGTGTGTGTTCCTAAACCTGGAGTAAGACTTAGTCTTATAACTTTGTCTACTTCTAAATGTGCCTGTCTGTTTCTCAGTATCTCCTCTATGTGGAGTAGCAATCTATCCTAGTTCATATTGTAGTTCTTTATATCTGACAGCTTAAAAACTGAATAATTATCATGTATTTAGGCTGTTTGCTGTGGTTAACAAGCACAAGACTCTAATAAGAAACAGATATTATTATACATTTTTTGGCATTTACTCCTGTTACCACAATAATTAATGCCAAAATCCTTTACATTTATAAAGAAAGTTCTTTTTCACATTTGTCACAAACTTTTAATAACTACATTATTGTTTTTTTAAACATAAATAGTAATAAAAATTAGATTTACTTTAAAATTACCTTCTACTTGGCGGCAGTAAACAAATGGATCGCCTGAGAGCCCCTCAGGGCAACTGCATGTAGGCACATGATTTATGACTTCACATTGAGCATTTTGTCCACAGGTTCCTGGGCAAGGGTCAGTACACTTATTCCTAATGCAAGCCTGTTTCCTTTCACAGTCAGTGCTGAGGACACACTCTGGACGACACCCTGCATATGGGTCACCTTGGTATTCAGGCAGGCAAGTACAAACACCTTCATGGCACTGAGCATTGGAGCCACAAGGAGAAGGTTTACAAGCATCTGATGGTACGGGTGCAGGTACTGTAACATATTTTTATCAGACAATCACTAAAATTAATCAACCCTCATTTCAGTTTAATAGTCAAGTAACCGACAAATCAATATCCCTATTACCTGCTGTTGGTTTTGGGTAGCACTGAAAGAATGGATCCCCTGTGTAGCCTGGCAAACAACTGCAGACAGGTGTGTGGTTGATAACAGCACAATCAGCACTGACACCACAAGAACCTGGACAAGGATCTCGGCATTTCTCCCGTAGACAGGCACGATTATGTGGACAGTCTGTGTTGACAGAGCATTCTGGTCGACAATTTGGTGGTGTACCAAAGTAATCTCTGATGCAGGAACAAGATGGAACTCCTCCAATGTCCCGACATTGTGAATATGGGCCACAAGGTGATGGGAGACATGGATCAATGTGCAAAGGAGGGGAAGTAGGTTCAGATGGCAGAGCTGAAAAATGAAAATAATTTTGTCAGCCAACATTCTAAGACAACCTTAGAGAAGTTGTAAGTTGCAAAAAGAGTTTATGCAATAAATAATATTAAATAGTTCATTGTCTGGAGCAAGTATTTAGATGTGATGATACCAACATTTTTGACAGAATGCTGCTTATTATTGAAACAATCATTCTTAGGAATGGAGCATATCCCTGATAATGAAATCTCAGAAGAATGTGGACTGACCACCAGGAACTGTCTGTAGACACACTTGGACCAGTAATGAACAGAGCAAACTTCTGGCCCAGAAATACAGTTTAGCTGTACTCTGAGAGATAATTTTAGTGTATTAATTTATCTTAGTGTAAAAATTATAAACTTACTTGGTATTGAATAGCATCTCGTGAATGGATCGCCAGTATAACCAACATTGCATGAACATATTGGGCTGTGGTTAATAACTTCACACCGAGAGTTGAGCCCACAAGTTCCTGGACAAGGATCAATACACTTAAGATTGTTACATGCTCTGTTCTGTGCACACTCTGCACTGACAGTACACTCTGGGCGACATCCAGGTGGTGATCCAATGAAGCCAGGTTGACATGAGCATACTGCCTGCTCATTAGCAACGCGACATGTGCTATAAGGACCACACGGACTCGGAGAACATGGGTTTACATGCTCAGTTACTGTTGCTAAAAGACAATATAAATAAAATATAACTAAGTTTATTGGCATTAATAATTAAATTATACACAAATTTTAATATAACATGAAACATAAATTATAACTACCACAGCAAAATATCTAGCAGCTAATGAAACAAGAATATTTTTTAGTTCCTTAGGCACTCAGATAGACATAGAAACACAATGCAGTCATGCACATTTTCAAAGATGTGATGCTCTCTTATACAAGGCTAAAGCACATCTATGTAATACAAGAAAAATAAATAAATAAATAAAAAAACCAAAGAACTTACGTTCTTGAGAAATGCTGCAGTATCTAAATGGATCTCCAGTAAACTTTGGCAAGCAATAACAAGATGGTATGTGATTAATAACTTGGCACTGAGCATTCTGGCCACATGTTCCAGGACATGGATCTTGGCACTTATTTCTGATGCAAGCCTTTGTTGCAGTACAATCAGTGTTCAGTATACATTCTGGCCGGCAGCCTTCGTATGGGTTGCCAACATAGTCTGGCAGACAAGAACAGGAACCAGCACCATTCTGTTCCCTGCATATAGCATTTGCACCACATGGCGATGGTATGCAGGGGCTTGTCATGTCAGCTGGTCTAGGAACTGAAACTGATAAATATTTTTTCTTTTGTTACAACTTAGCAGATACTACAAGTTACTGTGTTCTTCCAATGAATACAAACATTTTATACATACCCTCAGGAATAACGCAGTGTTGGAAAGGATCTCCTGAATATCCTGGAAGACAAGCACAGTTTGGTGTGTGACTGACAACTCGGCATTCAGCATTTGTTCCACAAGATCCCGGGCACGGATCTTTGCATTTCTGACCTATACATGCTAAATTACTTGCACATTCACCGTTACTAACACATTCAGGTCTACAGTTTGGAGGAGTTCCTTTGTATTCAGGTAGACAACTGCATGTTGGGCTTTCTCCAACAACTTGACACTGAGAATATGGTCCACATGGTGATGGCTGACAGAGATCTTTTGATATTTGTGGTTTGATCTCTGCTGCAAATGGAGAACATTAATGGTGAGTATACTAAGTATAATTTTTTTTTCTATCCAACAAATATAAGGGTATAGAGTGACTATCTTACCTTTTGGTTGACATCTGACAAATGGATCACCAGTGTAGCGAGGTGGACAGCTACATATTGGATTATGATTCACTACTTCACAGCGTGCTCCTATCCCACATGTACCTGGGCAGGGATTCCTGCATTTTTGATTACTGCACGCTTCGCTCTGGCCACAGTCAGAGCTAAGTATGCACTCAGGTCTGCATGCTGGAGGGCTTCCCAAGTAGCCAGGTACACATGAGCACACAGCCTGACCATTGATCTCTTGACAACGACTGTTAGGTCCGCATGGAGATGGGTTGCACGGTTGTGTCACCGGTGGCTCTGTGATGAGGCAGTACATATTAACAGACAACATACGGACTTAATGTTAACTGGAGGAGTTAAAACAGAGAACAGAAATGCTGCATTTAATCTTTTGGATCATACTTACGTGGAATAGGTCTACACTGAATAAAAGCATTGCCAGATGTGCCCTCTGGGCAACTGCATATTGGAATGTGATTAACAACATCACATTGGGCATCTTGACCGCAAGTTCCTGGACATGGATCCACACATTTATTCCTTATACATGCCTTCGTCCTATCACAGTCATCACTGAAGATGCATTCTGGGCGACAACCTACGTAAGGATCTCCTTGGTACTCTGGCAGACAATTGCATATACCATCATTGCATACAGCATTTGGTCCACAGGGAGAGGGGTGGCATGGATCAACAGGCTTAGGTCCTGGTTCTGAAAATAAAGGCATATATCTACACATGAACCAAAATTTATAGAAAGATGTGCTAATTCATATATTTATGTGGCAAATGAAGGTAGTATTACAACTACCTCAAAATTTTTTGAAAAAGAACATGACTTACCTGAAACTGGAGCAGCATTACAGCTGGTAAATGGATCACCTGTGAAACCTTCGGGGCATGTACACACTGGTGTGTGGTTGACAACAGAGCAGAGAGCCCCTGCACCACAGGAACCAGGGCAGGGATCGCGACACTTTTCACGCAAACATGCAAGACTGCTTGTGCAATCTGCATTGATGGCACACTCCGGACGACAACCTGGTGGCACTCCCATGTAACCAATAATGCATGAACATGATGGTGTATCACCCACAGCTTGGCACACTGAGTGTGGCCCACATGGTGATGGAAGACAAGGGTTCACTGGCCTTGATGGTGGTTCTGAAATAGCTAAAAGAAAAACATGAACTGTAATGACTGTAGAGATATAAAACTTTTAACAATGAAATAAATATAATCTGCTCCATATATGTGTGATAAACCCTTTAATATACTGATTTTTTTGCAAATTATGTTCCAAAAAATAGTATTTTTTATTATCGAAAAAGTCCTTTAATGAATGAAATTACATACAAACACATAAAGATAATTTAAAACTCAAAACAATGAGTTACAAATTTTTGAAAATAACCTTTAATAAAACCTTAAGCATACTTGTGCACTGGACCCTGATTAAGGTATCCTGAAACTTAAAGTCATCTTTTTTTTAAAAAATTTCTATGTAGATATTAAGTTGAACCATGTATCTGTCAATGATTTCCTATGAACAGAAATTTTGGAGGAGCTGGCATAGCACAGGAGACATATTTATCTTGTACCACTGGCGAGTACATGTCAGTGATTCAATGAACAGTCATCATTTTATCTCCAATGAAGCAATATCACATTCTTCTTCACTTTCTGATTTGCTAAATTAAATGTCAAAGGGTTGGGTTGGGTTGTTTTGGGGGAAGAGACCAAACAGCGAGGTCATCGGTCTCATCGGATTAGGGAAGGATGGGGAAGGAAGTCGGCCGTGCCCTTTCAAAGGAATCATCCTGGCATTTGCCTGGAGCAATTTGAGGGAAATCACAGAAAACATAAATCAAGATGACCGGACACAGGATTGAACCGTCGTCCTCCCGAATGCGAGTCCAATGTGCTAACCACTGCGCCATCTCGCTCGGTTAAATGTTAGACTCAGGATCACTATAGCCATCCATTTTTGAAAGCACTGCCTAAACAACAATACAGGATAGAAGCTGAAAGTGTGTATTTTATTATCAAATACCCAAAACTGAACACAGTTATTGTTATATCTAGTTGCAACCATCTCAACTAGACCATAGGAGTTGATCCTCTCTAGTGGCTGAACACTTAACTGTCAGTGCTGAAATGGATATAAATGAGATTTTATTTTTTTGAAAGCCTGTTATTAAGTTGGCTGAGTATACCTGAAATTTTAAATTTTTATAAAAATAATAAAAACAAGGTAACTTGGGCCTTTATGTTAAGGGGCTAATGATGAAATTGGCCTTCAATTTAGAATAGACAATGGACAGCCAGGCAGCAACTGCTGCAGAGACACATGCAGTAATAGGGAAGTAACCTATTTCGTGACATTCTACAAGTTCCTAACCAGGAGCAAATTGTATAGTTTCATCTGTGTGCTTTCATAGTTTAGTTTCTTGCATTTCCTTGTGTCAATTTAATATTTGATAAACACAGTTCTTGTGTTTTTATTTCTTTTGGAAAATAAACTGATTTTGTTACCTATTACAAGTTCCTAATCACGAGGCAAATTATTTAGTCTCACCTGAGTGCTTTGGTAGTTCAGTTTTTTAATCTATGCATGTTAATCTAATTAGTTAGACACAATTCTTGCATTTTCAGTAGAGTTCTGTAGTTCATGTCAACAGTCCTTCGTTTGTCTGTGTAGTGTAGATCTCCACGGTCCTTAGTATGGATAGGGTCAGATGGTTCTGCAACTATGCACACTGCAGATTCCTGACTTGCGCCATAGGGTGGTGGCGTTTTGGGTTCTGCTAAATAGGTCAGGAGTCCACTACACACAGAAGATGGCTCCATGGGTAGCAGGGGCTCTGTGGGATGGACTGGGCAGTTTTTTAAGTTAGAGAGTCTCAGGGAAACACAAAAAGGGTTTCAGTCTCGAAGGGTGTAGGTCGAACACAGGAAGACTGTAGAACCAGGAACCATCAGTATAAGAGTTGTAAATTGTCATAGCTGTGTTGGGCAAGTGTCAGAGCTCCAAGTACTACTCAAAAGCACTGTCGATAAAATCGTTATGGGCAATGAAAGCTTGATAAGGCTGGATATAAGTTCAGCTGAAATTTTTGCGAAGGACCTAACAGTGTTCAGAAAGTTAAACACAGTTGTTGGTGGTGTGTTTTTTGCTGTTAGAAGTAGCTATTTTGAGCAAAATTGAAGTAGGTAGTTCCTGTAAGATAGTATGGGTAAAGGTCTTTCTTGGAAACCAGAATAAAATAATAACTGGATCCTTTTACCGACTTCCCAACTCAGATGACACAATTGCTGAAAGAAAATTGAATCCAATTTCAAACATTTACACGACTCATACAATTATAGTTGGTAGTGACTTCAATTAACCTTGATTTGTTGGAGAAAATACATGCTTAAATCCAGAGGTATGCATAAAATATTATCCGAGCATTCTTTGGATATTATTTCATGCAGTTAGTTCATGAGTCCACTTGAATAGTAAATGGCTGTGAAAACACACTTGATCTCTTAGCAACAAATAATCCTGAGCTAATAACGAGCATCAAAATGGATGCAGGGATTAGTGAACACAGGGTTGTAATGGCGAGGTTGAATACTGTAACTCCAAAATCTTCCAAAAATAAAAGAAAAACATACCGATTGAAAAAAGCAGATAAAAATTCACTTGATGTCTTCCTAAGAGACGATCTCCACTCCTTCCATATTAACAACATAAGTGTAGACCAGATGTGGCTTGAATTCAAAGAAATAGTATTGACAGCAATTGAGAGACTTATACCAAATAAATTAACAAATGATGGAGCTGATCCACCTTGGTACACAAAATGGGTTGGAACACTGTTGCAGAAGCAAAGAAAAAAGCATGTCAAATTTAAGCAAATTAATATCTTCAAGATTGGCTATCTTTTACAGAAGCTCAAAATTTAGTGCGGGCATCAATGCGAGATGCTTATAATAATTTCCGCAGCGAAACTTTGTCTTGAAAACTGGCAGAAATCCAAAGAGATTCTGGTCATATGTGAAATATGCTAGTGGCAAGACACAGTCAATGCCTGGGCGACAGCAATGGGAATACTATCGGTGACAGTGCTGCCAAAGCAGAATTACCAAACACAGCCTTCTGGAATTCCTTGACGAAAGAAGACAAAGTAAATACTCCAGAATTTGAGTCAAGAACAGCTGGCAACATGAGTACCTTAGAAGTGGATATCCTCAGAGTAGTGAACTAACTCAAATTACTTAATAAAAGCAAGTATTCTGGTCCAGACTGTATATCAATTAGGTTTCTTTCAGTGGATGCTGATGCAATAGCTCCATACTTACACATCATATACAACCACTCGCTCGATGAAAGATCCATACCCAAAGGGTGGAAAGTTGCACAAATCAGACCAATATTCAAGAAAGGTGGTAGGAGTAATCCACTAAATTACAGGCTCATATCATTAACTTCGATATAGAGCAGAATTTTGGAACATATGTTGTGTTCGAACATTATGAATTAACTTGTAGAGAATGGTCTACTGACACACAGTCAACATGGATTTAGAAAATGTCATTCTTGTGAAACTCAGCTAGCTCTTTACTCACATAAACTGTTGAATGCTATTGACAGGGGATTTTAAATTGCCCTTCTGTATTTCTAGATTTCCAGAAGGCTTTTGACACTGAACATCACAAGTGGCTTGTAGTCAAACTGCATACTTATGGAATATCATCTCTGTTATGTGACTGGATTTGTGATTACCTGTCAGAGAGGTCACAGTTTGTAGTGATTGATGGAAAGTCTTCAAGTAAAACAGAAATGATTTCTGACATTCCCCGAGGTAGTGTTACAGGCTCTCTGGTGTTCCTTATTGATACAAATGATTCAGGAGACAATCTGAGCAGCCATCTTAGTTTGTTTGCCAATGATGTTGTCATATATTGTCTTGTAAAGTCTTCAGAAGATCAAAACAAATTGCAAAACAATTTAGAAAAGATATCTGTATGGTGTGAAAATTGGCAGTTGACCCTAAGTAATGAAAAGTGTGAGGTAATCACATGAGTGCTAAAAGGAATGCATTAAGCTTTGGTTACATGATAAATCAGTCAAATCTAAAGGCTGTAAATTTGACTAAATATCTAGAAGTTACAATTATGAACAACTTAAATTGGAAAGAACACATAGAAAATGTTGTGGGGAAGCCGAACCAAAGACTGCATCTTATTGGCAGAAAATTTAGAAAATGCAACAGATCTACTAAAGAGACTGACTATGCTACACTTGTCTGTTCTCTTTTGGAGTACTGCTGCATAGTGTGGGATCCTTACCAGACAGTATTGACAGAGTAAATTGAGAAAGTTCAAAGAATGACAGCACATTTTGTATTATCGAGAAATAGGGGACAGAGTGTGTCACTGACATGATACAGGATTTGGTGTGGACATCGTGCCAACAAAGGTATTTTTTGTTGCAGCAGAATCTTCTCGTGAAATTTCAATCATCAACTTTCTCCTCTAAATGTGAAAATATTTTGTTAATGCTGACCTACATACAGATAAGCCATCATCGTAATAAAATAAGGGAAATCAGAGCCTCCACGGAAAGATACAGGTGTTCACTTTCTCCAAGCACTGTTCTAGATTGGAATAATAGTGAATTATTGTGAAGGTGGTTCTAAGAAACCTTCTGCCAAGCACTTAAGTGTGATTTGCAGATTATCCATGTAGATGTAATGCAGACTTTCACAGTAATCTTTTATGTTGCAAGAAGTAATACCTGGAAGCACATTTAGTATTGTTCTTGAAGTTTGTTATATTTGTAAATGATCTAAGCGACCTTGCACAAGAAGTAAGGCTGCCTTCGAACAAAATTATGATTTTTATAAATAAGTGAAAACGATTTGTGGTTTGAAAAGAGTAGATACAAACCAAACTGAAGTTCAAGAGGCATTTGAGAGAGACATTGACAGATGGTATCATTAAACTCTATGTTTCCTAAACAACATTCAGTGTGTCACAATACACTAACTGTCCTGAAGAAAATATTGCCAATTCGAAATGAAAGTAATCTGCTTCTGACGTTCTCTCTGTGCCATAGAATATACTGACAAACGCATAAGATATTCTGGTGTGCAGAATATGCTGTCACCAGTTGATTCTATCTTTTGACAAAAGCCAGTTTTTTTATTTGCTTTAATTAACATTCAATGAGAAAGGTTGCAATACTGTTAATAATAATTTATTACAAATTCTTTAAAGCAGGCAGCTGCTACAAGAACAAAACCAAAAGGTGCATATGATATACAGAAAAATATCTGGATTTTTTTTTTTCTTTGTGCAGTCTCATAACTATAAAATGTACCAGTTATTCCTATAAATTTACAGACAGGTTTCTGTGAGAGCTTCACACTAGTGCTCCCCATTAGATCAAAAATAACACATAAAGTGAGATTATTTTGTTTACAATCAGTTACAAATGAGCAAAAAGAACTATGCAGTGTTCAATTATGGCTGTATATGAAATTTACGCTGGAATTTTTGCTTTAGCTATGAGTGGATATTTTACTGTGAACTGTATTTCTGTATGTGCAGTCAGATATGCTGGTTGGAAAAATATGATGAAATAACAAAAGTGAGTACGCTGTTGAAACACTTACGAGGGAGAGCATAGCATCTGGTGAAGGGGTCTCCAGTGTGCCCAGCCTGGCAACTACAGATAGGGCTGTGATTGATGACCTCACATCGTGCACTGAGGCCACATGTTCCAGGGCAAGGATCGACACATTTGTTGTTGACACAGGCTTTATCACGTGGGCACTCAGCACTTACAACACACTCAGGCCTACAACCTGGTGGTACACCCATATAGCCTGCTTGACAAGAGCACACAGCCTGCTGGTTTGCTATGTGGCACACACTGTTTGGACCACAGGGTGACGGTTGACAAGGGTCCCTTGGCGGAGTTTCCACACCTGATTACAATAAGCACAAGGTCAAAAATATCAAACTTCTTCATGTAGCTATTTATAATGATTACTACTGATACCTACCTACTATGAGAGTACAGTGTCTGAATGGGTCACCTGTATACTGCTCAACACAAGTACAAGAGGGAAGGTGGTTTACTGTTTGACAGTAGGCATTGGTACCACATGTGCCAGGACAAGGATCCTGGCATTTATTTCGTATGCATGCCCTGTTAGGAGAACAGTCAGTATTAAGCACACATTCTGGTCGACATCCTTCATATGGGTTGCCAACATAGTCTGGAAGACAGGTGCATGAACCTGCACTGTTTTGTTCTCGGCACACAGCATTTGAGCCACATGGAGAAGGAACACAGGGTGTTACCCTCTCTGCCTGTATTGCCTCTGTGAAAAGGTAAGAAAATTACCTTCCCATAATCTACTGATATTTCAGATGTGCATTAATTAAAACTTGAGAAATCACTTACCCTGTTTGAAACACTGTGTGAATGGGTCACCTGAAAATCCTGACACACACACACAGTTTGGTGTGTGACTGACAACATGACATTCAGCATTGGCTCCACAGGATCCTGGACACGGGTCTCTACATTTCTGACCAATACATGCCAAATGACTGGCACATTCACTGTTACTAACACATTCTGGTCTACAGTTTGGAGGGGACCCTTTGAACTCTGGCAAGCAAGAGCATGAAGGACTCTCACCAATCACTTGACACACAGCATTCTGTCCACATGGTGATGGAACACATGGATTAGGTGATTCTGGAGGGGCTAGAGATACTGCAAAAGATAAGATCAGTGAAAATATTTTTCTGAAATAAAACATTCTGTTAAGATCCTTAGTGAGGCCAAGTGTACTTACTTATTGGCAGACATCTGACAAATGGATCACCAGTGTGCTCTAATGGGCAGCTGCAAATTGGATTGTGATTAACTACTTCACAGCGAGCTCCAATGCCACAAGTACCGGGGCATGGATTCCTGCACTTTTGATTACTGCATGCTTCATTCTGAGCACACTCAGAGCTCACAATACACTCAGGCCTACAAGCAGGAGGACTTCCAATGTATCCTGGTACACAAGAGCATACTGCCTGGCCATTGATCTCTCGGCACTGGCTATTGGGACCACATGGAGATGGGTTGCAGGGCTGCATTACTGGTGGTGCTATAATAAAGCAATAAAGGTTTATTTATAAATACTTCAGAGTATTTAAACACTTTAAAAGAAATAAAAGTGCAACAAGTGGCACACTTACGTGGAATAGGCCTGCATTGGATAAAAGCATTACCAGACATTCCATCTGGACAACTGCATATTGGTATGTGGTTAACAACATCACACCGAGCACCCTGTCCACATGTTCCTGGGCAGGGATCATTACATTTGTTCCTGATGCAGGCCTTTGTTCTATCACAGTCTGCATTAAGAATGCATTCTGGGTGACAGCCCAGGTATGGATCACCTTGATAATCTGGTAGACAAGTACATGTGCCATCTGTACATACAGAATTTGGTCCACAAGGTGATGGAGAGCAGGGCTCCTTTGGAATCGGTTCAGGACCTGCAAAAACATTAGTCAATGAAGTTTTCATAACTTTAAAAGTATTACCAACAGTTAACATCATAGTTATTTTTTCGCTTACTTGGAGGTGGCTTGGGATAGCATCTAGTAAATGGATCTCCTGTGTAACCTTCTGGGCAGGTACAAACAGGGGTGTGATTAACAACAGTGCACAAAGCACTAGCACCACATGATCCTGGGCATGGATCCATACATTTCTCCCTGATGCACGCCATATTGCTGGGACATTCAGCATTTATACTACACTCAGGTCTGCAGTTTGGTGGCATTCCAATGAAGTTTGCCAGACAGGCACATGAAGCTGTACCACCTGCATTTATGCACTGAGCATTGGGACCACAGGGTGATGGAGAGCATGGGTTAACTGGTCGAAGCACCTCTGCTGGAGGAGGAGCTGAAAATAAACATGGAATTTATAGCTGTGATGATAGTAGATAATTTTCATACTTAATAAGCTTGTGTATGTGTATTCAAGAAAATTACAGAAATAAATGTAAGGGAATCCAAATTACTAACTGAAATTGCAATAATACTTGTCTCAAAATAGTCAAATGTTCATTTATTCATATTTAGAGAAAAAATATGGTACATGTGAAATGGATGCCAAAAAGAATATTTTGATTGAAAGGAAATCCTTATACAGAAATGTGAAAAATATATAGAGATACAATTCACTTTAGCTGAGTTCAACTGACAGTCATACACAACCAATGAAATTAAACAAAGAACGCTTTGCTTCCTTTCCCTTGTTCCCTCATAACTTAGGTTGTGAGTGACCTGCATCAACATTCCCCCTCTATACAACCCTCCACTCTCCTCCCTGATCAAGGAACACGTTTCCAAAAGCTAGGTTTTATTTATTCTCATCACTTTTATGTCACTGTCAGCTGTACTGAGCTAAGGTAAGTACAGGCTCATCTGCCTCTGTATATTTTTGAAGAAGAATATTTCTTCTTACAGCATTCTATGTTTACCTGGCACAGCAAAACAGCGTGTGAAGGGATCACCAGTGTACCCAGCTTGACAGCTGCAAATTGGACTATGATTAATGACTTCACAGCGAGTGTTGAGACCACAGGTACCAGGGCATGGGTCAGCACATTTCTGTCTAATGCAAGCCCTATTTTGCTGACATTCTGCACTCACTGTGCACTCAGGTCTGCAATTAGGAGGTGTGCCCATGTAATCCGGAAGGCAAGAACATACTGCTTGACCATTTACCTCACGACATGCACTGTTAGGCCCACAAGGAGATGGCACACAAGGGTTACCAATTTCAACTGGAACATCTGCAAAATGGAGTAGCTACATGATAATTCTGAAACATTTTTTAGATTTGCTACAAAGCAAGGAAGTTGTGTAATAAACTTACGTTCTATTATAGGACTGCAGTACTTGAATGGATCTCCAGAGTACCCTTGAATGCAAGTGCATGAAGGCAGGTGATTGACCACTTGGCATTCAGCATTTAGGCCACAGGTTCCTGGACATGGATCCTGACATTTGTTACGTATGCATGCTCTATTGGATGGACAGTCAGTATTCAAAATACATTCTGGTCGGCAGACCTCATAAGGATTACCAACATAATCTGGGAGACATGTACAAGAGCCAGCTCCATTCTGCTCTTTACAAACCGCATTTGAGCCACATGGTGATGGTATACATGGTGTTGGTCTTTCTTCTGGCACAGGTGGTTCTGGAAAAGAAGTCAATGATTATTGTTATACATGCTGTTCAGATGTTTCAGTGACATGTAGCTAGAGGCGTAACAGACTTTCTTCTTAATTAAATTGATCTTACCCTGTAATAAACACTGGATGAATGGATCTCCAGAAAATCCTGGAAGACATGCACAGTTAGGTGTGTGGCTAATAACTCTGCATTCTGCATTAGATCCACATGAGCCTGGACATGGATCTTTACAGCGTTGCCCTATACATGCAAGGTGGCTTGCACACTCTGTGTTGCTAATACACTCTGGTCGGCAATTAGGAGGTGATCCTTTAAAATCGGGCAAACATGAACAAGATGGACTGTCACCAGAAACTTGGCAAACTGCATTTGGTCCACAGGGAGATGGCTGGCAAGGGTTTGTTGGTTCCCGTAACGGAGTTTCAGCTGTAAGGAAGAATTTTAGTAATTATATTCCAAGGTTCATATTCAGTATACTTCTTTTTGGTTAGAAGAAATGTATTTTAATTAATATAAACTATATTGGAAACTTACGGACTGGATAGCATCTTGCAAATGGATCGCCTGTATAGTGTGAGGGACAACTGCATATAGGATTGTGGTTAACAACCTCGCAACGAGCTCCAATACCACATGTTCCTGGGCAAGGGTTCCGACATTTCTGGTTGTTACAGGCTTCATTTTGTGCACAATCTGAGCTCACAATGCATTCTGGTCTACATGCTGGTGGACTTCCTAAGAAGCCTGGCACACATGAACACACTGCCTGGCCATTAATCTCTCGACATTGGCTGTTAGGGCCACAAGGAGATGGGCTGCATGGCTGTGTCTTTGGCGGAGCTATAACGAGATACAATTTATTATAAAATTACAATACTTGTAAATGTATTAAACATTTACTGTTACAGTATCAAAACATCCACTGGGTGGTTTGGACATACTTACGTGGAATAGGTCTGCATTGAATAAATGCATTGCCAGACATGCCCTCTGGACAACTGCAGATTGGAATATGATTGACAACATCACAGCGTGCATCCTGCCCACAAGTCCCTGGACAAGGATCTGCACACTTGTTTCTTATGCAAGCCTTTGTCCTCTCACAATCTGTGCTCAGGACACACTCAGGTCGACAGCCAGCATATGGATCACCCTGGTATTCTGGCAAGCAAGTACACACTCCATCATCACACTGTGTGTTTGAGCCACATGGAGATGGATGACATAGGTCAGCCTTCTCAGGTTCTTGTTCTGAAAGTAATTTAAGTAAGTCATTAAGTAAGATCAGTGCCTGCATTTATCTATTTGTTCAATTTATACAATAGTCTTAAATTTTCAGTAGTCCTTTTATACACAAACCTGGTGGTTTGGGGAAGCAGTTGGTGAAAGGATCTCCAGTGTATCCCTCAGGACAGGTGCATACTGGTGTGTGGTTGATCACACTGCATTGTGCACTAGCACCACATGAGCCTGGACAAGGGTCACGACATTTTTCCCTAATACAAGCCTTGTTGCTAGGACATTCTGAATTAACAGAACATTCTGGTCTACAGTTTGGTGGAGCACCAAAGTAACCAGCATTGCATGCACATGAAGGAACTCCTCCTGAGTTGATACACTGTGCATTCGGGCCACAAGGCGATGGAACACATGGGTCATGATATACTGGTTTTTCTGAAGGAATTACAACTGCAAAGGAAGACAATGTATAAAATTACAAAACTTTGCAAACAACTGTGTCAGATGGACCTACACAGAGCCTTAGCCAAATTTAATTGGAGCTATTACATACCTGGGTTCAAATAACACTGTGCAAAAGGATCTCCTGTGTAACCTGGTCTGCAGCTGCAGATTGGGCTATGGTTTATTACCTCACAAATTGAGTTCAAACCACATGTGCCAATACAAGGGTCAGCACATTTCTGATTGGTGCAAGCTCTGTTCTGTGGACACTCTGAGCTTACCACACATTCTGGACGACAACCAGGTGGTGTGCCAATATAGCTGGGCAGACAAGAACACACTGCTTGCTCATTAACTTCACGACATGCACTGTTTGGCCCACATGGTGAAGGTGAACAAGGAGTTTTAGGTTCCTCTGGTGTTTCTGTAAATAAGAATCATATACTAGTAAATGGTTGTAATCCCACTATTTGTTATTTAAACTCAAATGCTGAACTTACCTCGTACTATACTGCAGAATCTAAATGGGTCACCAGTGTATCCTGATATACATGTGCATGATGGTAAATGATTGACTACAGTACAGTCTGCATTTTGTCCACATGTCCCAGGGCAGGGATCCTGGCATTTGTTTCGGATACATGCCCTATCTGGTGTGCAGTCAGTGTTTAAGGTACATTCTGGGCGACAGCCCTCATATGGGTTGCCAATGTATTCCGGTAAACATGTGCAAGAACCAGCACCATTTTGTTCTCTGCACACAGCATTTGACCCACATGGGGAAGGTGAGCAAGGAGTTGGTCTTTCTTCAGGAATAGCTGGAAAACACAAATTTATTATTGAAAAACTTAAACAATAATAATCAACTGAATAAGAATTTGCATTTGCCAGAGGATAGATTACTACCTGGTTGAGGTGAACAGATAACAAATGGATCTCCAGTATATCCTGAGAGACAGAAACAGTTAGGAGTGTGACTAATAACGCGGCATTCAGCATTAGCCCCACATGATCCAGGACAAGGATCTTTACATTTCTGTCTTATGCACGCAAGGTGACTGGCACATTCACTATTACTCACACACTCAGGTCTACAATTGGGTGGTGATCCCATGTATTCTGGAAGGCATGTGCATGATGGAGTCTCTCCAATAACCTGACATTGTGCATTTGGACCACAAGGCGATGGAGCACATGGATTTAATTGTGCTGGAGGAGTATCGGCTGAAAAATGAAACAAAATACATTTTTATTATTTAAGAATTAATATGACACTCAATTTTAAAATTTGTAAGTATTTGTGTCTTACAGATTGGCTGGCATCTGACGAATGGATCACCAGTATATCGTATAGGACAACTGCAAATTGGATTGTGGTTAACTACTTCACAGCGAGCTGCCACACCACATGTGCCTGGGCATGGATTTCTGCACTTCTGATTGTTGCATGCTTCATTCTGACTGCAATCTGAGCTCACAACACACTCTGGCCTGCATGATGGAGGACTCCCAAGGTATCCTGGCACACAAGAACACACTGCTTGGCCATTAATCTCCCGACACTGGCTGTTTGGTCCACACGGAGATGGGTTGCATGGCTGTGTCACCACAGGAGCTGGATGGGAATATAAAGAAAATTACCAGTTACTTTATACTTATCTAGAAATTAAACATAGTTAACAATGTACTGAAACTTCAAATGTCAACTGCTACAGTTAATGTCACATTGCAGATCAAAAACAGCAGAGCCACGAATCTCATCAAACTTACGAGGAATAGGCCTGCACTGGATAAATGCATTCCCAGACATTCCTTCAGGACAACTGCATATTGGGATGTGATTGACAACATCACAGCGGGCATCCTGTCCACACGTTCCTGGACATGGATCAGTGCACTTATTTCTGATGCAAGCCTTTGACCTGTCACAGTCAGAGCTTAGAACACACTCTGGCCGACAGCCTGCATAAGGATCACCCTGATATTCTGGCAAGCAAGTACACACTCCATCATTACATTGTGTGTTTGGCCCGCAGGGAGATGGATAGCAGGGATCACTCTTTTCTGGTTCTGGTTCTGTTAAAAAAAAAAAAAAACCAATATTGGAAGGTACAAGTGAAACATTTTGCCTATAGCTAATTAATCATTCAGTTTATGTTGTTATCTAATTTCTATATCATACAAACCTTGTGGCTTTGGGTAACAGCTGGTGAATGGGTCACCTGTGTAACCCTCAGGACATGTGCATACTGGTGTGTGGTTGATTACACTGCACTGTGCACCAGCACCACATGATCCTGGACATGGGTCACGGCACTTCTCCCGGATGCAGGCTTTGTTGCTTGAGCATTCTGAGCTGATGACACATTCAGGTCGGCAGTTTGGAGGAGATCCAATGTAATTAGCCAGGCATGAGCATGAAGGTGTTCCTCCAATGTCTCTGCATTCTGAATTGGGGCCACAAGGAGATGGAACACAGGGATTTGTGTAGGTAGGTTTGGTAGTTGGAGGCTGAGATGCTGCAAAATTTGAAATTAAAAATCACATTTCCCTCTTTTTATTACCTTCACAATTACTATCAGTATCTTATAAATATAATTATGGTGTCATATTTTGAGCAATTATTTTTTGACCTTGAGGATAATGAAAGGAAGTATCATGTTTCTTGCTTCTTAAGTAGTTAACCCACATATATTACTGTCTATCTTCCACAACAGCATATATTTCAAAGGAGGAAGTATGATACATTGTATATATTTACAAGTTTTAAATAACATGTCTATTAAATTGGTTGCCACATTCAAATCTTATGCCTGTATTCTATCGAACACAGGGTAGTAAACTGATACAATCAAACACAAATAAGTTGCTGTGAACAGAAACAATTGTTTGCAAAACCCGGTGAAAGCTGTATAAGGCTCATTTGACACGTTCCTGAGAGAAGTGAAAAGTAGTTAAAAGTTGTTTATGGCAGTCACTGTCTTGGTTTTATCACATTTCAAGTAAGCTTATTGACAAATATATTCTTTTGAAACTGGAAATGAAGGTGAGTATAATAGAACAGTGAGGTATGGATTACTTTTCATGGACAATGACTGTGAGTGGCAATATATTTAATATCACTTCTCTTTGTAGCCTCCAGCAAACATATCACATATCTGTATTCATGTATATTGGTTTAGCAACAGCAATTCTGCAATGGAGACTGCAGCTCCAGCGTGTACAACACATAAGACAGTTTCAATATGCCACACCTTTACTAAGCACACATTAGGCCTTATCTTGGAAAAGTGACATATCTCAGAGCAGGAAGGTTTTACTTTGGCGAACATAACTATCTGGTATCCTTCCAAACACACTTAAAAAAAGAAAAAAAAACTGAATTTAGCAACTAAAAAATTGTTATGATTCAAGGGAATCACACTGACAACTTGTCAACTGTGATGGACTGGACTCAGACTTCAAGAAAGGTCTCCATGCTGAAAGTGAAAACACAAGTCTTGGATATAACAGAACAAAATCAGCTTTGGCTGCAAGTGCCTTCCCTCCCTTGCTAATAATTCTAATTAAGTTTAGCCATGGCTCATAAATATTGTCAGTTTGTAATTGAAAATGATTCATGAATGTAAATGAGCTTTTACAGTATACTTATTTAGGAATTATAGTGATAAATTATTATGTCTCATCTTATAAACCAAATACAATGTTTAGTCATGAGTATTCTTATGTAAAAAAGGTGGAGGAATCTTGGCTTGGCAGCAAAAGACTGTTTATGCGGTTAAAGGTACAGCTTCTGGGTCATTAGGCAGCATCATATACCTCTTCAAATCCTTTTCCAAATACAATGTTTTGACCCCTTTGCTGATACCTTCTTCATTTTTTTAGGTTATAGGCTGCAATTACTCTTTGACATAGACTACATAACTAAGTCAATGTACTATGATGCTTTCCAAGAGAGTGGATTCCATCCCTAAACTGACATTTGGAAGACCAACATAATGGCCATCAAAAGCTCACTCCCAGCCTCAGTGTCATTTTTTCCACTGTCAAAATTTCTCACACAGAGGAGCATCATGAAAGCGAACCTTTTCTTCCTTTCATGTGTAATCTGGCCTTCTGGTAGGTTCTTCATCCAGTTGTCCAAAAGACTTTTGCACTTTTGCTTAACCTTTGAAACATAATATTAAACAATATGCAGAATGCCTTCTGTATTCCAGAAACAAAAAGGTTTTCTTTTTAGTGTATGAAATCAACTTTGCTATTCCACAGTCTTGCCTTATCCTGCAGTGGATTTACTTGGCACAATGCTGGAAGTGGCGGAATTTCCAGATTGCATTTGGTCAGCATCCAAGAGATGTGGCATACTCTTTCTTGTGATATGTCTTTGCTTCAGCTGTTTTATACCTCTTTCATTCTGGCTGTCTAATATCATGATACACATTTTCTAAATGTTTTCATCTGTGATTGATTTGTAAGATGTGCTCCATGTTGATCATCTTTTGCTGTATTCAGTTCAGGTGCCCATTTAACAGGGATAACTGGAGGAGCAGACTCCTTACATATCCTCACCAACTTCAGATGAAATCCATCTAGATGCTTAACAGTTCAAAATGACAAATTTTATAATTGTAGAATATTTCAATATACCCACTTGAACAAAGCACACATAACAAATTTATCATATATCATACCTAGTTGACATTGCACTTACATCATTGCCTTGTATGTATCAAAACAATAACACTAATATGAAAATGATCTCTGTGCCAGGTTGACAAATTTACATGATGAGGGCAAGGTGAAAGTAAATACGTTCTCTGAATACATTTTATATCAACTTGACTACAATTGATGGTAGGCAGAATTGCAGTAGCTTTTTTGGTAGGAATGCAATCCAAGAATCAGAAACTATAAAGTGTGAAAGTAGCAGACACTCACGTGGTATTGGGTAGCATCTTGCAAAGGGGTCTCCAGTGTGTCCAACCTGGCAGCTGCAAATGGGGCTGTGGTTGATGACTTCACAGCGTGCATTGAGGCCACAGGTACCAGGACATGGGTCAATGCACTTGTTGCTGACACAGGCCTTATCACGTGGGCATTCAGCACTGACGACGCACTCGGGCCTACAGCCTGGTGGTGTTCCCATGTAGCCGGACTGACATGAGCAAACTGCCTGTCCATTTACCACACGGCACACGCTGTTTGGTCCGCAAGGTGACGGCTGACACGGGTCGCCGATTTCTGGTGTCACTGTGGATCCATTGTAACAATGCATACTTGGAAGTCAATCAAAACATACAGCAGTCATGGAAATTTAATTCTTATGATGTAAGGTAACAATAGGGTTTAATAATTTCAATATGGCACAAGAAAAATATAGGCTTGGTCTCATCACTTCCTTGTTATGAGTGTAATCTGGCAACAATGTTGCAAATACATAGCATGAATCTGGCAGGATTGCAGTTTTCAGGGAAGGACAAAGGATGCATGGTGAGACTCCTACTACTACAGCTAGGAAAAGTGACTTAAATTGGTAATCTGAATAATTTGATGACATCAAAAACAGATTTTTCACAGGTGACAGTATGTGAAGGGATAATTATTTTCCTGTATGGTCAATGTCATAGTGTTACATACCTTAGTATTCAAACAACATTATTTCTTTAAAAGGGGCAATGTTCTTTTGAATTGCGTTCTAATATTATGACACTTTATGTTTTTCGGTGAAACTTTCCATAAAAGGGATGGAGATTGCTTTATATAAATGTAAAGACTGCAAGTACAGTGCAGGTTCTGTCTCGTGAACCGTGGCGCCGAAACGAGTAAGGCTGTGCTGTGTTGTCGAACATAGACTTCACAGACATACAGTTTCACTGAAAACCATTAGAAATGCCATTTCGTTATACTTCTCCTTCAAGAGTACGGAACTCCTAGTGGATCTTGGTAGGTACAAACGTTAGTTCTATCACTCGAAGAAACATTGTCTTCATCTACATCTGTACTCTGAAAACCACCGTGAGGTGCATCGTAGAGGGTCTCGATATTAAACGCGCAAAATTAGGTTGACACTCGGAGCGCTGGCTGATGGGAGCGGCTGTAAATGGGAAATGCCTTTGCAGTCGCTCCCATCAGCCACCGCGTCGAGTGTCAACTTTGTGCAATTAAATATGTATCAGTTGGTCGCCACGTTGCGTTCCTATTGGTGCTTCTGATGTGATTTTTAATAACTAAAAACCGAAAAGGTTCGACATACATAACTCAATAGATGTTAAATTTATGTTTCACTTATTTATTGCGTTACTGGAAGGGCAGGGTCGCTGTTGTACCGTGTAGGAATGGTAGTCCGCAACCATAACCTCCATAGCACCAACTAGCAAACTTTCCGCTGGATGTAGTTTTGGTCCTGTAATTACTGTCATAACCATTTTCGTATGAATTTCTTACACAATGTGACCGTTACTTTTTGTCGAATGTACAAGTTAAACTGTGCGTGCAATGGGGAAGGTTCAAAATCGGGTATATAGGATCCGCAAGCTCTAAGATAAAATCACAAAAATCAGCCAGTGGCATATGTCCACCTCTGCTTCCTTATCATCAGCTGGCTCGTTAACAACAGCGACGATTCTTACCCTGTACCAATACTGGTGACGAGAAATGGTGTCTTTATGCTAACATAAGAAAAAGAAACGAATGGTTGAGCGCAAACAAAGCGAGGACTCGGCGTATGAAGACCTGTGCGCATCCACTAAAGATGATGTTATGCACCTGGTGGAACAGCAACGGTGTGGTGTGCTACGAATTGCTTCCGCGAGGTGCAACCATCACTGCTGAAATTTATTGTCAACAACTGAGACGTCTTGCAGACGCAGTCCAAGAGCAACGCCCATGAAGACTGCGTTAAGTGATGCTACTTCACATTAACGTCCGCCCGCATTCTGCTATATTCTCTCTCTCACACACACACACACACACACACACACACACACACACACACACACACACACTAACCAAGATTTGGGGTGGAAGTCATTCTTCACCCACCTTATTCACCTGATCATGCACCCTCAAATTCTCACCTTTTCCGCTCTTTATCGGACAACCTGCAAGAAACTTCCTTTCCGGATGAAAATGCGCCCTGAATGTGGCTCGACGAGTTCTTCGCCTCGAAGCTACATGATTTCCGTAGTTGCAGAGTCGAAAAGCTACCTCAGCGTTGCAGACTGTTGTAAATAGTGAAGGACAACATATTGCCGATGACTAAAGTCTCTGTTATGTGTATGTATTGTGTTTATTAAACTTATGGAAAAGCGCTACGAGTTTATGTACTTATGGCCGGGGAAGAGGCAACACCTCTACCATTTTCGTAATTGTCAGTGTTACTGTATTTTTATCCTTGATCGCAGTTTCCATAAATGTGAAAGCCGGCCATGGTGGCCGAGCGGTTCTAGGCGCTACAGTCTGGAACCGCGCGACCGCTACGGTCGCAGGTCCGAATCCTGCCTCGGGCATGGCTGTCTGTGATGTCCTTAGGTATGGAAATGTCGTGTGGCTAGGGCCTCCCGTCGGGTAGACCGTTCGCCTGGTGCAGGTCTTTCGATTTGACGCCACTTCGGCGACCTGCGCGTCGATGGGGATGAAATGATGATGATTAGGACAACACAACACCCAGTCCCTGAGCGGAGAAAAATCTCCGACCCAGCCGGGAATCGAACCCGGGCCTGTTGGATTGACAGTCTGTCACGCTGACCACTCAGCTACCGGGGCGGGCGTCCTTAGGTTAGTTAGGTTTAAGTAGTTCTAAGTTTTAGGGGACTGATGACTTCAGAAGTTAAAGTCCGATAGTGCTCAGAGCCATTAGAACCATAAATGTGAAAACTCACGATACAGCCCTTTTTCGCTTGACATGAGCGGTGAAACATCGACACAAACAAGTCCGCCAACTTGTTAAATCTGCTGCCAGTAAAAATTTCTCTCAGACACGTTGTATGTTTGACAAACACATCAAACTGTGCCGTACGTGTCAAATGTTTGACAAACCTATTGAAGTTGGGTAAATTGATCGTGCAAATGCCGGTTTCAAACCATAACACAGAAGAGAGAGTTGTGCGTGTAGTCTGTATGTACTGTATCCATGGTCTAAGAGGCCTGTGGCCTGTTTCTCACAACAACTAGTTTCCAGGAATGTGTATTTTGTGTAAGTTTGTTAGAGATTGTAGATGAACGGTTTCTTACCGTAATATTTCTTTACACAGAAACCTCTTCGGGCCAAAGACCTTAAAAGTACAGTGCGCTCACACGTGACTGCAAGCCTGATCCTCACACATGATCAAGAATTTACTGGAAGCACACACACAAATTCCTTTCGCCTCTACACAGGGCTAACCATTAATTTGTCTTCCAGCCATGTTGTGTCTGACGACCATGATACGGTCCCGCTGTTCGGCTTTATCTTTGCCGTATAAATGAAAACAAAAAGGAAAAAAGAAACATTACATCTGGTGTAAAACTGATTAAGGAAAAAATAAATCTTACCCCAGGTTAATCTACTCAGTGATTCAAGAAATACTCATGAAATTAGCGTAATTACCTCTAAATGAGTGAAGAAACGTTAACTGAATTTACTGTCACTCATTAAGTCCTTTTGTTAAAAAGCAGCGGTCATCCATGAAAGAAGCTATAGTATCACGCGAAAAACTGACAGAAACATTGTGACTTCCGAAGACTACATGCAGCTAATTAAGAGGTCAGATACACGTCTGTAATACTAATTTGTTGGTTCGTTTGCAGTAGTCCTGAATGGATCTATGACTACTTTCCTGCTCTTTCTCCTCCTCCTGCGTTTGGTCCTCAAGGAACTGATTTTAACAGCGGCATCTTTGTAAGCAACAGGTTCAATTACGGAATTAATGCTTTTGTTAAGGGCAAATCGTACATACTATCTCTCCTTGTTTTGTAATAATGGGATTTCTTATTGATGCTCCAGAGACCATATTGGTTTTGATACGTTGGAATAAACCTTTCCAGTAATTCGCAATAGATTTGCTACAGACTGCTCTACATGATGCCTCCACAAAGACTGTTGCAAGACTGACGTTTGCTTGAATAAGCCTGCAAAGTTGGATTAAACAACATTTTTGTCGTTAATGGATACGGTATCATGAGATTGAGAGATCCGTCTATTACAGAACTTTTGCTACAATCACTATTTTAGATAACTGACAACAATATTACCGGATTCAGTCACTGTTGGCCATCTTCAATCGGTATTGCAGCGTTGTGCTTGAATAAGAACCATGGTATCACATCGCCATACAGTAGTGAAAATGAAATTTTTTTGACAATGTGGGCATTCTAATTACATGTTGTTCTTTTGTGCTGCTACAAGTGACAACGTGATTGAGATTTTTTCCAGATCATACTACATCTACATGATTACTCTGCAATTCACATTTAAGTGCTTGGCAGAGGGTTCATCGAACCACAATCATACTATCTCTCTACCATTCCACTTCCGAACAGCGCGCGGGAAAAACGAACATCTAAACCTTTCTGTTCGAGCTCTGATTTCTCTTATTTTATGTAGGTTGGGCTCAACAAAATATTTTCGCATTCGGAAGCGAAAGTTGGTGACTGAAATTTCGTAAATAGATCTCGCCGCGACGAAAAACGTCTTTGCTTTAATGACTTCCATCCCAACTCGCGTATCATATCTGTCACACACTCTGTCCCCTATTACGTGATAATACAACACGAGCTGCCCTTTTTTGCACCCTTTCGATGTAATACTTTCTGAAGATGGCCCACAGTGGCTGAAACCGATAATTTATAGGGTCGAAAGTAAATGTGTAACCGCACTGAAAGGTGTGGATTCACCGCCCGTCGAGGCGCATTCATATAGTCACTTAAAATAATTTCTGCGTTTCCGTCATGCCTCCCCAGCTCCGCGTTACACGTTAGGTGACAAACGGCAGCCGATGTAGCAACACAAAGCTGCCGAGTGACAGGTCAAGCAACTTTTTGATCAGACTATGGGTGTAAATCGTTTCTCAAATGGTTCAAATGGCTCTGAGCACTATGGGACTCAACTGCTGTGGTCATAAGTCCCCTAGAACTTAGAACTACTTAAACCTAACTAACCTAAGGACAGCATACAACACCCAGCCATCACGAGGCAGAGAAAATCCCTGACCCCGCCGGGAATCGAACCCGGGCGTGGGAAGCGAGAACGCTACCGCACGACCACGAGATGCGGGCTAAATCGTTTCTGAAAGTATTTGTATGGAGTGTAGCCATGTACGGAAGTGAAACATGGACGATAAATAGTTTGGGCAAGAAGAGAATAGGAGCTTTGGAAATGTGGTGCTACAGAAGAATGCTGAAGATTAGATGGATAGATCACATAACTAATGAGGAAGTATTGAATAGGATTGGGGAGAAGAGAAGTTTGTGGCACAACTTGACTAGAAGAAGGGATCGGTTGGTAGGACATGTTCTGAGGCATCAAGGGATCACCAGTTTAGTATTGGAAGGCAGCGTGGAGGGTAAAAATCGTAGAGGGAGACCAAGAGATGAATACACTAAGCAGATTCAGAAGGATGTAGGTTGCAGTAGGTACTGGGAGATGAAGAAGCTTGCACAGGATAGAGTAGCATGGAGAGCTGCATCAAACCAGTCTCAGGACTGAAGACCACAACAACAACATGGGCGTAACGTCTACCACCGTGATAAAATTTGAGGTGTTGATGTTGGCGCTGATTGATCAAATCGCCACAAACGTTCCCGTAATTAAGACCGTTAACACTCTCCATGGGGCTTCATTGTCTCTTAACTTGAAACAGGTTGTGTAGTAGGAAGGAAGATACGCAAGCTATACGCAAGCAAATGGCGTAATAGCTCTGTTCTGGAGACTTATTGAGACAATCTCTTAAAGTAAAGCTGGAATGTACTTACGTGGTGTATGCATTACGTTGCAATATCTGAAGGGGTCTCCAGTAAATCCGTGGATGCACGTGCAAGTCGGCAGGTGGTTGACGACCTGGCACTCGGCGTTCTGGCCGCAAGTACCGGGACAGGGGTCCTGGCACTTGTTACGGACGCACGCCTTGTTAGGAGCGCAGTCCGTGTTGAGCACACATTCTGGTCGGCATCCTTCATACGGGTTGCCCACGTACTCTGGCAGACAAGTGCAAGACCCGGCGCCGTTCTGTTCTCTGCATTCAGCATTTGAGCCGCAGGGCGAAGGCAGGCATGGCGTCGGTCTCTCTTGCACCGGTGGCTCTGAAATACGAGAAAGCCTAGTTACTTATTGCACGTGTATTGTGTATCATGTGCTCTTACATATGATATATGTGTTTTCCACAACAGACCAGTATTTCTCTATTATCTACTCGTCTTTAGATTGTGAAATAATTGGAACCACGCACACACTGGCAACGGTAAATTCACTTTTCGGAGTTTGAAGGGCTTCTCATTAAGAAGGATGGGGAAAAGTGCTGGAGGGAGCAATACAGTTAGATCGCTACAGCGATTGTGCTTGCCTGCTGCTCCAGTTGATCTGCCTCGCACCAGGGGCCTTCTAAATTAAAGCATGGTTCAGCACCAACTGACGCATCTTGTGAACAGATCGGTTGTCCAGATAAACGATTGCGCGTCTGCCGTGGTGGTAATGGTTGCAACTATTCAGTAAATTTTACTCTCTGAATCTGAATAGGTTGGTCATTTAGTGAATTATACCTATGACAATTTGCTTGGAGTATTCCGAGTTACATGGCTGCCACTAATATTTCACAAAAAAAAAAAAAAATATATATATTGCGACAAAGTTTTTGCAAGTTGCTATGCACAAATGGGCAAGTAATTTGCTGTATGCTTAATATTTGTAACCTTTTCCCTTACTATGGTACTGAAGCGCCTAGTGTTTTACATGAAACGACGAATTTAAAGAATACTACTCCTTTTGCGGACTATTAATTGCTCACAACTTTGTTTCGGTAATATGAATCGTTTGTGAAACATAGAAATACCCATATGAAGTAGAACATCTGTATATTCGCTACATGGGCTGTTGTAACAATTACAAAACGAATAGCTTTTTACCCGCTCATGTTGCTTATAAATGCTTATGCTGAAAAAAAAAAATTACTAGTACTGTTGAGTAGTAATCAAAAATTTGCTGGCCAATTAAGCGCTGCTGTATTAGTTTCAGTTAATTTATGTAATGCTACATACACACAGACACACTCATTCACATAAAAGCCGATTAAAGAGCAACAGAATGCACAACGCCGGTTTTACGAAATGGAGAGAGAGAGTGAAGAATCCAATGATTGTGATTCCAGCCCTTCAGAGATTGAATACCGTTAATACGTATACCTGCCCCGTAGAGTAAACCACATGTATTTTGCTAATTCCATGTTATGACCGAATATGCACAAGTATTAAATGCAGATAAAATTATTGAGGTTTCATAGTCGTCGTTTGCAGAATTTATCTGGAGGTTGGTGCTCAGTCATATTGGCCAACATGCCCACATTGGCAAATATGCCCGAGAAACAACCGCCAGATGAATTCAACACTTCAACACTAAGTATAAATGTTGGACGAACTACTATTCTTTTTATTTCAGCCTGTAAGAAATGTTCTAGGAGCTATAACTGTCATCAGGGACTTTAATGTGATGGGTTTTGGCCGCCCGAGGTGGCCGAGCGGTTCTAGGCGCTACAGTCTGGAACCGCGCGACCGCTACGGTCGCAGGTCCGAATCCTGCCTCGGGCATGGATGTGTGTGATGCCCTTAGGTTGGTTAGGTTTAAGTAGTTCTAAGTTCTAGGGGACTGATGACCTTAGAAGTTAAGTCCCATAGTGATGAGAGCCATTTGAACCATTTGATACGTTTTGATGTTCAGCGTGCATCAGCTTTCAGAAGCTTCAATTTCAATGTGCCTTTATGAGAAAGTTAAACATAGTGACAATGATCTTTGAGATCTGCGGAACATGTCGTACGAGAAACGAAAACTTTATAGTGGATTAATTTCATAGAATTTAGTTTCGGGAGTAGGATAATATTTGATTGAACGTGAGACAACAGGTTCAGGTCTGCACGTTTGGAAAGTTTTGATTGACGCAGAAAAGTTATCACAATAGCCTCATAGAGCAGCGTGTCGCAGTGGAGGTAAAATGTCATCTCATTAACATCCCTCTGGCTGTAGTTGAGTCGAGCGTGCCCTTATATTCAGTTTCCAAAGGTTGTAGTCCCACAGTGTACGAGAGGACTTGGATTAAAATTCCTTGTCCAGCAATCCAAATTTAGGTTTCCATTGACTTTCCTAGATCGATCACGGCGTTCCACTGAAAAGGAAACGTTCAATTTCTTTCCCCATCATTGTAGTATCTGAACTACTGCTCTGACTCTAAAAATTTCATCGTCGACGGGCCGTTAAAACGTGTTCTTTCTTTCACCTTTCCTCCGTAAAAGAATCTCCTGTAAAGTTTGAGGGTTTGTTAGAGGAACTAATGTCAAATTACAACTTTGAGTCGGCCTAGGGTTTCTCGCCTGGAACAATCTATAGCACAGTGCTCGCGCAAGAAGGTGATGCGCCACAGCTCGTAAATATCTGAAAAACACAATGATTTACCGCCAGGAGTTGCTGATAACATTTCTTCGTTGAACAACGAGTTTCGTTCCACGGACCATCATCAGGTTCATAAAACATTTGCAGCATCACATTAGGAGTCGCAAAATCAATGGCGTCAATTAAAAAAATCCATAAATTCGTTGCAGTTGTCAAATAGTAATATCAATTACACCGTCAGTTATAAAAATGTGGCAAATAGGGCACTCACTCATGTTATAAGAAGAGTTTTACTGTAAACAATAACCAGCTGTGCAGTCGGCAGTATATAGAATGTCTCCTTTCGTAACGTTAATGCTGACTGTTAATGTAACATGAATGAGTGCCCTGTTCGGCACATTTTTATGACTGACGATGTAACCTGCATCACTACTTGACAACAACGACGAATTCATGGATTTCATTGACGCCACTGATTTTATGTCGTCTAGTAAGATGTTGCATATGTTTCATGAACCTGACCGTGGTCGATGAACAGAAATCGGTTGTTAAATAAAGAAATTTTACCAACAGTTCTTGGCGGTAAATCATGACGTTCTACAAGCACGTAGCCAGGTTCCAAAACCGCCATATACTTTTAATTTATCAGAACGCTAACAGCAACGTATATGCCGCTATAGATCAGTAGCATGTAATTATATTACCGTATTCAGTTTGTTGATCAAGATGTGTTTGACAGTGCCTTCAGAATAGATATTGGTCTGCAAGAAGTTTGACAATTTTCTGTCACACACTTCTGGACGTAATAGAGGGGTTAGTAAATAAAGTTTTACATATCGCCTCATATTTTTAGCTTCGTAACTAATGCTGATGTTTCTTTGGAAAGAAATGACATATTATTAAAAGAAAATAAGTGATTTACTAATTACTGTCTTTTATTTTCTTGCGAAAAGAATCAGAAAAGCTTTTCAAAATTCAGTTAATGCTTTCGACGAGCCAGCGGTAACCAGATAATCTAAACTCACATGCTGCAAAAGGTGACGTAAGGTTTTCATTGTATTGTCAACGTCAGTGTACAAGTAGGAAGCAAGAAGAACAAATGAAACCGCCACTAACGAATTCCATTAAAAAAGGTAAAAAGAATATCCGTCACATCAAAATCAAGCCTGTACCGACAGTTTCCAAACAATTAAAAAATAAAGTAAACGCTGATTACCTACAAAGTAAATGAATAAAAATACGAAATGACGGACGTACTAATCATAGAATATAGCATGCAAATAAAAACTTTTGTCAAACAGGTATTCGATCTCAGACCTCCTGCATGTGGAAGGTAAATGCCTCGATGATAAACTATTTTAGCAAACAATACAGGCCCGACTCATATTTTCAATACCACTAATGTTTTCCAATTATTTTTACGAACTGTTCACGAATGCAGGAGAGTCGGCTCCAAATCTTAGTCTGGCACAAATATTCATTTCTGATGCCATAGCCATTACAATACAAATTAGCGTATCTGAACGTACCAGTAAACTCCCGGCTGTATGAAGAATCGAAATCTCGCGCATGAAACAACTTCAAAGATCTGATTGCTTTATTGATGAGTTAATGTGTTGCATTCTTGACGTTCAGCATATAAGGAAGAAAAATTTTCATGGAGGTTTGAAATTACGTGTAAAGTTTGTTGGAAGTCGCTAAGTGCTCTCTTTCAAAAATACTGGATCAATATATTCTGGGTATTTTTGAGCGCCGTGAATTACGCTGCCTCAAACATACGTACAGTTTCTATCTGTGGACTTATCCCACTGTGTTACACCTTTAACGTAACATCACAGCTCTCAATGAACCGGATTTTAAATTTTCAAATTCGGTCAATAAGGTATGAGCTAATTAAAATCAAATTTGTATTGCCCCTGGAAGTCTTTAGATACGCAACCTGCAACTAGGATCGGGTGACCGTGCCCTGGGCTAGCCGGTTACTAATTTAGATAGCTGAGACATCAACAAGTTAATACCATAACAAATCAATGTATCCTTCTCAAGCGGTTTAATTCACTACATTGGTTTTCTTTCCATTGGCACTTTACGAAAGGGACGTAGCACCGCTCCAAATTTATCCATAAGTAGTACTATTCGCGTATATTTCGTGGGGGGAAATGTGGCGCTACTGTTTGGAACTAATATGGCGAAACATAAGCAAAAACGAAAAATTTACTACGAGCATAGAGGCGAGCTAAGATGATCTAATTGTTATGGCACAGACACAAACTTTATTCGGAAGACATGGCAAACACCTACTAATAATCCGGTCAACAATAACAAAAAAGGTCGATAGGACAAAAAAAAATCGTATAGTCGCAAATTTTTGCGCAGTGGTAGGAGGGAGGGGCGTGAACAACATACTAAAAATTCTGTCCAGTGGGACGTGAGCGCGGATTTGGTCGGCGTTTAATGGCCACTTTTTTATGTTCTTCTTGAATAACTCGAAAACCACGGTTTCTTGCGGAAATATTTCGCAGTAAAAATTAAACTAAGTTAAATTTATTACTAAAAAGGTCTAATTAATTTTTTTCTCCAGGACTAATAATATCCGCATTGCAAGGGATGGAAAAAATTGCAGATTATTAAAACCTGGTAAATCCTGTTTCTTTAAAGATTCAAACTCTCATGTAAAACAGCTTCAAACGTCTGATTACTTTACAAACGAATTAATGTACTACATATTTGCCTTGAAACACGCAAACGAGTAAAAATTTAGAAAATATTTGAAATTACGCTTTAAGGTTTTTGGAAGTGTCTAAGTGCTCTCATTATGGAACAACGTATAAATGTAAGGTGGGAAATTTGCGCTCCATTTTAAGAAACAGCAAATTTTTTACGCATCTCAATGTTTATGATGTCATGTCTGTAAACTATGTACTGAACAATGATATAATTTTGCAGGAGTATTCGGTGATACATGTAGATACTCTATGGGAAGAGTGTTGCGGATAGAGTTAGTTGTAAAGGAGCAATAAATTAAACCGTCATGCCTGACATTGAAGTTTTACTGCGCGCCATTTGAAACAAAAGCTAGTTCTACATGCATCTCAGAGTTTATGACGTCGTAACTCCCTGAACTATGTGTCATGCAGTGACGTAATATTGCAGGTACATTCAGTGATCTACACGGTCCAGTCGCATTAATATGACCACCGCCTATGCAGTAACTACTCAAAGACGGTGGGTGGCAGCACTAGCAGAGGAGGGAATATAAAGCGTGTCGGGGCGGGAGGGGTGTTGTGGAAAACAGTGCAGCCGTCATAATACGGAAATGGGAGCGATTTATCTGACTTCCAAACGGGCCAAGAGTGGAAGCGTCTGCGAAACGGCTAAGTTTGTAAACCGTTTGTGTGCCACCTGGTTAAGGTATTCCGTGCATGGCAAAACGGTGCTATCCAAAACCGGCGCCGAGGCAATTGTGGTGCACCACGGTTCATATATGACAGGAGTGAACGACGGCTGCGGGGATGTGTATGGGCGAATAGACGTGCAACTGTTGAGTGACTGACCGGCCAGATGAACCAAGGGGCTACGAACAATGTCTCCTCAACGACTGTTCGGCAAACGTATGGGCCTACGCAGCAGGTGCCTGGTTCATGTACTCATGCTGACTGCTGCTCATCGGCGACGAAGGCTGGAATTGGCACGCCAGTCTCCCAACTGGACGCACTGAGTGGCCTTTTCACATGAATAATGTTTTATGCTCCAACGGACGGATGGCCGTTGGCGTGTACGGCATGAAATGTCCGAAAGCAAACACCCTGCACCAATCGTCGGAAGGGTTCAGAGCGGAGGAGACAAGAGAATGATCTGGGTAATGTTTTTATGGCATTCCCTGGGCGATATTGTCACTCTGGAAAGCACACGGCATGAATCTATCTTTGGGGACCATGTCCACCCCTACACGTAGTTTGTTCTTCCTCAGTACAATGGCATCTACCAGCAGGGCAATGCATTGTATCACACAGCTTGCAGTGTACGTGTGTGGTTCTAATAGTGCCGGGATTAGTTAACCGTGCTCCTCTAGCCGCGAAAACCCCCGGATTAAAATGCTATCGAGAATCCGTGGGACCACCTCGATCGGCTTGTTCGCGCCATGGATGCTCAACCGAGACACCTGACGCAGCTGGCCACGGCACAGGCGTCAGCGTGGCTCCACATCCTCGTCGGTACCTTCCGGAACTTCACTCACTTTCTTCCTGCGTGTCTCACAGCGGTCCGCGCTGCAAAAGATTGTTGTTCATCCTTTTGACAGTTGGCCACATTAGTGTGACAGGACAGGGTTTGTTGAAACCTTTCTATGTGTTTTTTGTTTATTTATCATAGCCCAGTTTCTTGATTACAACAGTGGAAATGTAGATAATGTCTGCAAATTACGTTACGAATAGAATTAGTTGTGAGGTTCAAATGGCTCTGAACACTATGGGACTTAACATCTGAGGTCATCAGTCCCCTAGAACATAGAGCTACTTAAACCTAACTAACCTAAGGACATCACACACATCCATGCCCGAGGCAGGATTCGAAGCTGCGACCGTAGCGGTCGCGCGGTTCCAGACTGAAGCGCTTGGAACCGCTCGGCTACCCCGGCCGGCTAGTTGTAAGGAAGTAATAGAGTAAAACATCGTGTTTGGTGCTGAAGTTTGACTGCATGAACAGCGAAAATGTAGTAAGCAATAAAATTTCTTCCTTTTATCATTTCGTGTGGGGGTGCCAACGAGAAAAAGTTTCATAAAGGTTTGAAATTAGATGCTCTTTTTCTCAAATACCGGATGAATGACTTATTGTGCTAAACTTTTATCATAGGATTAACCCCTTAATGAGTAGATTACGACAGCATTCTCAATTTTTAAATTCGGTCAGTAACTATGCGAAATACTGAAAATCAAATTTTTGTTGCTCTTACGCTGCAGTTGGTACCGTTTTCTGGGATAGAGTTTTAATGGTATAAAAATAATATTCAATGTTAAATAAAATGGTTTAAGAACAAGTATTAAATGTTTTTACTACATCTAAGTGCAGTAGAATCGTACTAAGAGGTATATTGTGTTCTGAGGATGTGACGGTCTTGTGGGGCGAGGAAGGGGTGGAGGAGGAGAGACGCGTGAGGGAAGGTAGGTCGGCTGTTAGTGTGGTCATGCACTTTCCTCCTCCGTAGGTCTGCTAACTGAAGAGCGAGCGCCAAGCAGGTGAGTTCTACGACGTCACAAGAAGTAACTATAGGATGTTCCACAAAGTTACACCGGCTTTTCCAAAGCGCGCCTTGTGAATCACTAGCGATGTAGTTTACGGACATGCCCACAGGACGTCTGTCCTCCACGAAGCGCGTTATGAGTTAGGCCTACTAAAAACTCTACCAAAAGAAAAACATATGGACAGATTCTGCGTAAATCTCTAAACACTGTTCTACATTGCTAAAGAGAAAATTGATTCCTTGCAATCAAATATGGAAGTTGTAGCATTAGTCCGGGAAAGACGACGTCCACCACGAGTGATGCTTGCTTTTCAGTTTACAGACTCGCTATACTTCCTCAGCATTTCGTGTCCAGTTTGTTATATTAGTAGACAAAATAACTTCACTGACCTCGTGTTTGTATAGTGGAGCTATTTTCTGTTTGTTAAGTGAGTACTTAATTGCAGTTATTAAATGAAATTTTACATAAAACACGTTCCTATAAACAATGACTAAAAAGTGTTTAGTTTGTAAATGTGATATTGCCAGCGACTTATGTAGTGTTGACGGGAAAGGGATTGGGCTGGTAAAGGTGAAACAAAACTACTATCATTGACAGCGTGTAGTAGAGTTGTGGTGAATTATTGAAAGATGAGAAGGTTACTGCACTTCTCTCGCCATAAATTATGTTAATGGTTGATTGCTTAAATCTCTTCCATTCAGGAGTTTCTGACACTAGTTAATTAGGTTGCACTGAGTGAAACAACTTAAGCACTTGCAGAGTCTATCTTGCAACGAGGATTTGAATATGTCCGATGAAATTAGACTGATCATGCTCAAGTTTAGGACAGTGATCTGCTGTAGTGCTGAAACGTCCGAAGTGCCATAACACCTAGGTGACGTACTTGTGTTGCAAGGGATCCAATTTAAGCTTCTGAACCTCTTCAGCTGTTATGAGAGTTGAGCTGGGGTGATGCATTTAGTACCCCTCAAGCTGTGAAAAATATTCCAGCCACTGTTAGTGAAGGCAAAGAAATCTACATTGTCGAATGCGGATTGTGGGCAAGTTACATGTGGGGCACGATCATCAGAGTGATAGACGATTAACAGTTTCAGCAGTTGAACTCTTTCACATAACAGCAGCAAACAAGTACTCACATAATAAATAGAAAATAACTCTATACATAAACACTGATCCAGTGTAGTTAATTTGTCTACCCGTAAAAGAGAACTGGACAAGAAGTGTTGGTGGTGAGGGAAGTCGCCTTTCCCGAAAGAATGCTATAACTGGAGTACAGACGATCAACCTTCCCTCGCCATTCTTTCAACTCCAGTCCCTTTCCAACCTGTCAAACCCTCAAAATACAGTTTATTAACACGGTTGTACCGTACGCAAATCTGATACACAGCCGGCCGGGGTGGCCGAGCGGTTCTAGGCGCTACAGGCTGGAACCGCACGACCGCTACGGCCGCAGGTTCGAATCCTGCCACGGGCATGGATGTGTGTGATGTCCTTAGGTTAATTAGGTTTAAGTAGTTCTAAGTTCTAGGGGACTGATGACCTTAGAAGTTAAGTCCCATAGTGCTCAGAACCATTTGAACCATTTTTCTGATACACACATTTAATACTTCCGCTTAAGCAGTTCCATTCCACAATAAACATTAATTATATATCAATAAAAAGATAATTTTAATAATCTGCAATGTCTCCAACCCTTTCGAGTGGAAAATATTAGTCCTGGAGGAAAAATGAAAGGGACTATTTTGCAGGAAATATGATGCAGTTTAATTTTATACTAGGAAATATCTTCGGTGGAAGCAGCAATTTTCAATTTATTCAAGAAAAACACAAAAAATTATCTTTAAACGCAACCCCAGCCCCACGCTTAAATCCATACCGGTCAGAATTTTCAGTGTGATTTTCAGTACCCCTCCCCCTACCACTGTAGAACAATTTGCAAATACACGAATTTTTCCCATATTTTGCCTTCGTTGATTGAACTGAAAAAAATTAAATTAAATAAAACGATCTTAAGGCATTTGTTGGCCAGTAAGTCCGAGACGGGTTCCGCCGAGTGCAAGACTTATTTCATTCGGCGCCACACTGGACAACTCGCGGTGGATGATGAGGAAGAAATGATGACAAGGTCAACACAACACCCAGACCACAAGCGGAGAAAATCTCTGACCCGCCCGGGAATCGAACACGTGCCCAGTGCATGGGACGCAAGCATTTTACCACCCAAGTAAGAAGGCGGACGACGAATGTACTGCTATAGAATCTACGAACGGACAAAACTAATGGCACCAAACGTCATTGAAAGTAACAGCAAAGAAATTAACAAGTATAATTCCCACTGACTTACCATAAATAAACTCAGAGACTCTAATTCAAATACTAACAATAATTAATACATCACATATAGAGCAACATGTAATAAGGCAAAGAAGATAACGTACGGCACAAAAAACAATACGATACCAATGCTTCCACTTAACAGTAAAAGGATAACATATACAATTAAAAAATCACCAGCTAAACTAAAATTAGTAAATGTAACGAAGTGGTCACACAAGCTTACGTGAAAAAACAAGACACTTAGAGAATGGGTCCCCAGTGAATCCAACTGCACACACACATGTAGGCGTGTGGCTGACCACTCGGCACTCTGCATTCGACCCACAAGCTCCTGGACAGGGGTCTTTGCACTTCTGCCCGATACAGGCCAGATGGCTGGCACACTCGCTGTTGCTGATGCACTCGGGCCGGCAGTTTGGAGGCGAGCCCTTGAATTCTGGCAGGCATGAACATGATGGGCTGTCTCCAGCTACCTTGCACTGAGCATTTGGACCACATGGTGAAGGCTGGCAAGGGTTCACTGGCTCGCTGATCACAGGGTTCTCAGCTACATGAGGGCAAAACGAATATGTGAGAACATTAACGCGGCACATCGACATAAAATTTACAAGGTACCAACTATGACATCAGTACAAAGCAAAACTTTCGTCAATCTGGTGCTTACGTATGGGCAGACATCTGGAGAACGGATCGCCGGTGTAACGAGGTGGACAGCTACAAATTGGGTTGTGATTGACCACCTCACAACGCGCTCCAATTCCACACGTTCCTGGGCAGGGATTCCTACATTTCTGGTTACTACATGCTTCGTTCTGGCTGCAATCGGAGCTCACGACGCACTCTGGTCTGCACGCCGGAGGACTTCCCAAGTATCCAGGCACACAAGAGCACACTGCCTGGCCATTAATCTCCCGACATTGGCTATTTGGTCCACATGGAGATGGCCGACATGGTAGTGTAACTGCAGGAGCTGCATAGGAACAAGAGAGCCCTCTGTCAGTCAGATGCATTAGTTAGAAGACATACACAGTACACAGAAGAACTTGAATCGTAGGAGGATGTTCTCTCTCCTCGAGTAACTATTTTATGGAAATAGACCCAGACACTATTCGGACGAGTCACTGGCAAACTTGACTTAGTCCTCAAATTTACGTCGTCAAGAACGAAGGACTCACCCTTATCCTATTCCACATCTCATATTACATGCTAAACGTGAGCGACAAGGTATTGTTAACAGATAACAGAAAGTGGTTCCTCTCCACTACTAGAAACACAAAACAAAAACAGAAAAGCGCTCGACTGTTGGATAGGACTTCTGAATCACCATTTGTTAAGAGTCAAGACCATGGTGACCCCAGAAAGTACTACTTCAAAGGCACTAAATTGGAAGATGGGCGATTACGTACGTGGTACTGGTCGGCACTGGATGAAAGCGTTTCCAGAGGTGCCTTCCGGACAGGTGCAGATGGGGATGTGATTAACTACATCGCACCGAGCATCCTGTCCACAAGTCCCTGGGCAGGGGTCAGCGCACTTGTTCCTGATGCAAGCTTTCGTCCTGTCACAGTCAGTACTCAACACACACTCTGGCCGGCAACCAGTGTATGGGTCTCCTTGATATTCCGGAAGGCAAGTACAACTGCCATCTCGGCATTCGGCGTTAGGCCCACAAGGCGATGGATTACATGGGTCTGATTCCACAGGTTCTGAAACTGTAGGAATACCGAGAACACAGTCAGTACCACTGTAAGTTCCAATCTGTTGTTGCTAAGCCGCTATATTTATCACATGGCACAATGGCTCTATAAATTACAGATAGCTTACTTGGTGGCTTCGGGAAGCAGTTACTAAACGGGTCTCCAGTGTATCCCTCAGGGCATGTGCAAACTGGGGTGTGATTGATCACACTGCACTGTGCGCCAATGCCACACGACCCTGGACATGGGTCACGACACTTCTCCCTGATACAAGCCCTGTTGCTGGGGCACTCCGAGTTGATGGAGCACTCGGGCCGACAGTTTGGTGGAGCGCCAATGTAGTTTGCCAGGCACGAGCATGAAGGACTGCCACCTGTATCGCGACACTCAGAATATGGCCCACACGGCGATGGGATGCAAGGATTCACAACCACTGGGGCACTCGGCCTCTGAGGTGGAGCTAAAATGAGAAAGGAAACAACGTTCTAGGTCATTCCTGCGCTGTCACCAAGGCTATATTGCAACACACACACCAGAAAAACCTAATGCTCCAGAATCTTACGTGGAATTGGATGGCATCTGGCGAAGGGGTCTCCGGTATATCCTTGTTTGCAGCTGCATATTGGGCTGTGGTTGATCACCTGGCAGCGAGTATTGAGGCCACACGGCCCAGGGCAAGGGTCCACACACTTCTGGTTCACACAGGCTCGATTCTGCGGGCATTCAGAGCTAACCACACACTCCGGTCTGCATCCTGGTGGACTGCCAATGTACGACGGTAGGCACGAGCACACAGCCTGCCCATTCACTTGGCGGCATTGGCTGTTTGGACCACATGGCGATGGGTTGCATGGATCTCCCGGTTCAGCTACCACAGCTGTGCAATACAAGAGCTCGTCAGTCATATAAATACAATCGAAAGAAGACTTGCTTACAAAATAACTCAATCCAGACAGAGAAAAGATTTCAGAGGAAAGAATAATATAGAAGTTGGCTCCTTACGTTCGCTAGCCTGCACCGTGCAGTATCGGAACGGGTCTCCAGTGTATCCTGGCCGGCAAGTGCACGATGGCAGGTGATTGACAACCTGGCAGTCTGCGTTCGGGCCACATGTGCCAGGGCACGGGTCTTGGCACTTGTTACGGATACATGCCTTGTTGGGAGCACAGTCAGTGTTTACCACACATTCTGGCCGGCAGCCTTCGTATGGGTTGCCCACATACTCTGGTAGACAAGTGCAAGATCCGGCGCCATTCTGTTCCCTACACACTGCATTCGAACCACATGGCGACGGAGAGCAGGGCGTCGGTCTTTCCTGCGGCGCGGCCACAGCTGAAATCCACATGTTACATTTACTGTCGGTTACATTTACTCTCTGCACAAACGTGCATTTACAACTACACAAATGGAAAAGAAGTTAAATAGGACTCAATTCTTACGCTGCACAAAGCACTGAGAGAATGGGTCTCCAGTGTATCCAACTGCACACACACATGTAGGCGTGTGGCTGACCACTCGGCACTCTGCATTCGACCCACAAGCTCCTGGACAGGGGTCTTTGCACTTCTGCCCGATACAGGCCAGATGGCTGGCACACTCGCTGTTGCTGATGCACTCGGGCCGGCAGTTTGGAGGCGAGCCCTTGAATTCTGGCAGGCATGAACATGATGGGCTGTCTCCAGCTACCTTGCACTGAGCATTTGGACCACATGGTGAAGGCTGGCAAGGGTTCACTGGCTCGCTGACCACAGGGTTCTCAGCTACATGAGGGCAAAACGAATATTTGAGAACATTAACGCGGCACATCGACATAAAATTTACAAGGTACCAACTATGACATCAGTACAAAGCAAAACTTTCGTCAATCTGGTGCTTACGTATGGGCAGACATCTGGAGAACGGATCGCCGGTGTAACGAGGTGGACAGCTACAAATTGGGTTGTGATTGACCACCTCACAACGTGCTCCAATTCCACACGTTCCTGGGCAGGGATTCCTACATTTCTGGTTACTACATGCTTCGTTCTGGCTGCAATCGGAGCTCACGACGCACTCTGGTCTGCACGCCGGAGGACTTCCCAAGTATCCAGGCACACAAGAGCACACTGCCTGGCCATTAATCTCCCGACATTGGCTATTTGGTCCACATGGAGATGGCCGACATGGTAGTGTAACTGCAGGAGCTGCATAGGAACAAGAGAGCCCTCTGTCAGTCAGATGCATTAGTTAGAAGACATACACAGTACACAGAAGAACTTGAATCGTAGGAGGATGTTCTCTCTCCTCGAGTAACTATTTTATGGAAATAGACCCAGACACTATTCGGACGAGTTACTGGCAAACTTGACTTAGTCCTCAAATTTATGTCGTCAAGAACGAAGGACTCACCCTTATCCTATTCCACATCTCATATTACATGCTAAACGTGAGTGACAAGGTATTGTTAACAGATAACAGAAAGTGGTTCCTCTCCACTACTAGAAACACAAAACAAAAACAGAAAAGCGCTCGACTGTTGGATAGGACTTCTGAATCACCATTTGTTAAGAGTCAAGACCATGGTGACCCCAGAAAGTACTACTTCAAAGGCACTAAATTGGAAGATGGGCGATTACGTACGTGGTACTGGTCGGCACTGGATGAAAGCGTTTCCAGAGGTGCCTTCCGGACAGGTGCAGATGGGGATGTGATTAACTACATCGCACCGAGCATCCTGTCCACAAGTCCCTGGGCAGGGGTCAGCGCACTTGTTCCTGATGCAAGCTTTCGTCCTGTCACAGTCAGTACTCAACACACACTCTGGCCGGCAACCAGTGTATGGGTCTCCTTGATATTCCGGAAGGCAAGTACAACTGCCATCTCGGCATTCGGCGTTAGGCCCACAAGGCGATGGATTGCATGGGTCTGATTCCACAGGTTCTGAAACTGTAGGAATACCGAGAACACAGTCAGTACCACTGTAAGTTCCAATATGTTGTTGCTAAGCCGCTATATTTATCACATGGCACAATGGCTCTATAAATTACAGATAGCTTACTTGGTGGCTTCGGGAAGCAGTTACTAAACGGGTCTCCAGTGTATCCCTCAGGGCATGTGCAAACTGGGGTGTGATTGATCACACTGCACTGTGCGCCAATGCCACACGACCCTGGACATGGGTCACGACACTTCTCCCTGATACAAGCCCTGTTGCTGGGGCACTCCGAGTTGATGGAGCACTCGGGCCGACAGTTTGGTGGAGCGCCAATGTAGTTTGCCAGGCACGAGCATGAAGGACTGCCACCTGTATCGCGACACTCAGAATATGGCCCACACGGCGATGGGATGCAAGGATTCACAACCACTGGGGCACTCGGCCTCTGAGGTGGAGCTAAAATGAGAAAGGAAACAACGTTCTAGGTCATTCCTGCGCTGTCACCAAGGCTATATTGCAACACACACACCAGAAAAACCTAATGCTCCAGAATCTTACGTGGAATTGGATGGCATCTGGCGAAGGGGTCTCCGGTATATCCTTGTTTGCAGCTGCATATTGGGCTGTGGTTGATCACCTGGCAGCGAGTATTGAGGCCACACGGCCCAGGGCAAGGGTCCACACACTTCTGGTTCACACAGGCTCGATTCTGCGGGCATTCAGAGCTAACCACACACTCCGGTCTGCATCCTGGTGGACTGCCAATGTACGACGGTAGGCACGAGCACACAGCCTGCCCATTCACTTGGCGGCATTGGCTGTTTGGACCACATGGCGATGGGTTGCATGGATCTCCCGGTTCAGCTACCACAGCTGTGCAATACAAGAGCTCGTCAGTCATATAAATACAATCGAAAGAAGACTTGCTTACAAAATAACTCAATCCAGACAGAGAAAAGATTTCAGAGGAAAGAATAATATAGAAGTTGGCTCCTTACGTTCGCTAGCCTGCACCGTGCAGTATCGGAACGGGTCTCCAGTGTATCCTGGCCGGCAAGTGCACGATGGCAGGTGATTGACAACCTGGCAGTCTGCGTTCGGGCCACATGTGCCAGGGCACGGGTCTTGGCACTTGTTACGGATACATGCCTTGTTGGGAGCACAGTCAGTGTTTACCACACATTCTGGCCGGCAGCCTTCGTATGGGTTGCCCACATACTCTGGTAGACAAGTGCAAGATCCGGCGCCATTCTGTTCCCTACACACTGCATTCGAACCACATGGCGACGGAGAGCAGGGCGTCGGTCTTTCCTGCGGCGCGGCCACAGCTGAAATCCACATGTTACATTTACTGTCGGTTACATTTACTCTCTGCACAAACGTGCATTTACAACCACACAAATGGAAAAGAAGTTAAATAGGACTCAATTCTTACGCTGCACAAAGCACTGAGAGAATGGGTCTCCAGTGTATCCAACTGCACACACACATGTAGGCGTGTGGCTGACCACTCGGCACTCTGCATTCGACCCACAAGCTCCTGGACAGGGGTCTTTGCACTTCTGCCCGATACAGGCCAGATGGCTGGCACACTCGCTGTTGCTGATGCACTCGGGCCGGCAGTTTGGAGGCGAGCCCTTGAATTCTGGCAGGCATGAACATGATGGGCTGTCTCCAGCTACCTTGCACTGAGCATTTGGACCACATGGTGAAGGCTGGCAAGGGTTCACTGGCTCGCTGACCACAGGGTTCTCAGCTACATGAGGGCAAAACGAATATGTGAGAACATTAACGCGGCACATCGACATAAAATTTACAAGGTACCAACTATGACATCAGTACAAAGCAAAACTTTCGTCAATCTGGTGCTTACGTATGGGCAGACATCTGGAGAACGGATCGCCGGTGTAACGAGGTGGACAGCTACAAATTGGGTTGTGATTGACCACCTCACAACGCGCTCCAATTCCACACGTTCCTGGGCAGGGATTCCTACATTTCTGGTTACTACATGCTTCGTTCTGGCTGCAATCGGAGCTCACGACGCACTCTGGTCTGCACGCCGGAGGACTTCCCAAGTATCCAGGCACACAAGAGCACACTGCCTGGCCATTAATCTCCCGACATTGGCTATTTGGTCCACATGGAGATGGCCGACATGGTAGTGTAACTGCAGGAGCTGCATAGGAACAAGAGAGCCCTCTGTCAGTCAGATGCATTAGTTAGAAGACATACACAGTACACAGAAGAACTTGAATCGTAGGAGGATGTTCTCTCTCCTCGAGTAACTATTTTATGGAAATAGACCCAGACACTATTCGGACGAGTCACTGGCAAACTTGACTTAGTCCTCAAATTTATGTCGTCAAGAACGAAGGACTCACCCTTATCCTATTCCACATCTCATATTACATGCTAAACGTGAGTGACAAGGTATTGTTAACAGATAACAGAAAGTGGTTCCTCTCCACTACTAGAAACACAAAACAAAAACAGAAAAGCGCTCGACTGTTGGATAGGACTTCTGAATCACCATTTGTTAAGAGTCAAGACCATGGTGACCCCAGAAAGTACTACTTCAAAGGCACTAAATTGGAAGATGGGCGATTACGTACGTGGTACTGGTCGGCACTGGATGAAAGCGTTTCCAGAGGTGCCTTCCGGACAGGTGCAGATGGGGATGTGATTAACTACATCGCACCGAGCATCCTGTCCACAAGTCCCTGGGCAGGGGTCAGCGCACTTGTTCCTGATGCAAGCTTTCGTCCTGTCACAGTCAGTACTCAACACACACTCTGGCCGGCAACCAGTGTATGGGTCTCCTTGATATTCCGGAAGGCAAGTACAACTGCCATCTCGGCATTCGGCGTTAGGCCCACAAGGCGATGGATTGCATGGGTCTGATTCCACAGGTTCTGAAACTGTAGGAATACCGAGAACACAGTCAGTACCACTGTAAGTTCCAATCTGTTGTTGCTAAGCCGCTATATTTATCACATGGCACAATGGCTCTATAAATTACAGATAGCTTACTTGGTGGCTTCGGGAAGCAGTTACTAAACGGGTCTCCAGTGTATCCCTCAGGGCATGTGCAAACTGGGGTGTGATTGATCACACTGCACTGTGCGCCAATGCCACACGACCCTGGACATGGGTCACGACACTTCTCCCTGATACAAGCCCTGTTGCTGGGGCACTCCGAGTTGATGGAGCACTCGGGCCGACAGTTTGGTGGAGCGCCAATGTAGTTTGCCAGGCACGAGCATGAAGGACTGCCACCTGTATCGCGACACTCAGAATATGGCCCACACGGCGATGGGATGCAAGGATTCACAACCACTGGGGCACTCGGCCTCTGAGGTGGAGCTAAAATGAGAAAGGAAACAACGTTCTAGGTCATTCCTGCGCTGTCACCAAGGCTATATTGCAACACACACACCAGAAAAACCTAATGCTCCAGAATCTTACGTGGAATTGGATGGCATCTGGCGAAGGGGTCTCCGGTATATCCTTGTTTGCAGCTGCATATTGGGCTGTGGTTGATCACCTGGCAGCGAGTATTGAGGCCACACGGCCCAGGGCAAGGGTCCACACACTTCTGGTTCACACAGGCTCGATTCTGCGGGCATTCAGAGCTAACCACACACTCCGGTCTGCATCCTGGTGGACTGCCAATGTACGACGGTAGGCACGAGCACACAGCCTGCCCATTCACTTGGCGGCATTGGCTGTTTGGACCACATGGCGATGGGTTGCATGGATCTCCCGGTTCAGCTACCACAGCTGTGCAATACAAGAGCTCGTCAGTCATATAAATACAATCGAAAGAAGACTTGCTTACAAAATAACTCAATCCAGACAGAGAAAAGATTTCAGAGGAAAGAATAATATAGAAGTTGGCTCCTTACGTTCGCTAGCCTGCACCGTGCAGTATCGGAACGGGTCTCCAGTGTATCCTGGCCGGCAAGTGCACGATGGCAGGTGATTGACAACCTGGCAGTCTGCGTTCGGGCCACATGTGCCAGGGCACGGGTCTTGGCACTTGTTACGGATACATGCCTTGTTGGGAGCACAGTCAGTGTTTACCACACATTCTGGCCGGCAGCCTTCGTATGGGTTGCCCACATACTCTGGTAGACAAGTGCAAGATCCGGCGCCATTCTGTTCCCTACACACTGCATTCGAACCACATGGCGACGGAGAGCAGGGCGTCGGTCTTTCCTGCGGCGCGGCCACAGCTGAAATCCACATGTTACATTTACTGTCGGTTACATTTACTCTCTGCACAAACGTGCATTTACAACCACACAAATGGAAAAGAAGTTAAATAGGACTCAATTCTTACGCTGCACAAAGCACTGAGAGAATGGGTCTCCAGTGTATCCAACTGCACACACACATGTAGGCGTGTGGCTGACCACTCGGCACTCTGCATTCGACCCACAAGCTCCTGGACAGGGGTCTTTGCACTTCTGCCCGATACAGGCCAGATGGCTGGCACACTCGCTGTTGCTGATGCACTCGGGCCGGCAGTTTGGAGGCGAGCCCTTGAATTCTGGCAGGCATGAACATGATGGGCTGTCTCCAGCTACCTTGCACTGAGCATTTGGACCACATGGTGAAGGCTGGCAAGGGTTCACTGGCTCGCTGACCACAGGGTTCTCAGCTACATGAGGGCAAAACGAATATGTGAGAACATTAACGCGGCACATCGACATAAAATTTACAAGGTACCAACTATGACATCAGTACAAAGCAAAACTTTCGTCAATCTGGTGCTTACGTATGGGCAGACATCTGGAGAACGGATCGCCGGTGTAACGAGGTGGACAGCTACAAATTGGGTTGTGATTGACCACCTCACAACGCGCTCCAATTCCACACGTTCCTGGGCAGGGATTCCTACATTTCTGGTTACTACATGCTTCGTTCTGGCTGCAATCGGAGCTCACGACGCACTCTGGTCTGCACGCCGGAGGACTTCCCAAGTATCCAGGCACACAAGAGCACACTGCCTGGCCATTAATCTCCCGACATTGGCTATTTGGTCCACATGGAGATGGCCGACATGGTAGTGTAACTGCAGGAGCTGCATAGGAACAAGAGAGCCCTCTGTCAGTCAGATGCATTAGTTAGAAGACATACACAGTACACAGAAGAACTTGAATCGTAGGAGGATGTTCTCTCTCCTCGAGTAACTATTTTATGGAAATAGACCCAGACACTATTCGGACGAGTCACTGGCAAACTTGACTTAGTCCTCAAATTTATGTCGTCAAGAACGAAGGACTCACCCTTATCCTATTCCACATCTCATATTACATGCTAAACGTGAGTGACAAGGTATTGTTAACAGATAACAGAAAGTGGTTCCTCTCCACTACTAGAAACACAAAACAAAAACAGAAAAGCGCTCGACTGTTGGATAGGACTTCTGAATCACCATTTGTTAAGAGTCAAGACCATGGTGACCCCAGAAAGTACTACTTCAAAGGCACTAAATTGGAAGATGGGCGATTACGTACGTGGTACTGGTCGGCACTGGATGAAAGCGTTTCCAGAGGTGCCTTCCGGACAGGTGCAGATGGGGATGTGATTAACTACATCGCACCGAGCATCCTGTCCACAAGTCCCTGGGCAGGGGTCAGCGCACTTGTTCCTGATGCAAGCTTTCGTCCTGTCACAGTCAGTACTCAACACACACTCTGGCCGGCAACCAGTGTATGGGTCTCCTTGATATTCCGGAAGGCAAGTACAACTGCCATCTCGGCATTCGGCGTTAGGCCCACAAGGCGATGGATTGCATGGGTCTGATTCCACAGGTTCTGAAACTGTAGGAATACCGAGAACACAGTCAGTACCACTGTAAGTTCCAATCTGTTGTTGCTAAGCCGCTATATTTATCACATGGCACAATGGCTCTATAAATTACAGATAGCTTACTTGGTGGCTTCGGGAAGCAGTTACTAAACGGGTCTCCAGTGTATCCCTCAGGGCATGTGCAAACTGGGGTGTGATTGATCACACTGCACTGTGCGCCAATGCCACACGACCCTGGACATGGGTCACGACACTTCTCCCTGATACAAGCCCTGTTGCTGGGGCACTCCGAGTTGATGGAGCACTCGGGCCGACAGTTTGGTGGAGCGCCAATGTAGTTTGCCAGGCACGAGCATGAAGGACTGCCACCTGTATCGCGACACTCAGAATATGGCCCACACGGCGATGGGATGCAAGGATTCACAACCACTGGGGCACTCGGCCTCTGAGGTGGAGCTAAAATGAGAAAGGAAACAACGTTCTAGGTCATTCCTGCGCTGTCACCAAGGCTATATTGCAACACACACACCAGAAAAACCTAATGCTCCAGAATCTTACGTGGAATTGGATGGCATCTGGCGAAGGGGTCTCCGGTATATCCTTGTTTGCAGCTGCATATTGGGCTGTGGTTGATCACCTGGCAGCGAGTATTGAGGCCACACGGCCCAGGGCAAGGGTCCACACACTTCTGGTTCACACAGGCTCGATTCTGCGGGCATTCAGAGCTAACCACACACTCCGGTCTGCATCCTGGTGGACTGCCAATGTACGACGGTAGGCACGAGCACACAGCCTGCCCATTCACTTGGCGGCATTGGCTGTTTGGACCACATGGCGATGGGTTGCATGGATCTCCCGGTTCAGCTACCACAGCTGTGCAATACAAGAGCTCGTCAGTCATATAAATACAATCGAAAGAAGACTTGCTTACAAAATAACTCAATCCAGACAGAGAAAAGATTTCAGAGGAAAGAATAATATAGAAGTTGGCTCCTTACGTTCGCTAGCCTGCACCGTGCAGTATCGGAACGGGTCTCCAGTGTATCCTGGCCGGCAAGTGCACGATGGCAGGTGATTGACAACCTGGCAGTCTGCGTTCGGGCCACATGTGCCAGGGCACGGGTCTTGGCACTTGTTACGGATACATGCCTTGTTGGGAGCACAGTCAGTGTTTACCACACATTCTGGCCGGCAGCCTTCGTATGGGTTGCCCACATACTCTGGTAGACAAGTGCAAGATCCGGCGCCATTCTGTTCCCTACACACTGCATTCGAACCACATGGCGACGGAGAGCAGGGCGTCGGTCTTTCCTGCGGCGCGGCCACAGCTGAAATCCACATGTTACATTTACTGTCGGTTACATTTACTCTCTGCACAAACGTGCATTTACAACCACACAAATGGAAAAGAAGTTAAATAGGACTCAATTCTTACGCTGCACAAAGCACTGAGAGAATGGGTCTCCAGTGTATCCAACTGCACACACACATGTAGGCGTGTGGCTGACCACTCGGCACTCTGCATTCGACCCACAAGCTCCTGGACAGGGGTCTTTGCACTTCTGCCCGATACAGGCCAGATGGCTGGCACACTCGCTGTTGCTGATGCACTCGGGCCGGCAGTTTGGAGGCGAGCCCTTGAATTCTGGCAGGCATGAACATGATGGGCTGTCTCCAGCTACCTTGCACTGAGCATTTGGACCACATGGTGAAGGCTGGCAAGGGTTCACTGGCTCGCTGACCACAGGGTTCTCAGCTACATGAGGGCAAAACGAATATGTGAGAACATTAACGCGGCACATCGACATAAAATTTACAAGGTACCAACTATGACATCAGTACAAAGCAAAACTTTCGTCAATCTGGTGCTTACGTATGGGCAGACATCTGGAGAACGGATCGCCGGTGTAACGAGGTGGACAGCTACAAATTGGGTTGTGATTGACCACCTCACAACGCGCTCCAATTCCACACGTTCCTGGGCAGGGATTCCTACATTTCTGGTTACTACATGCTTCGTTCTGGCTGCAATCGGAGCTCACGACGCACTCTGGTCTGCACGCCGGAGGACTTCCCAAGTATCCAGGCACACAAGAGCACACTGCCTGGCCATTAATCTCCCGACATTGGCTATTTGGTCCACATGGAGATGGCCGACATGGTAGTGTAACTGCAGGAGCTGCATAGGAACAAGAGAGCCCTCTGTCAGTCAGATGCATTAGTTAGAAGACATACACAGTACACAGAAGAACTTGAATCGTAGGAGGATGTTCTCTCTCCTCGAGTAACTATTTTATGGAAATAGACCCAGACACTATTCGGACGAGTCACTGGCAAACTTGACTTAGTCCTCAAATTTATGTCGTCAAGAACGAAGGACTCACCCTTATCCTATTCCACATCTCATATTACATGCTAAACGTGAGTGACAAGGTATTGTTAACAGATAACAGAAAGTGGTTCCTCTCCACTACTAGAAACACAAAACAAAAACAGAAAAGCGCTCGACTGTTGGATAGGACTTCTGAATCACCATTTGTTAAGAGTCAAGACCATGGTGACCCCAGAAAGTACTACTTCAAAGGCACTAAATTGGAAGATGGGCGATTACGTACGTGGTACTGGTCGGCACTGGATGAAAGCGTTTCCAGAGGTGCCTTCCGGACAGGTGCAGATGGGGATGTGATTAACTACATCGCACCGAGCATCCTGTCCACAAGTCCCTGGGCAGGGGTCAGCGCACTTGTTCCTGATGCAAGCTTTCGTCCTGTCACAGTCAGTACTCAACACACACTCTGGCCGGCAACCAGTGTATGGGTCTCCTTGATATTCCGGAAGGCAAGTACAACTGCCATCTCGGCATTCGGCGTTAGGCCCACAAGGCGATGGATTGCATGGGTCTGATTCCACAGGTTCTGAAACTGTAGGAATACCGAGAACACAGTCAGTACCACTGTAAGTTCCAATCTGTTGTTGCTAAGCCGCTATATTTATCACATGGCACAATGGCTCTATAAATTACAGATAGCTTACTTGGTGGCTTCGGGAAGCAGTTACTAAACGGGTCTCCAGTGTATCCCTCAGGGCATGTGCAAACTGGGGTGTGATTGATCACACTGCACTGTGCGCCAATGCCACACGACCCTGGACATGGGTCACGACACTTCTCCCTGATACAAGCCCTGTTGCTGGGGCACTCCGAGTTGATGGAGCACTCGGGCCGACAGTTTGGTGGAGTGCCAATGTAGTTTGCCAGGCACGAGCATGAAGGACTGCCACCTGTATCGCGACACTCAGAATATGGCCCACACGGCGATGGGATGCAAGGATTCACAACCACTGGGGCACTCGGCCTCTGAGGTGGAGCTAAAATGAGAAAGGAAACAACGTTCTAGGTCATTCCTGCGCTGTCACCAAGGCTATATTGCAACACACACACCAGAAAAACCTAATGCTCCAGAATCTTACGTGGAATTGGATGGCATCTGGCGAAGGGGTCTCCGGTATATCCTTGTTTGCAGCTGCATATTGGGCTGTGGTTGATCACCTGGCAGCGAGTATTGAGGCCACACGGCCCAGGGCAAGGGTCCACACACTTCTGGTTCACACAGGCTCGATTCTGCGGGCATTCAGAGCTAACCACACACTCCGGTCTGCATCCTGGTGGACTGCCAATGTACGACGGTAGGCACGAGCACACAGCCTGCCCATTCACTTGGCGGCATTGGCTGTTTGGACCACATGGCGATGGGTTGCATGGATCTCCCGGTTCAGCTACCACAGCTGTGCAATACAAGAGCTCGTCAGTCATATAAATACAATCGAAAGAAGACTTGCTTACAAAATAACTCAATCCAGACAGAGAAAAGATTTCAGAGGAAAGAATAATATAGAAGTTGGCTCCTTACGTTCGCTAGCCTGCACCGTGCAGTATCGGAACGGGTCTCCAGTGTATCCTGGCCGGCAAGTGCACGATGGCAGGTGATTGACAACCTGGCAGTCTGCGTTCGGGCCACATGTGCCAGGGCACGGGTCTTGGCACTTGTTACGGATACATGCCTTGTTGGGAGCACAGTCAGTGTTTACCACACATTCTGGCCGGCAGCCTTCGTATGGGTTGCCCACATACTCTGGTAGACAAGTGCAAGATCCGGCGCCATTCTGTTCCCTACACACTGCATTCGAACCACATGGCGACGGAGAGCAGGGCGTCGGTCTTTCCTGCGGCGCGGCCACAGCTGAAATCCACATGTTACATTTACTGTCGGTTACATTTACTCTCTGCACAAACGTGCATTTACAACCACACAAATGGAAAAGAAGTTAAATAGGACTCAATTCTTACGCTGCACAAAGCACTGAGAGAATGGGTCTCCAGTGTATCCAACTGCACACACACATGTAGGCGTGTGGCTGACCACTCGGCACTCTGCATTCGACCCACAAGCTCCTGGACAGGGGTCTTTGCACTTCTGCCCGATACAGGCCAGATGGCTGGCACACTCGCTGTTGCTGATGCACTCGGGCCGGCAGTTTGGAGGCGAGCCCTTGAATTCTGGCAGGCATGAACATGATGGGCTGTCTCCAGCTACCTTGCACTGAGCATTTGGACCACATGGTGAAGGCTGGCAAGGGTTCACTGGCTCGCTGACCACAGGGTTCTCAGCTACATGAGGGCAAAACGAATATGTGAGAACATTAACGCGGCACATCGACATAAAATTTACAAGGTACCAACTATGACATCAGTACAAAGCAAAACTTTCGTCAATCTGGTGCTTACGTATGGGCAGACATCTGGAGAACGGATCGCCGGTGTAACGAGGTGGACAGCTACAAATTGGGTTGTGATTGACCACCTCACAACGCGCTCCAATTCCACACGTTCCTGGGCAGGGATTCCTACATTTCTGGTTACTACATGCTTCGTTCTGGCTGCAATCGGAGCTCACGACGCACTCTGGTCTGCACGCCGGAGGACTTCCCAAGTATCCAGGCACACAAGAGCACACTGCCTGGCCATTAATCTCCCGACATTGGCTATTTGGTCCACATGGAGATGGCCGACATGGTAGTGTAACTGCAGGAGCTGCATAGGAACAAGAGAGCCCTCTGTCAGTCAGATGCATTAGTTAGAAGACATACACAGTACACAGAAGAACTTGAATCGTAGGAGGATGTTCTCTCTCCTCGAGTAACTATTTTATGGAAATAGACCCAGACACTATTCGGACGAGTCACTGGCAAACTTGACTTAGTCCTCAAATTTACGTCGTCAAGAACGAAGGACTCACCCTTATCCTATTCCACATCTCATATTACATGCTAAACGTGAGCGACAAGGTATTGTTAACAGATAACGGAAAGTGGTTCCTCTCCACTACTAGAAACACAAAACAAAAACAGAAAAGCGCTCGACTGTTGGATAGGACTTCTGAATCACCATTTGTTAAGAGTCAAGACCATGGTGACCCCAGAAAGTACTACTTCAAAGGCACTAAATTGGAAGATGGGCGATTACGTACGTGGTACTGGTCGGCACTGGATGAAAGCGTTTCCAGAGGTGCCTTCCGGACAGGTGCAGATGGGGATGTGATTAACTACATCGCACCGAGCATCCTGTCCACAAGTCCCTGGGCAGGGGTCAGCGCACTTGTTCCTGATGCAAGCTTTCGTCCTGTCACAGTCAGTACTCAACACACACTCTGGCCGGCAACCAGTGTATGGGTCTCCTTGATATTCCGGAAGGCAAGTACAACTGCCATCTCGGCATTCGGCGTTAGGCCCACAAGGCGATGGATTGCATGGGTCTGATTCCACAGGTTCTGAAACTGTAGGAATACCGAGAACACAGTCAGTACCACTGTAAGTTCCAATCTGTTGTTGCTAAGCCGCTATATTTATCACATGGCACAATGGCTCTATAAATTACAGATAGCTTACTTGGTGGCTTCGGGAAGCAGTTACTAAACGGGTCTCCAGTGTATCCCTCAGGGCATGTGCAAACTGGGGTGTGATTGATCACACTGCACTGTGCGCCAATGCCACACGACCCTGGACATGGGTCACGACACTTCTCCCTGATACAAGCCCTGTTGCTGGGGCACTCCGAGTTGATGGAGCACTCGGGCCGACAGTTTGGTGGAGCGCCAATGTAGTTTGCCAGGCACGAGCATGAAGGACTGCCACCTGTATCGCGACACTCAGAATATGGCCCACACGGCGATGGGATGCAAGGATTCACAACCACTGGGGCACTCGGCCTCTGAGGTGGAGCTAAAATGAGAAAGGAAACAACGTTCTAGGTCATTCCTGCGCTGTCACCAAGGCTATATTGCAACACACACACCAGAAAAACCTAATGCTCCAGAATCTTACGTGGAATTGGATGGCATCTGGCGAAGGGGTCTCCGGTATATCCTTGTTTGCAGCTGCATATTGGGCTGTGGTTGATCACCTGGCAGCGAGTATTGAGGCCACACGGCCCAGGGCAAGGGTCCACACACTTCTGGTTCACACAGGCTCGATTCTGCGGGCATTCAGAGCTAACCACACACTCCGGTCTGCATCCTGGTGGACTGCCAATGTACGACGGTAGGCACGAGCACACAGCCTGCCCATTCACTTGGCGGCATTGGCTGTTTGGACCACATGGCGATGGGTTGCATGGATCTCCCGGTTCAGCTACCACAGCTGTGCAATACAAGAGCTCGTCAGTCATATAAATACAATCGAAAGAAGACTTGCTTACAAAATAACTCAATCCAGACAGAGAAAAGATTTCAGAGGAAAGAATAATATAGAAGTTGGCTCCTTACGTTCGCTAGCCTGCACCGTGCAGTATCGGAACGGGTCTCCAGTGTATCCTGGCCGGCAAGTGCACGATGGCAGGTGATTGACAACCTGGCAGTCTGCGTTCGGGCCACATGTGCCAGGGCACGGGTCTTGGCACTTGTTACGGATACATGCCTTGTTGGGAGCACAGTCAGTGTTTACCACACATTCTGGCCGGCAGCCTTCGTATGGGTTGCCCACATACTCTGGTAGACAAGTGCAAGATCCGGCGCCATTCTGTTCCCTACACACTGCATTCGAACCACATGGCGACGGAGAGCAGGGCGTCGGTCTTTCCTGCGGCGCGGCCACAGCTGAAATCCACATGTTACATTTACTGTCGGTTACATTTACTCTCTGCACAAACGTGCATTTACAACCACACAAATGGAAAAGAAGTTAAATAGGACTCAATTCTTACGCTGCACAAAGCACTGAGAGAATGGGTCTCCAGTGTATCCAACTGCACACACACATGTAGGCGTGTGGCTGACCACTCGGCACTCTGCATTCGACCCACAAGCTCCTGGACAGGGGTCTTTGCACTTCTGCCCGATACAGGCCAGATGGCTGGCACACTCGCTGTTGCTGATGCACTCGGGCCGGCAGTTTGGAGGCGAGCCCTTGAATTCTGGCAGGCATGAACATGATGGGCTGTCTCCAGCTACCTTGCACTGAGCATTTGGACCACATGGTGAAGGCTGGCAAGGGTTCACTGGCTCGCTGACCACAGGGTTCTCAGCTACATGAGGGCAAAACGAATATGTGAGAACATTAACGCGGCACATCGACATAAAATTTACAAGGTACCAACTATGACATCAGTACAAAGCAAAACTTTTGTCAATCTGGTGCTTACGTATGGGCAGACATCTGGAGAACGGATCGCCGGTGTAACGAGGTGGACAGCTACAAATTGGGTTGTGATTGACCACCTCACAACGCGCTCCAATTCCACACGTTCCTGGGCAGGGATTCCTACATTTCTGGTTACTACATGCTTCGTTCTGGCTGCAATCGGAGCTCACGACGCACTCTGGTCTGCACGCCGGAGGACTTCCCAAGTATCCAGGCACACAAGAGCACACTGCCTGGCCATTAATCTCCCGACATTGGCTATTTGGTCCACATGGAGATGGCCGACATGGTAGTGTAACTGCAGGAGCTGCATAGGAACAAGAGAGCCCTCTGTCAGTCAGATGCATTAGTTAGAAGACATACACAGTACACAGAAGAACTTGAATCGTAGGAGGATGTTCTCTCTCCTCGAGTAACTATTTTATGGAAATAGACCCAGACACTATTCGGACGAGTCACTGGCAAACTTGACTTAGTCCTCAAATTTACGTCGTCAAGAACGAAGGACTCACCCTTATCCTATTCCACATCTCATATTACATGCTAAACGTGAGCGACAAGGTATTGTTAACAGATAACAGAAAGTGGTTCCTCTCCACTACTAGAAACACAAAACAAAAACAGAAAAGCGCTCGACTGTTGGATAGGGCTTCTGAATCACCATTTGTTAAGAGTCAAGACCATGGTGACCCCAGAAAGTACTACTTCAAAGGCACTAAATTGGAAGATGGGCGATTACGTACGTGGTACTGGTCGGCACTGGATGAAAGCGTTTCCAGAGGTGCCTTCCGGACAGGTGCAGATGGGGATGTGATTAACTACATCGCACCGAGCATCCTGTCCACAAGTCCCTGGGCAGGGGTCAGCGCACTTGTTCCTGATGCAAGCTTTCGTCCTGTCACAGTCAGTACTCAACACACACTCTGGCCGGCAACCAGTGTATGGGTCTCCTTGATATTCCGGAAGGCAAGTACAACTGCCATCTCGGCATTCGGCGTTAGGCCCACAAGGCGATGGATTGCATGGGTCTGATTCCACAGGTTCTGAAACTGTAGGAATACCGAGAACACAGTCAGTACCACTGTAAGTTCCAATCTGTTGTTGCTAAGCCGCTATATTTATCACATGGCACAATGGCTCTATAAATTACAGATAGCTTACTTGGTGGCTTCGGGAAGCAGTTACTAAACGGGTCTCCAGTGTATCCCTCAGGGCATGTGCAAACTGGGGTGTGATTGATCACACTGCACTGTGCGCCAATGCCACACGACCCTGGACATGGGTCACGACACTTCTCCCTGATACAAGCCCTGTTGCTGGGGCACTCCGAGTTGATGGAGCACTCGGGCCGACAGTTTGGTGGAGCGCCAATGTAGTTTGCCAGGCACGAGCATGAAGGACTGCCACCTGTATCGCGACACTCAGAATATGGCCCACACGGCGATGGGATGCAAGGATTCACAACCACTGGGGCACTCGGCCTCTGAGGTGGAGCTAAAATGAGAAAGGAAACAACGTTCTAGGTCATTCCTGCGCTGTCACCAAGGCTATATTGCAACACACACACCAGAAAAACCTAATGCTCCAGAATCTTACGTGGAATTGGATGGCATCTGGCGAAGGGGTCTCCGGTATATCCTTGTTTGCAGCTGCATATTGGGCTGTGGTTGATCACCTGGCAGCGAGTATTGAGGCCACACGGCCCAGGGCAAGGGTCCACACACTTCTGGTTCACACAGGCTCGGTTCTGCGGGCATTCGGAGCTCACCACACACTCTGGTCTACAGCCTGGTGGACTGCCAATGTACGACGGTTGGCATGAGCACACAGCCTGCCCATTCACTTGGCGACATTGGCTGTTAGGACCACATGGCGATGGGCTGCACGGATCTCCTGGTTCAGCTACCACAGCTGCGCAATAGAAGGGCCAGTCAGCCATACAAATACAACCGAAAGAACACATGGTTACCAAATAACTCACTCCACAGAGATAAAGTATTTCAGCAGAGAAATTGGTCCTTACGTTCGCTAGCCTGCACTGTGCAGTATCGGAACGGGTCTCCAGTGTATCCCGGCCGGCATGTGCACGATGGCAGGTGATTAACCACCTGGCAGTCTGCATTCGGGCCACACGTGCCGGGGCATGGGTCTTGGCACTTGTTACGAATACATGCCCTGTTGGGAGCACAGTCAGTGTTCACCACGCACTCTGGCCGACAGCCTTCGTACGGATTGCCCACATACTCTGGTAGACAAGTGCAAGATCCAGCGCCATTCTGTTCCCTACACACTGCATTCGAACCACACGGCGACGGAGAGCAGGGCGTTGGCCTCTCCTGGGGCACGGCTACAGCTGAAAGCCACAAGTCACAATTATCCTCTGCACGAACTTGCATCCACAATCGCACAAATACAAGAGAAATGACTCAGGAGTTCATTCTTACGTTGTACAAAGCACTGAGAGAACGGGTCTCCAGTGTATCCGACCACACAGACACACGTAGGCGTGTGGCTGACCACTCGGCACTCAGCATTTGATCCACAAGCTCCAGGACAGGGGTCTTTGCACTTCTGCCCCATACAGGCCAGATGGCTGGCACACTCGCTGTTGCTGACGCACTCAGGCCGACAGTTTGGTGGCGAGCCTTTGAATTCTGGCAGGCACGAGCAAGAGGGGCTGTCTCCAGCTACCTTGCACTGAGCATTTGGACCACAAGGTGACGGCTGGCAAGGGTTCACTGGCTTGCTCACCGGCGAATCAGCTGCATGAGGGAAAAACCAATGTGTGAGAAGAACAAAGTAGTAGCTTACATTGTTTTCTGATATGACAGGAAGAAATGTTTCATCAGTATGGTTCTTACGTATGGGCTGGCATCTGGTGAACGGGTCTCCCGTGTGGCGCGGTGGACAGCTACAGATAGGGTTGTGATTCACCACCTGACACTTAGCCCCAATTCCACACGTTCCTGGGCAAGGATTTCTACATTTCTGGTTGCTGCAGGCTTCATTCTGGCTGCAATCGGAACTCACAACGCACTCTGGCCTGCACGCCGGTGGGCTTCCAAGGTAGCCCGGCACACATGAACATACAGCCTGGCCGTTAATCTCCCGACATTGGCTGTTGGGACCGCATGGAGACGGGTTGCATGGCTGTGTTGCCACGGGAGCTGTGTAAAAAGACAATTGAAATTACTCCATTTACTCTGTCCAGTTTATCATTATTCTACTGAATGCGAAGATAGCGAACTACATTACATTTGTTGTGTATTTTCGTGTTATCAGCGAATTGTTCAATGCTCTTACGGACGATGTTGGCGTAATAAAAGTATACTCTTAAGAGAAATAAAAGTAGTATAGGGGTGCGTATTCAAGTACAGAGATATCTACACAGGCAGAATACGTCCTTGCGGATGGCAACACCTACATGAGATAATAAACGTTTGGCGTAGTTGTCAGATCGATTACTGGTCCTCCAATGGCAAGTTGTCTAGATGTAAGTGAGATTGAACGTCGTGGTATAGTTGGCTTATTAGGAATGGGACACAGCATCTCCGAGATAGCAACGAAGTGGGGATTATCCCGTACGACCATTTCACGTGTGTATCGTGATTACCAAGAATGCGGTAAAACATGAAATCTTCGACTTCGCTGCGGCCGGAGAAAGATCCTGTAAGAAGGGGACTAACGACGACTGAAAGGAATCGTTCATCGTGACAGAAGTGCAACGCTTCCGCAAATTGCTGGAGATTTCAATGTTGGCCATCAATCAGTGTCAGCATGCGAACCTTTCAAAGAAAAATCATCGATATGGGCTTTGCAAGCCGAAGGCTCGCCCGTGTGCCCTGGATGACTGCACTACACTACTTTCCCAACGCCTCGCCTAAGACCGTAAACACCGACATTGGACTGTTGATGACAGGAAACATGTAGCCTAGTCGGACGAGTCTCGTTTCAAGTTGTATTGACCGGATGGTCGTGTAGGGGTAGGGAGATAACCTTACGAGTCCATGGACCCTGCATGTCACGAGGAGATTATTCAAGCTGGTGAAGGCTCTGCAACCGGCCGTTGCGGTCGAGCGGTTGTAGGCGCTTCAGTCCGCACCCGCGCTGCTGCTACGGTGGCAGGTTCGAATCCTGCCTCGGGCATGGATGTGTGTGATGTCCTTAGGTTAGTTAGGTTTAAGTAGTTCTATGTCTAGTGGACTGATGACATCAGATGTTAAGTCCCATAGTGCTTAGAGCCATTTGAACCATTTTGGAGGTTCTGCAATGGTGTGGAGCGTGAGCAATTGGAGTGATATGGGATAATTGATACGTCTCGATACGACTCTGATAGGTGACATGTACGTAAGTATACCGTCTGAACACATGAACCATTTCATGTCCATTGTGCATTCCGACGAACTTGTACAGTTACAGTAGGACAATGCGACACCCCACAGGTACAGATTAGCTGCAGAGTTGCTCCAGGAACACTCTTATGAGATTAAAAACATCCGCTGGCCACCAAACTCCCCAGACAGGAGTGCTGGGATGCATTGCAACGTGCTGTTCGTAACAGATCTCCACCCTCTAAGACACCTACCGATTTATAGACAGCCCTGCAGAATTCATGGTGTCTATTTCCACCAGCCCTGATTCATACATTAGTCCAGTCCATGCCACGTCGTGTTGCGGCAATTGTGCATATTCGCGGGGGCCCTACACCATATTACGCTGGTGTACCAGGTTATTTGGCTCTTCAGTGTATGTTAAACGTAGAGGATCGATAGGAAATAAGCGATGGTGGATGTACCTTGCCGTGTAGCACAGCATCCGGAGTGTGGGAGACAATCAGTAACTTCTTGTGACACTCTGACGACGAGGAAGCTCTAACCACGCATAGCATGCAAGGCAGCTAACTTGCAAACTGTGTTGGCCTTAAGCTCAATGATGTAATCTAAAGTCCGCTTGTGTTTCAAATATCTTATGTAATATGAAAAACGTGTATGACCGAGGATATCAAGCACCACATGGGAACTTTCTTGCATAGTACAAGCAAAACACAAGAGTTATTACTTGTGTTGAAATACAGGGACATCTACATCAGTAAATATACACCGTCTCGCATTGAGGTGCTAAGACTCTAAGAAGTTTAGTTACGTCGAATAGCATTGTTGTGTATTTCAACAAATACTATGGGTGTTCGCGTCAGTAATTAAGATAGCGAGGAGAAGGAGTTAATTCTAAATTATAGTTATTTATCTCGTTTAGCAGACCTCTTGCGTGAGCTGGAATGATGCATTCCCAACACTATCCAAGTGATTTTAGCCATCAGCACCACAAGGCGTGGATAAAAGAGTAAACTACACAGTCTGCATTTTTTAAATTTTCATTATTTCCACCTGAATTGTCTTTCATATTCTTAGAAAATAAGTTGTTAAAATAAAATCAAAACCTTTTTGATCTCGTATGAAAATCGGAATCGCTACACTGCAGGCAATTGATGAATTATACTCACTCTCTTCAGCGAACATCACAGCCTAACTTAGTCATTTTCGGCTGAAATTATTCAAACAAATTCACAAAAACTGTTCGAAATATAAATGATAAGATGTCAAACTTGATTAGCTTCAAATCAATTCTAACCACCCAACATAAATTCGAAAAAATCAATGTCAAAAAGCCTCATAATGTGTTTTCCATTCTTAAGGTGATATCTAACTTAATGCAGGTAAACCCACACATTTTTAATAGGGGTTGGAAAGGAACACATAGACCTGATGGAACAGGACAAGGAATAGTTCTTGTACAACTGAAAGTGCAACGACCGTCTGACTGAATGTATTACGTCCAAATGTAGGGAAAACAAACTTGCCTGTCCAACCACCTACCGACATCATGAGGAAAGACAAGTTTGATCTGGCAGGCCCTGAATTGTATAAGCCATGTTAGTTGCCTATGTTTCACCACCACTGCATATTTGTACCACAGAGCGTTTTATTGAAATAATGCAATAAGGCAAAGAAAACGGTGGGGCTACCATACACCTATGAGCCACTGTCCGTTTGGGATGCTTGACTACTGATTTAGCTCTGCAGCTCCACCGCTTTGATGTTGAAATGGAGCAGGAAAAAGCTGTGTGCGCAAAAAGCAGTGGAGCGTGGCTATACACGCCGGTTTCTCGGAACTCACAGTTCAGTTGGCGAAGAGAGGGACGATCATCCATCTGCTGAGCATTAGAGACACAATAAAGCATAGAAGGAAGAATTTTCCTTGTATAAAGGTAAAACACGTTAGTCCTTTGGAAGTAACATATTGCGTAGTGAGGTAACATTCCAAAGACAACAGTGGTGATGATAACGATCACCATGACAAGGCGAGGCATAGCCGCTGAACGTTCCCAACCATATGAAAGACAGCCGCCGAAAACCCCACAGTTTGGAAAGGTCTTCTTTATGAGCAAACCAACAGTGAATAAGAGAAATGAGAGCGTGACAGGTACATTTATATTTATTGTGAGAGAATTTCCATACGCGAATGTCCAGACCGTTCCTCCCAACCCCCACAACAGATGCTGACGGAGTAGATCACTATATATCTGGTACATACGTGGAATAGGCCGGCACTGAATGAAGGCATTTCCAGAGGTGCCTTCTGGACAGGTACAGATGGGGATATGGTTGACTACGTCGCATCGAGCACCCTGTCCACAAGTTCCTGGGCAGGGGTCAGCACACTTGTTCCTGATGCAAGCTTTCGTCCTGTCACAATCAGTACTCAACACGCACTCTGGCCGGCAACCAGTGTATGGGTCTCCTTGGTATTCTGGAAGACAAGTACAACTGCCATCTCGGCATTCGGCGTTAGGCCCGCAAGGCGAAGGATTGCACGGGTCCGATTCCACAGGTTCTGCAACTGTAAGCAATTTGAAGAACGAAGTGAGTTTGACGTGAACACAATCTGGAGTTTCTACTTCCACATGAAATTAATTTGAAATCATACTTGGCGTAGCTTAAGCTTTCTTACTTGTCGGTTTTGGGAAGCAGTTGGTGAATGGATCTCCTGTGTACCCCTCAGGGCATGTGCACACTGGAGTGTGGTTGATCACACTGCACTGTGCGCCAATGCCACACGACCCAGGACATGGGTCACGACACTTCTCCCGGATACAAGCCCTGTTGCTGGGGCACTCCGAGTTGATGGAGCACTCGGGACGGCAGTTTGGTGGAGCGCCAATGTAATTTGCCAGGCATGAGCATGAAGGATTGCCACCTGTATCACGACATTCAGAATACGGCCCACATGGTGATGGGATGCAAGGATTCACAACTACTGGGGCACTCGGCCTCTGAGGTGGAGCTAAAAAGAGAAAAGAAACAACGTTCTAGGTCAGTCCTGCGCTGTCACCAAGGCTATATTGCATCACACACACTAGAAAAACCTAAGGCTCCAGAAGCTTACGTGGAATTGGATGGCATCTGGCGAAGGGGTCTCCGGTATATCCTTGTTTGCAACTGCATATTGGGCTGTGGTTGATCACCTGGCAGCGAGTATTGAGGCCACACGGCCCAGGGCAAGGGTCCACACACTTCTGGTTCACACAGGCTCGGTTCTGCGGGCATTCGGAGCTCACCACACACTCTGGTCTACAGCCTGGTGGACTGCCAATGTACGACGGTAGGCATGAGCACACAGCCTGCCCATTCACTTGGCGACATTGGCTGTTAGGACCACATGGCGATGGGCTGCACGGATCTCCTGGTTCAGCTACCACAGCTGCGCAATAGAAGGGCCAGTCAGCCATACAAATACAACCGAAAGAACACATGGTTACCAAATAACTCACTCCACAGAGATAAAGTATTTCAGCAGAGAAATTGGTCCTTACGTTCGCTAGCCTGCACTGTGCAGTATCGGAACGGGTCTCCAGTGTATCCCGGCCGGCATGTGCACGATGGCAGGTGATTGACCACCTGGCAGTCTGCATTCGGGCCACACGTGCCGGGGCATGGGTCTTGGCACTTGTTACGAATACATGCCCTGTTGGGAGCACAGTCAGTGTTCACCACGCACTCTGGCCGACAGCCTTCGTACGGATTGCCCACATACTCTGGTAGACAAGTGCAAGATCCAGCGCCATTCTGTTCCCTACACACTGCATTCGAACCACACGGCGACGGAGAGCAGGGCGTTGGCCTCTCCTGGGGCACGGCTACAGCTGAAAGCCACAAGTCACAATTATCCTCTGCACGAACTTGCATCCACAATCGCACAAATACAAGAGAAATGACTCAGGAGTTCATTCTTACGTTGTACAAAGCACTGAGAGAACGGGTCTCCAGTGTATCCGACCACACAGACACACGTAGGCGTGTGGCTGACCACTCGGCACTCAGCATTTGATCCACAAGCTCCAGGACAGGGGTCTTTGCACTTCTGCCCCATACAGGCCAGATGGCTGGCACACTCGCTGTTGCTGACGCACTCAGGCCGACAGTTTGGTGGCGAGCCTTTGAATTCTGGCAGGCACGAGCAAGAGGGGCTGTCTCCAGCTACCTTGCACTGAGCATTTGGACCACAAGGTGACGGCTGGCAAGGGTTCACTGGCTTGCTCACCGGCGAATCAGCTGCATGAGGGAAAAACCAATGTGTGAGAAGAACAAAGTAGTAGCTTACATTGTTTTCTGATATGACAGGAAGAAATGTTTCATCAGTATGGTTCTTACGTATGGGCAGGCATCTGGTGAACGGGTCTCCCGTGTGGCGCGGTGGACAGCTACAGATAGGGTTGTGATTCACCACCTGACACTTAGCCCCAATTCCACACGTTCCTGGGCAAGGATTTCTACATTTCTGGTTGCTGCAGGCTTCATTCTGGCTGCAATCGGAACTCACAACGCACTCTGGCCTGCACGCCGGTGGGCTTCCAAGGTAGCCCGGCACACATGAACATACAGCCTGGCCGTTAATCTCCCGACATTGGCTGTTGGGACCGCATGGAGACGGGTTGCATGGCTGTGTTGCCACGGGAGCTGTGTAAAAAGACAAAAGGGGTTACTCCATTTTGTCTGTCCAAGCTATTACTATTCTACTCAACGCGAAGGTAGTGTATTACATTACATTTATTGTCTATTTTCGAGTTATCAACGTATTGTTCTATACTCTTACAAACGATATTGGCGTGGTCAAGATATATGGTAAGCGTAGAGGATCGATACGAAGTAAGCGGTGCTGGATGTACCTTGCTGTGTAGCACAGCATCCGGAGAGCGCGAGACAATCAGTAACTTCTTGTGACACTCTGACGAAGAATCTCTAACCACGCATTGCATGTCATGCGTTAAGAACAATGGTGTAATCTAAGGTCCGCTTGTGTTTAAAATCTCTTACGTAATCTGGGGAATGCGTTTGACAGCAGATATCAAGAGCCACATGGGCAGTTCCCTCATAGAACCAGCAAAACCCGAGAGTTACTCTTTGTGTTGTATTACTGGGACATCTACATCAGTAAATACAGATTGTCTCACCTTGACCTGCTGAGATTCTGCCAAGTTTAGTTACGTCGATTAGCATTCTTGTGTGTTCCAGTAAATACTATCGGTGTTCGCTTCAATAATTAAGATGGCGAGGTGAAGGAATTAATTCTGAATTATAGTTATTTATCTCGTTTAGCTGACCTCTTGCATGAACTGGAATGATGCATTCCCCACACTATCCAAGTGTTTTTAGCCTTTAGCAACCACAAGGCACGGAGAAAAGTTAAAACTAATCAGTCTACACGGACACTAACAAAACAGTGTCAGTGGCCGGTCTTCACTCTACCGGATGGTCATGTTCTTGAAAACCCATGTACTGGTATTTACCACGGTATCAAGACCGATCTTAATACGAACAGTATACACATGAAAATCTCGTTTAATAGATCTGCTGTTGAAGAATCGCCGCCAGAAGATGATTGAACTTGCATCGAGAATGTTGTCTCTCAGCTAGCGCAGTAACTGTAGCCTCTAGCACACTACAAATACATGTGAGCATTGAGAAAATTGTCAGGAAATATGTTCTCAAGCGAACTGAAGAGTACAGCTTGTTTTGCAAAGTGTTGATGCCTGATGCCTAGAGCTACTAGGATGTCACTTGTCATTTGAGAATTCGATAGGATTGAAGAGGAACTTGACATTCCGCAATGACTTGATAGGCAAAGTGTTGAACACTAAAAACTAGGACAAAGGAGAGAGAGGAAACTCGCTGCTCTTATACGCTCAGACTGACAAGAATGTGGACCAGTCTTAAATATCACGGACGGGCCATCTCTCGGTAAGATTTGCTGCCTGTTGTATTGCATAGCACTGTGTTACTTCAGTCACGGCTTTGATATCAAGAGAACAGTTGCCTGAGATGCTCAAGAATGAAATCAATCAAGGCAAATCCGCAACAGCTCGCCGTACCATTACGAAATACAGACAGTGGCTCCCACGAAAGCGTCGACAGCAGTTCTTCTAGCCGCAATTTGAATTTTCTGTCGAAGCAGATATGTGTGTAGCAACCAAAGAATTCGCGAGGAGGAGAGGCAAGAGAAGAACGGTACCAGTGTGCGCGACAGTCAAGGATGACAGACTCCCTTTTTCGTCAGAACGACATATTCTGCAGCTTCCACAGCAGACAACTACGTGGACACAGAAAGCTAAGTTCTAATCTCACTACATCTGTCGACTGGTAACAATCCGAAACGCCACAACCTGCACACTTTTAGGCCCATAATCCAGTTCTATTAATGCAAAGCTGCCTCGATAGATGGACAACGAATTCCACGCTTCAAAGAGTGACCACACAAATCCTGTTGTATAATTGCTGCTACTTGCACAATGAACACTTCAGTCGCATCTTTTCTAACAGAACGCAGAAAATGAGAAGAATGGACTCTCTCTTACCGGGACAGATACATTCCAGGCGAGTTGCACATAACGCTTTAAGGTGCTATTTAACTTCCTGCACGTAAACCCACATATTCTTAATCGGGTTTGGAAAGGAACACATAGACCTGATGAAAACGGACAAGATATAGTTCTTGTACAACTGAAAGTGCAACGACCGTCTGACTGAATGTATTACGTCCAAATGTAGGGAAAACAAACTTGCCTGTCCAACCACCTACCGACATCATGAGGAAAGACAAGTTTGATCTGGCAGGCCGTGAATTGTGTAAGCCATGTTAGTTGCCTATGTTTCACCACCACTGCATATTTGTACCACAGAGCGTTTTATTGAAATAATACAATCAGGCAAAGAAAACGGTGGGGCTACCATACACCTATGAGCCACTGTCCGTTTGGGATGCTTGACTACTGATTTAGCTCTGCAGCTCCACCGCTTTGATGTTGAAATGGTGCAGGAAAAAGCTGTGTGCGCAAAAAGCAGTGGAGCGTGGCTATACACGCTGGTTTCTCGGAACTCACAGTTCAGTTGGCGTAGAGAGGGACGATCACACATCTGCTGAGCATTAGAGACACAATAAAGCATAGAAGGAAGAATTTTCCTTGTATAAAGGTAAAACACGTTAGTCCTTTGGAAGTAACATATTGCGTAGTAAGGTAACATTCCAAAGACAACAGTGGTGATGATAACGATCACCATGACAAGGCGAGGCATAGCCGCTGAACGTTCCCAACCGTATGAAAGACAGCCGCCGAAAACCCCACAGTTTGGAAAGGTCTTCTTTATGAGCAAACCAACAGTGAATAAGAGAAATGAGAGCGTGACAGGTACATTTATATTTATTGTGAGAGAATTTCCATACGCGAATGTCCAGACCGTTCCTCCCAACCCCCACAACAGATGCTGACGGAGTAGATCACTATATATCTGGTACATACGTGGAATAGGCCGGCACTGAATGAAGGCATTTCCAGAGGTGCCTTCTGGACAGGTACAGATGGGGATGTGGTTGACTACGTCGCATCGAGCACCCTGTCCGCAAGTTCCTGGGCAGGGGTCAGCACACTTGTTCCTGATGCAAGCTTTCGTCCTGTCACAATCAGTACTCAACACGCACTCTGGCCGGCAACCAGTGTATGGGTCTCCTTGGTATTCTGGAAGACAAGTACAACTGCCATCTCGGCATTCGGCGTTAGGCCCGCAAGGCGAAGGATTGCACGGGTCCGATTCCACAGGTTCTGCAACTGTAAGCAATTTGAAGAACGAAGTGAGTTTGACGTGAACACAATCTGGAGTTTCTACTTCCACATGAAATTAATTTGAAATCATACTTTGCGTAGCTTAAGCTTTCTTACTTGTCGGTTTTGGGAAGCAGTTGGTGAATGGATCTCCTGTGTACCCCTCAGGGCATGTGCACACTGGGGTGTGGTTGATCACACTGCACTGTGCGCCAATGCCACACGACCCAGGACATGGGTCACGACACTTCTCCCGGATACAAGCCCTGTTGCTGGGGCACTCCGAGTTGATGGAGCACTCGGGACGGCAGTTTGGTGGAGCGCCAATGTAATTTGCCAGGCATGAGCATGAAGGATTGCCACCTGTATCACGACATTCAGAATACGGCCCACATGGTGATGGGATGCAAGGATTCACAACTACTGGGGCACTCGGCCTCTGAGGTGGAGCTAAAAAGAGAAAAGAAACAACGTTCTAGGTCAGTCCTGCGCTGTCACCAAGGCTATATTGCATCACACACACTAGAAAAACCTAAGGCTCCAGAAGCTTACGTGGAATTGGATGGCATCTGGCGAAGGGGTCTCCGGTATATCCTTGTTTGCAACTGCATATTGGGCTGTGGTTGATCACCTGGCAGCGAGTATTGAGGCCACACGGCCCAGGGCAAGGGTCCACACACTTCTGGTTCACACAGGCTCGGTTCTGCGGGCATTCGGAGCTCACCACACACTCTGGTCTACAGCCTGGTGGACTGCCAATGTACGACGGTAGGCATGAGCACACAGCCTGCCCATTCACTTGGCGACATTGGCTGTTAGGACCACATGGCGATGGGCTGCACGGATCTCCTGGTTCAGCTACCACAGCTGCGCAATAGAAGGGCCAGTCAGCCATACAAATACAACCGAAAGAACACATGGTTACCAAATAACTCACTCCACAGAGATAAAGTATTTCAGCAGAGAAATTGGTCCTTACGTTCGCTAGCCTGCACTGTGCAGTATCGGAACGGGTCTCCAGTGTATCCCGACCGGCATGTGCACGATGGCAGGTGATTGACCACCTGGCAGTCTGCATTCGGGCCACACGTGCCGGGGCATGGGTCTTGGCACTTGTTACGAATACATGCCCTGTTGGGAGCACAGTCAGTGTTCACCACGCACTCTGGCCGACAGCCTTCGTACGGATTGCCCACATACTCTGGTAGACAAGTGCAAGATCCAGCGCCATTCTGTTCCCTACACACTGCATTCGAACCACATGGTGACGGAGAGCAGGGCGTTGGCCTCTCCTGGGGCACGGCTACAGCTGAAAGCCACAAGTCACAATTATCCTCTGCACGAACTTGCATCCACAATCGCACAAATACAAGAGAAATGACTCAGGAGTTCATTCTTACGTTGTACAAAGCACTGAGAGAACGGGTCTCCAGTGTATCCGACCGCACAGACACACGTAGGCGTGTGGCTGACCACTCGGCACTCAGCATTTGATCCACAAGCTCCAGGACAGGGGTCTTTGCACTTCTGCCCCATACAGGCCAGATGGCTGGCACACTCGCTGTTGCTGACGCACTCAGGCCGACAGTTTGGTGGCGAGCCTTTGAATTCTGGCAGGCACGAGCAAGAGGGGCTGTCTCCAGCTACCTTGCACTGAGCATTTGGACCACAAGGTGACGGCTGGCAAGGGTTCACTGGCTTGCTCACCGGCGAATCAGCTGCATGAGGGAAAAACCAATGTGTGAGAAGAACAAAGTAGTAGCTTACATTGTTTTCTGATATGACAGAAAGAAATGTTTCATCAGTATGGTTCTTACGTATGGGCAGGCATCTGGTGAACGGGTCTCCCGTGTGGCGCGGTGGACAGCTACAGATAGGGTTGTGATTCACCACCTGACACTTAGCCCCAATTCCACACGTTCCTGGGCAAGGATTTCTACATTTCTGGTTGCTGCAGGCTTCATTCTGGCTGCAATCGGAACTCACAACGCACTCTGGCCTGCACGCCGGTGGGCTTCCAAGGTAGCCCGGCACACATGAACATACAGCCTGGCCGTTAATCTCCCGACATTGGCTGTTGGGACCGCATGGAGACGGGTTGCATGGCTGTGTTGCCACGGGAGCTGTGTGAAAAGACAAAAGGGGTTACTCCATTTTGTCTGTCCAAGCTATTACTATTCTACTCAACGCGAAGGTAGTGTATTACATTACATTTATTGTCTATTTTCGAGTTATCAACGTATTGTTCTATACTCTTACAAACGATATTGGCGTGGTCAAGATATATGGTAAGCGTAGAGGATCGATACGAAGTAAGCGGTGCTGGATGTACCTTGCTGTGTAGCACAGCATCCGGAGAGCGCGAGACAATCAGTAACTTCTTGTGACACTCTGACGAAGAATCTCTAACCACGCATTGCATGTCATGCGTTAAGAACAATGGTGTAATCTAAGGTCCGCTTGTGTTTAAAATCTCTTACGTAATCTGGGGAATGTGTTTGACAGCAGATATCAAGAGCCACATGGGCAGTTTCCTCATAGAACCAGCAAAACCCGAGAGTTACTCTTTGTGTTGTATTACTGGGACATCTACATCAGTAAATACAGATTGTCTCACCTTGACCTGCTGAGATTCTGCCAAGTTTAGTTACGTCGATTAGCATTCTTGTGTGTTCCAGTAAATACTATCGGTGTTCGCTTCAATAATTAAGATGGCGGGGTGAAGGAATTAATTCTGAATTATAGTTATTTATCTCGTTTAGCTGACCTCTTGCATGAACTGGAATGATGCATTCCCCACACTATCCAAGTGTTTTTAGCCTTTAGCAACCACAAGGCACGGAGAAAAGTTTAAACTAATCAGTCTACACGGACACTAACAAAACAGTGTCAGTGGCCGGTCTTCACTCTACCGGATGGTCATGTTCTTGAAAACCCATGTACTGGTATTTACCACGGTATCAAGACCGATCTTAATACGAACAGTATACACATGAAAATCTCGTTTAATAGATCTGCTGTTGAAGAATCGCCGCCAGAAGATGATTGAACTTGCATCGAGAATGTTGTCTCTCAGCTAGCGCAGTAACTGTAGCCTCTAGCACACTACAAATACATGTGAGCATTGAGAAAATTGTCAGGAAATATGTTCTCAAGCGAACTGAAGAGTACAGCTTGTTTTGCAAAGTGTTGATGCCTGATGCCTAGAGCTACTAGGATGTCACTTGTCATTTGAGAATTCGATAGGATTGAAGAGGAACTTGACATTCCGCAATGACTTGATAGGCAAAGTGCTGAACACTAAAAACTAGGACAAAGGAGAGAGGAAACTCGCTGCTCTTATACACTCAGACTGACAAGAAGGTGGACCAGTCTTAAATATCACGGACGGGCCATCTCTTGGTAAGATTTGCTGCCTCTTGTATTGCATAGCACTGTGTTACTTCAGTCACGGCTTTGATATCAAGAGAACAGTTGCCTGAGATGCTCAAGAATGAAATCAATCAAGGCAAATCCGCAACAGCTCGCCGTACCATTACGAAATACAGACAGTGGCTCCCACGAAAGCGTCGACAGCAGTTCTTCTAGCCGCAATTTGAATTTTCTGTCGAAGCAGATATGTGTGTAGCAACCAAAGAATTCGCGAGGAGGAGAGGCAAGAGAAGAACGGTACCAGTGTGCGCGACAGTCAAGGATGACAGACTCCCTTTTTCGTCAGAACGACATATTCTGCAGCTTCCACAGCAGACAACTACGTGGACACAGAAAGCTAAGTTCTAATCTCACTACATCTATCGACTGGTAACAATCCGAAACGCCACAACCTGCACACTTTTAGGCCCATAATCCAGTTCTATTAATGCAAAGCTGCCTCGATAGATAGACAACGAATTTCACGCTTCAAAGAGTGACCACACAAATCCTGTTGTATAATTGCTGCTACTTGCACAATGAACACTTCAGTCGCATCTTTTCTAACAGAACGCAGAAAATGAGAAGAATGGACTCTCTCTTACCGGGACAGATACATTCCAGGCGAGTTGCACATAACGCTTTAAGGTGCTATTTAACTTCCTGCACGTAAACCCACATATTCTTAATCGGGTTTGGAAAGGAACACATAGACCTGATGAAAACGGACAAGATATAGTTCTTGTACAACTGAAAGTGCAACGACCGTCTGACTGAATGTCTTACGTCCAAATGTAGGGAAAACAAACTTGCCTGTCCAACCATCTACAGACATCATGAGGAAAGACAAGTTTGATCTGGCAGGCCCTGAATTGTGTAAGCCATGTTAGTTGCCTATGTTTCACCACCACTGCATATTTGTACCACAGAGCGTTTTATTGAAATAATGCAATCAGGCAAAGAAAACGGTGGGGCTACCATACACCTATGAGCCACTGTCCGTTTGGGATGCTTGACTACTGATTTAGCTCTGCAGCTCCACCGCTTTGATGTTGAAATGGAGCAGGAAAAAGCTGTGTGCGCAAAAAGCAGTGGAGCGTGGCTATACACGCCGGTTTCTCGGAACTCACAGTTCAGTTGGCGAAGAGAGGGACGATCATCCATCTGCTGAGCATTAGAGACACAATAAAGCATAGAAGGAAGAATTTTCCTTGTATAAAGGTAAAACACGTTAGTCCTTTGGAAGTAACGTATTGCGTAGTGAGGTAACATTCCAAAGACAACAGTGGTGATGATAACGATCACCATGACAAGGCGAGGCATAGCCGCTGAACGTTCCCAACCGTATGAAAGACAGCCGCCGAAAACCCCACAGTTTGGAAAGGTCTTCATTATGAGCAAACCAACAGTGAATAAGAGAAATGAGAGCGTGACAGGTACATTTATATTTATTGTGAGAGAATTTCCATACGCGAATGTCCAGACCGTTCCTCCCAACCCCCACAACAGATGCTGACGGAGTAGATCACTATATATCTGGTACATACGTGGAATAGGCCGGCACTGAATGAAGGCATTTCCAGAGGTGCCTTCTGGACAGGTACAGATGGGGATGTGGTTGACTACGTCGCATCGAGCACCCTGTCCGCAAGTTCCTGGGCAGGGGTCAGCACACTTGTTCCTGATGCAAGCTTTCGTCCTGTCACAATCAGTACTCAACACGCACTCTGGCCGGCAACCAGTGTATGGGTCTCCTTGGTATTCTCGAAGACAAGTACAACTGCCATCTCGGCATTCGGCGTTAGGCCCGCAAGGCGAAGGATTGCACGGGTCCGATTCCACAGGTTCTGCAACTGTAAGCAATTTGAAGAACGAAGTGAGTTTGACGTGAACACAAACTGGAGTTTCTACTTCCACATGAAATTAATTTGAAATCATACTTTGCGTAGCTTAAGCTTTCTTACTTGTCGGTTTTGGGAAGCAGTTGGTGAATGGATCTCCTGTGTACCCCTCAGGGCATGTGCACACTGGGGTGTGGTTGATCACACTGCACTGTGCGCCAATGCCACACGACCCAGGACATGGGTCACGACACTTCTCCCTGATACAAGCCCTGTTGCTGGGGCACTCCGAGTTGATGGAGCACTCGGGACGGCAGTTTGGTGGAGCGCCAATGTAATTTGCCAGGCATGAGCATGAAGGATTGCCACCTGTATCACGACATTCAGAATACGGCCCACATGGTGATGGGATGCAAGGATTCACAACTACTGGGGCACTCGGCCTCTGAGGTGGAGCTAAAAAGAGAAAAGAAACAACGTTCTAGGTCAGTCCTGCGCTGTCACCAAGGCTATATTGCATCACACACACTAGAAAAACCTAAGGCTCCAGAAGCTTACGTGGAATTGGATGGCATCTGGCGAAGGGGTCTCCGGTATATCCTTGTTTGCAACTGCATATTGGGCTGTGGTTGATCACCTGGCAGCGAGTATTGAGGCCACACGGCCCAGGGCAAGGGTCCACACACTTCTGGTTCACACAGGCTCGGTTCTGCGGGCATTCGGAGCTCACCACACACTCTGGTCTACAGCCTGGTGGACTGCCAATGTACGACGGTAGGCATGAGCACACAGCCTGCCCATTCACTTGGCGACATTGGCTGTTAGGACCACATGGCGATGGGCTGCACGGATCTCCTGGTTCAGCTACCACAGCTGCGCAATAGAAGGGCCAGTCAGCCATACAAATACAACCGAAAGAACACATGGTTACCAAATAACTCACTCCACAGAGATAAAGTATTTCAGCAGAGAAATTGGTCCTTACGTTCGCTAGCCTGCACTGTGCAGTATCGGAACGGGTCTCCAGTGTATCCCGGCCGGCATGTGCACGATGGCAGGTGATTGACCACCTGGCAGTCTGCATTCGGGCCACACGTGCCGGGGCATGGGTCTTGGCACTTGTTACGAATACATGCCCTGTTGGGAGCACAGTCAGTGTTCACCACGCACTCTGGCCGACAGCCTTCGTACGGATTGCCCACATACTCTGGTAGACAAGTGCAAGATCCAGCGCCATTCTGTTCCCTACACACTGCATTCGAACCACATGGCGACGGAGAGCAGGGCGTTGGCCTCTCCTGGGGCACGGCTACAGCTGAAAGCCACAAGTCACAATTATCCTCTGCACGAACTTGCATCCACAATCGCACAAATACAAGAGAAATGACTCAGGAGTTCATTCTTACGTTGTACAAAGCACTGAGAGAACGGGTCTCCAGTGTATCCAACCGCACACACACACGTAGGCGTGTGGCTGACCACTCGGCACTCAGCATTTGATCCACAAGCTCCGGGACAGGGGTCTTTGCACTTCTGCCCCATACAGGCCAGATGGCTGGCACACTCGCTGTTGCTGACGCACTCAGGCCGACAGTTTGGTGGCGAGCCTTTGAATTCTGGCAGGCACGAGCAAGAGGGGCTGTCTCCAGCTACCTTGCACTGAGCATTTGGACCACAAGGTGACGGCTGGCAAGGGTTCACTGGCTTGCTCACCGGCGAATCAGCTGCATGAGGGAAAAACCAATGTGTGAGAAGAACAAAGTAGTAGCTTACATTGTTTTCTGATATGACAGAAAGAAATGTTTCATCAGTATGGTTCTTACGTATGGGCAGGCATCTGGTGAACGGGTCTCCCGTGTGGCGCGGTGGACAGCTACAGATAGGGTTGTGATTCACCACCTGACACTTAGCCCCAATTCCACACGTTCCTGGGCAAGGATTTCTACATTTCTGGTTGCTGCAGGCTTCATTCTGGCTGCAATCGGAACTCACAACGCACTCTGGCCTGCACGCCGGTGGGCTTCCAAGGTAGCCCGGCACACATGAACATACAGCCTGGCCGTTAATCTCCCGACATTGGCTGTTGGGACCGCATGGAGACGGGTTGCATGGCTGTGTTGCCACGGGAGCTGTGTGAAAAGACAAAAGGGGTTACTCCATTTTGTCTGTCCAAGCTATTACTATTCTACTCAACGCGAAGGTAGTGTATTACATTACATTTATTGTCTATTTTCGAGTTATCAACGTATTGTTCTATACTCTTACAAACGATATTGGCGTGGTCAAGATATATGGTAAGCGTAGAGGATCGATACGAAGTAAGCGGTGCTGGATGTACCTTGCTGTGTAGCACAGCATCCGGAGAGCGCGAGACAATCAGTAACTTCTTGTGACACTCTGACGAAGAATCTCTAACCACGCATTGCATGTCATGCGTTAAGAACAATGGTGTAATCTAAGGTCCGCTTGTGTTTAAAATCTCTTACGTAATCTGGGGAATGTGTTTGACAGCAGATATCAAGAGCCACATGGGCAGTTTCCTCATAGAACCAGCAAAACCCGAGAGTTACTCTTTGTGTTGTATTACTGGGACATCTACATCAGTAAATACAGATTGTCTCACCTTGACCTGCTGAGATTCTGCCAAGTTTAGTTACGTCGATTAGCATTCTTGTGTGTTCCAGTAAATACTATCGGTGTTCGCTTCAATAATTAAGATGGCGGGGTGAAGGAATTAATTCTGAATTATAGTTATTTATCTCGTTTAGCTGACCTCTTGCATGAACTGGAATGATGCATTCCCCACACTATCCAAGTGTTTTTAGCCTTTAGCAACCACAAGGCACGGAGAAAAGTTTAAACTAATCAGTCTACACGGACACTAACAAAACAGTGTCAGTGGCCGGTCTTCACTCTACCGGATGGTCATGTTCTTGAAAACCCATGTACTGGTATTTACCACGGTATCAAGACCGATCTTAATACGAACAGTATACACATGAAAATCTCGTTTAATAGATCTGCTGTTGAAGAATCGCCGCCAGAAGATGATTGAACTTGCATCGAGAATGTTGTCTCTCAGCTAGCGCAGTAACTGTAGCCTCTAGCACACTACAAATACATGTGAGCATTGAGAAAATTGTCAGGAAATATGTTCTCAAGCGAACTGAAGAGTACAGCTTGTTTTGCAAAGTGTTGATGCCTGATGCCTAGAGCTACTAGGATGTCACTTGTCATTTGAGAATTCGATAGGATTGAAGAGGAACTTGACATTCCGCAATGACTTGATAGGCAAAGTGCTGAACACTAAAAACTAGGACAAAGGAGAGAGGAAACTCGCTGCTCTTATACACTCAGACTGACAAGAAGGTGGACCAGTCTTAAATATCACGGACGGGCCATCTCTTGGTAAGATTTGCTGCCTCTTGTATTGCATAGCACTGTGTTACTTCAGTCACGGCTTTGATATCAAGAGAACAGTTGCCTGAGATGCTCAAGAATGAAATCAATCAAGGCAAATCCGCAACAGCTCGCCGTACCATTACGAAATACAGACAGTGGCTCCCACGAAAGCGTCGACAGCAGTTCTTCTAGCCGCAATTTGAATTTTCTGTCGAAGCAGATATGTGTGTAGCAACCAAAGAATTCGCGAGGAGGAGAGGCAAGAGAAGAACGGTACCAGTGTGCGCGACAGTCAAGGATGACAGACTCCCTTTTTCGTCAGAACGACATATTCTGCAGCTTCCACAGCAGACAACTACGTGGACACAGAAAGCTAAGTTCTAATCTCACTACATCTATCGACTGGTAACAATCCGAAACGCCACAACCTGCACACTTTTAGGCCCATAATCCAGTTCTATTAATGCAAAGCTGCCTCGATAGATAGACAACGAATTTCACGCTTCAAAGAGTGACCACACAAATCCTGTTGTATAATTGCTGCTACTTGCACAATGAACACTTCAGTCGCATCTTTTCTAACAGAACGCAGAAAATGAGAAGAATGGACTCTCTCTTACCGGGACAGATACATTCCAGGCGAGTTGCACATAACGCTTTAAGGTGCTATTTAACTTCCTGCACGTAAACCCACATATTCTTAATCGGGTTTGGAAAGGAACACATAGACCTGATGAAAACGGACAAGATATAGTTCTTGTACAACTGAAAGTGCAACGACCGTCTGACTGAATGTCTTACGTCCAAATGTAGGGAAAACAAACTTGCCTGTCCAACCATCTACAGACATCATGAGGAAAGACAAGTTTGATCTGGCAGGCCCTGAATTGTGTAAGCCATGTTAGTTGCCTATGTTTCACCACCACTGCATATTTGTACCACAGAGCGTTTTATTGAAATAATGCAATCAGGCAAAGAAAACGGTGGGGCTACCATACACCTATGAGCCACTGTCCGTTTGGGATGCTTGACTACTGGTTTAGCTCTGCAGCTCCACCGCTTTGATGTTGAAATGGAGCAGGAAAAAGCTGTGTGCGCAAAAAGCAGTGGAGCGTGGCTATACACGCCGGTTTCTCGGAACTCACAGTTCAGTTGGCGAAGAGAGGGACGATCATCCATCTGCTGAGCATTAGAGACACAATAAAGCATAGAAGGAAGAATTTTCCTTGTATAAAGGTAAAACACGTTAGTCCTTTGGAAGTAACGTATTGCGTAGTGAGGTAACATTCCAAAGACAACAGTGGTGATGATAACGATCACCATGACAAGGCGAGGCATAGCCGCTGAACGTTCCCAACCGTATGAAAGACAGCCGCCGAAAACCCCACAGTTTGGAAAGGTCTTCATTATGAGCAAACCAACAGTGAATAAGAGAAATGAGAGCGTGACAGGTACATTTATATTTATTGTGAGAGAATTTCCATACGCGAATGTCCAGACCGTTCCTCCCAACCCCCACAACAGATGCTGACGGAGTAGATCACTATATATCTGGTACATACGTGGAATAGGCCGGCACTGAATGAAGGCATTTCCAGAGGTGCCTTCTGGACAGGTACAGATGGGGATGTGGTTGACTACGTCGCATCGAGCACCCTGTCCGCAAGTTCCTGGGCAGGGGTCAGCACACTTGTTCCTGATGCAAGCTTTCGTCCTGTCACAATCAGTACTCAACACGCACTCTGGCCGGCAACCAGTGTATGGGTCTCCTTGGTATTCTCGAAGACAAGTACAACTGCCATCTCGGCATTCGGCGTTAGGCCCGCAAGGCGAAGGATTGCACGGGTCCGATTCCACAGGTTCTGCAACTGTAAGCAATTTGAAGAACGAAGTGAGTTTGACGTGAACACAATCTGGAGTTTCTACTTCCACATGAAATTAATTTGAAATCATACTTTGCGTAGCTTAAGCTTTCTTACTTGTCGGTTTTGGGAAGCAGTTGGTGAATGGATCTCCTGTGTACCCCTCAGGGCATGTGCACACTGGGGTGTGGTTGATCACACTGCACTGTGCGCCAATGCCACACGACCCAGGACATGGGTCACGACACTTCTCCCTGATACAAGCCCTGTTGCTGGGGCACTCCGAGTTGATGGAGCACTCGGGACGGCAGTTTGGTGGAGCGCCAATGTAATTTGCCAGGCATGAGCATGAAGGATTGCCACCTGTATCACGACATTCAGAATACGGCCCACATGGTGATGGGATGCAAGGATTCACAACTACTGGGGCACTCGGCCTCTGAGGTGGAGCTAAAAAGAGAAAAGAAACAACGTTCTAGGTCAGTCCTGCGCTGTCACCAAGGCTATATTGCATCACACACACTAGAAAAACCTAAGGCTCCAGAAGCTTACGTGGAATTGGATGGCATCTGGCGAAGGGGTCTCCGGTATATCCTTGTTTGCAACTGCATATTGGGCTGTGGTTGATCACCTGGCAGCGAGTATTGAGGCCACACGGCCCAGGGCAAGGGTCCACACACTTCTGGTTCACACAGGCTCGGTTCTGCGGGCATTCGGAGCTCACCACACACTCTGGTCTACAGCCTGGTGGACTGCCAATGTACGACGGTAGGCATGAGCACACAGCCTGCCCATTCACTTGGCGACATTGGCTGTTAGGACCACATGGCGATGGGCTGCACGGATCTCCTCGTTCAGCTACCACAGCTGCGCAATAGAAGGGCCAGTCAGCCATACAAATACAACCGAAAGAACACATGGTTACCAAATAACTCACTCCACAGAGATAAAGTATTTCAGCAGAGAAATTGGTCCTTACGTTCGCTAGCCTGCACTGTGCAGTATCGGAACGGGTCTCCAGTGTATCCCGGCCGGCATGTGCACGATGGCAGGTGATTGACCACCTGGCAGTCTGCATTCGGGCCACACGTGCCGGGGCATGGGTCTTGGCACTTGTTACGAATACATGCCCTGTTGGGAGCACAGTCAGTGTTCACCACGCACTCTGGCCGACAGCCTTCGTACGGATTGCCCACATACTCTGGTAGACAAGTGCAAGATCCAGCGCCATTCTGTTCCCTACACACTGCATTCGAACCACATGGCGACGGAGAGCAGGGCGTTGGCCTCTCCTGTGGCACGGCTACAGCTGAAAGCCACAAGTCACAATTATCCTCTGCACGAACTTGCATCCAAAATCGCACAAATACAAGAGAAATGACTCAGGAGTTCATTCTTACGTTGTACAAAGCACTGAGAGAACGGGTCTCCAGTGTATCCAACCGCACACACACACGTAGGCGTGTGGCTGACCACTCGGCACTCAGCATTTGATCCACAAGCTCCGGGACAGGGGTCTTTGCACTTCTGCCCCATACAGGCCAGATGGCTGGCACACTCGCTGTTGCTGACGCACTCAGGCCGACAGTTTGGTGGCGAGCCTTTGAATTCTGGCAGGCACGAGCAAGAGGGGCTGTCTCCAGCTACCTTGCACTGAGCATTTGGACCACAAGGTGACGGCTGGCAAGGGTTCACTGGCTTGCTCACCGGCGAATCAGCTGCATGAGGGAAAAACCAATGTGTGAGAAGAACAAAGTAGTAGCTTACATTGTTTTCTGATATGACAGAAAGAAATGTTTCATCAGTATGGTTCTTACGTATGGGCAGGCATCTGGTGAACGGGTCTCCCGTGTGGCGCGGTGGACAGCTACAGATAGGGTTGTGATTCACCACCTGACACTTAGCCCCAATTCCACACGTTCCTGGGCAAGGATTTCTACATTTCTGGTTGCTGCAGGCTTCATTCTGGCTGCAATCGGAACTCACAACGCACTCTGGCCTGCACGCCGGTGGGCTTCCAAGGTAGCCCGGCACACATGAACATACAGCCTGGCCGTTAATCTCCCGACATTGGCTGTTGGGACCGCATGGAGACGGGTTGCATGGCTGTGTTGCCACGGGAGCTGTGTGAAAAGACAAAAGGGGTTACTCCATTTTGTCTGTCCAAGCTATTACTATTCTACTCAACGCGAAGGTAGTGTATTACATTACATTTATTGTCTATTTTCGAGTTATCAACGTATTGTTCTATACTCTTACAAACGATATTGGCGTGGTCAAGATATATGGTAAGCGTAGAGGATCGATACGAAGTAAGCGGTGCTGGATGTACCTTGCTGTGTAGCACAGCATCCGGAGAGCGCGAGACAATCAGTAACTTCTTGTGACACTCTGACGAAGAATCTCTAACCACGCATTGCATGTCATGCGTTAAGAACAATGGTGTAATCTAAGGTCCGCTTGTGTTTAAAATCTCTTACGTAATCTGGGGAATGTGTTTGACAGCAGATATCAAGAGCCACATGGGCAGTTTCCTCATAGAACCAGCAAAACCCGAGAGTTACTCTTTGTGTTGTATTACTGGGACATCTACATCAGTAAATACAGATTGTCTCACCTTGACCTGCTGAGATTCTGCCAAGTTTAGTTACGTCGATTAGCATTCTTGTGTGTTCCAGTAAATACTATCGGTGTTCGCTTCAATAATTAAGATGGCGGGGTGAAGGAATTAATTCTGAATTATAGTTATTTATCTCGTTTAGCTGACCTCTTGCATGAACTGGAATGATGCATTCCCCACACTATCCAAGTGTTTTTAGCCTTTAGCAACCACAAGGCACGGAGAAAAGTTTAAACTAATCAGTCTACACGGACACTAACAAAACAGTGTCAGTGGCCGGTCTTCACTCTACCGGATGGTCATGTTCTTGAAAACCCATGTACTGGTATTTACCACGGTATCAAGACCGATCTTAATACGAACAGTATACACATGAAAATCTCGTTTAATAGATCTGCTGTTGAAGAATCGCCGCCAGAAGATGATTGAACTTGCATCGAGAATGTTGTCTCTCAGCTAGCGCAGTAACTGTAGCCTCTAGCACACTACAAATACATGTGAGCATTGAGAAAATTGTCAGGAAATATGTTCTCAAGCGAACTGAAGAGTACAGCTTGTTTTGCAAAGTGTTGATGCCTGATGCCTAGAGCTACTAGGATGTCACTTGTCATTTGAGAATTCGATAGGATTGAAGAGGAACTTGACATTCCGCAATGACTTGATAGGCAAAGTGCTGAACACTAAAAACTAGGACAAAGGAGAGAGGAAACTCGCTGCTCTTATACACTCAGACTGACAAGAAGGTGGACCAGTCTTAAATATCACGGACGGGCCATCTCTTGGTAAGATTTGCTGCCTCTTGTATTGCATAGCACTGTGTTACTTCAGTCACGGCTTTGATATCAAGAGAACAGTTGCCTGAGATGCTCAAGAATGAAATCAATCAAGGCAAATCCGCAACAGCTCGCCGTACCATTACGAAATACAGACAGTGGCTCCCACGAAAGCGTCGACAGCAGTTCTTCTAGCCGCAATTTGAATTTTCTGTCGAAGCAGATATGTGTGTAGCAACCAAAGAATTCGCGAGGAGGAGAGGCAAGAGAAGAACGGTACCAGTGTGCGCGACAGTCAAGGATGACAGACTCCCTTTTTCGTCAGAACGACATATTCTGCAGCTTCCACAGCAGACAACTACGTGGACACAGAAAGCTAAGTTCTAATCTCACTACATCTATCGACTGGTAACAATCCGAAACGCCACAACCTGCACACTTTTAGGCCCATAATCCAGTTCTATTAATGCAAAGCTGCCTCGATAGATAGACAACGAATTTCACGCTTCAAAGAGTGACCACACAAATCCTGTTGTATAATTGCTGCTACTTGCACAATGAACACTTCAGTCGCATCTTTTCTAACAGAACGCAGAAAATGAGAAGAATGGACTCTCTCTTACCGGGACAGATACATTCCAGGCGAGTTGCACATAACGCTTTAAGGTGCTATTTAACTTCCTGCACGTAAACCCACATATTCTTAATCGGGTTTGGAAAGGAACACATAGACCTGATGAAAACGGACAAGATATAGTTCTTGTACAACTGAAAGTGCAACGACCGTCTGACTGAATGTCTTACGTCCAAATGTAGGGAAAACAAACTTGCCTGTCCAACCATCTACAGACATCATGAGGAAAGACAAGTTTGATCTGGCAGGCCCTGAATTGTGTAAGCCATGTTAGTTGCCTATGTTTCACCACCACTGCATATTTGTACCACAGAGCGTTTTATTGAAATAATGCAATCAGGCAAAGAAAACGGTGGGGCTACCATACACCTATGAGCCACTGTCCGTTTGGGATGCTTGACTACTGGTTTAGCTCTGCAGCTCCACCGCTTTGATGTTGAAATGGAGCAGGAAAAAGCTGTGTGCGCAAAAAGCAGTGGAGCGTGGCTATACACGCCGGTTTCTCGGAACTCACAGTTCAGTTGGCGAAGAGAGGGACGATCATCCATCTGCTGAGCATTAGAGACACAATAAAGCATAGAAGGAAGAATTTTCCTTGTATAAAGGTAAAACACGTTAGTCCTTTGGAAGTAACGTATTGCGTAGTGAGGTAACATTCCAAAGACAACAGTGGTGATGATAACGATCACCATGACAAGGCGAGGCATAGCCGCTGAACGTTCCCAACCGTATGAAAGACAGCCGCCGAAAACCCCACAGTTTGGAAAGGTCTTCATTATGAGCAAACCAACAGTGAATAAGAGAAATGAGAGCGTGACAGGTACATTTATATTTATTGTGAGAGAATTTCCATACGCGAATGTCCAGACCGTTCCTCCCAACCCCCACAACAGATGCTGACGGAGTAGATCACTATATATCTGGTACATACGTGGAATAGGCCGGCACTGAATGAAGGCATTTCCAGAGGTGCCTTCTGGACAGGTACAGATGGGGATGTGGTTGACTACGTCGCATCGAGCACCCTGTCCGCAAGTTCCTGGGCAGGGGTCAGCACACTTGTTCCTGATGCAAGCTTTCGTCCTGTCACAATCAGTACTCAACACGCACTCTGGCCGGCAACCAGTGTATGGGTCTCCTTGGTATTCTCGAAGACAAGTACAACTGCCATCTCGGCATTCGGCGTTAGGCCCGCAAGGCGAAGGATTGCACGGGTCCGATTCCACAGGTTCTGCAACTGTAAGCAATTTGAAGAACGAAGTGAGTTTGACGTGAACACAATCTGGAGTTTCTACTTCCACATGAAATTAATTTGAAATCATACTTTGCGTAGCTTAAGCTTTCTTACTTGTCGGTTTTGGGAAGCAGTTGGTGAATGGATCTCCTGTGTACCCCTCAGGGCATGTGCACACTGGGGTGTGGTTGATCACACTGCACTGTGCGCCAATGCCACACGACCCAGGACATGGGTCACGACACTTCTCCCTGATACAAGCCCTGTTGCTGGGGCACTCCGAGTTGATGGAGCACTCGGGACGGCAGTTTGGTGGAGCGCCAATGTAATTTGCCAGGCATGAGCATGAAGGATTGCCACCTGTATCACGACATTCAGAATACGGCCCACATGGTGATGGGATGCAAGGATTCACAACTACTGGGGCACTCGGCCTCTGAGGTGGAGCTAAAAAGAGAAAAGAAACAACGTTCTAGGTCAGTCCTGCGCTGTCACCAAGGCTATATTGCATCACACACACTAGAAAAACCTAAGGCTCCAGAAGCTTACGTGGAATTGGATGGCATCTGGCGAAGGGGTCTCCGGTATATCCTTGTTTACAACTGCATATTGGGCTGTGGTTGATCACCTGGCAGCGAGTATTGAGGCCACACGGCCCAGGGCAAGGGTCCACACACTTCTGGTTCACACAGGCTCGGTTCTGCGGGCATTCGGAGCTCACCACACACTCTGGTCTACAGCCTGGTGGACTGCCAATGTACGACGGTAGGCATGAGCACACAGCCTGCCCATTCACTTGGCGACATTGGCTGTTAGGACCACATGGCGATGGGCTGCACGGATCTCCTGGTTCAGCTACCACAGCTGCGCAATAGAAGGGCCAGTCAGCCACACAAATACAACCGAAAGAACACATGGTTACCAAATAACTCACTCCACAGAGATAAAGTATTTCAGCAGAGAAATTGGTCCTTACGTTCGCTAGCCTGCACTGTGCAGTATCGGAACGGGTCTCCAGTGTATCCCGACCGGCATGTGCACGATGGCAGGTGATTGACCACCTGGCAGTCTGCATTCGGGCCACACGTGCCGGGGCATGGGTCTTGGCACTTGTTACGAATACATGCCCTGTTGGGAGCACAGTCAGTGTTCACCACGCACTCTGGCCGACAGCCTTCGTACGGATTGCCCACATACTCTGGTAGACAAGTGCAAGATCCAGCGCCATTCTGTTCCCTACACACTGCATTCGAACCACATGGCGACGGAGAGCAGGGCGTTGGCCTCTCCTGGGGCACGGCTACAGCTGAAAGCCACAAGTCACAATTATCCTCTGCACGAACTTGCATCCACAATCGCACAAATACAAGAGAAATGACTCAGGAGTTCATTCTTACGTTGTACAAAGCACTGAGAGAACGGGTCTCCAGTGTATCCAACCGCACACACACACGTAGGCGTGTGGCTGACCACTCGGCACTCAGCATTTGATCCACAAGCTCCGGGACAGGGGTCTTTGCACTTCTGCCCCATACAGGCCAGATGGCTGGTACACTCGCTGTTGCTGACGCACTCAGGCCGACAGTTTGGTGGCGAGCCTTTGAATTCTGGCAGGCACGAGCAAGAGGGGCTGTCTCCAGCTACCTTGCACTGAGCATTTGGACCACAAGGTGACGGCTGGCAAGGGTTCACTGGCTTGCTCACCGGCGAATCAGCTGCATGAGGGAAAAACCAATGTGTGAGAAGAACAAAGTAGTAGCTTACATTGTTTTCTGATATGACAGAAAGAAATGTTTCATCAGTATGGTTCTTACGTATGGGCAGGCATCTGGTGAACGGGTCTCCCGTGTGGCGCGGTGGACAGCTACAGATAGGGTTGTGATTCACCACCTGACACTTAGCCCCAATTCCACACGTTCCTGGGCAAGGATTTCTACATTTCTGGTTGCTGCAGGCTTCATTCTGGCTGCAATCGGAACTCACAACGCACTCTGGCCTGCACGCCGGTGGGCTTCCAAGGTAGCCCGGCACACATGAACATACAGCCTGGCCGTTAATCTCCCGACATTGGCTGTTGGGACCGCATGGAGACGGGTTGCATGGCTGTGTTGCCACGGGAGCTGTGTGAAAAGACAAAAGGGGTTACTCCATTTTGTCTGTCCAAGCTATTACTATTCTACTCAACGCGAAGGTAGTGTATTACATTACATTTATTGTCTATTTTCGAGTTATCAACGTATTGTTCTATACTCTTACAAACGATATTGGCGTGGTCAAGATATATGGTAAGCGTAGAGGATCGATACGAAGTAAGCGGTGCTGGATGTACCTTGCTGTGTAGCACAGCATCCGGAGAGCGCGAGACAATCAGTAACTTCTTGTGACACTCTGACGAAGAATCTCTAACCACGCATTGCATGTCATGCGTTAAGAACAATGGTGTAATCTAAGGTCCGCTTGTGTTTAAAATCTCTTACGTAATCTGGGGAATGTGTTTGACAGCAGATATCAAGAGCCACATGGGCAGTTTCCTCATAGAACCAGCAAAACCCGAGAGTTACTCTTTGTGTTGTATTACTGGGACATCTACATCAGTAAATACAGATTGTCTCACCTTGACCTGCTGAGATTCTGCCAAGTTTAGTTACGTCGATTAGCATTCTTGTGTGTTCCAGTAAATACTATCGGTGTTCGCTTCAATAATTAAGATGGCGGGGTGAAGGAATTAATTCTGAATTATAGTTATTTATCTCGTTTAGCTGACCTCTTGCATGAACTGGAATGATGCATTCCCCACACTATCCAAGTGTTTTTAGCCTTTAGCAACCACAAGGCACGGAGAAAAGTTTAAACTAATCAGTCTACACGGACACTAACAAAACAGTGTCAGTGGCCGGTCTTCACTCTACCGGATGGTCATGTTCTTGAAAACCCATGTACTGGTATTTACCACGGTATCAAGACCGATCTTAATACGAACAGTATACACATGAAAATCTCGTTTAATAGATCTGCTGTTGAAGAATCGCCGCCAGAAGATGATTGAACTTGCATCGAGAATGTTGTCTCTCAGCTAGCGCAGTAACTGTAGCCTCTAGCACACTACAAATACATGTGAGCATTGAGAAAATTGTCAGGAAATATGTTCTCAAGCGAACTGAAGAGTACAGCTTGTTTTGCAAAGTGTTGATGCCTGATGCCTAGAGCTACTAGGATGTCACTTGTCATTTGAGAATTCGATAGGATTGAAGAGGAACTTGACATTCCGCAATGACTTGATAGGCAAAGTGCTGAACACTAAAAACTAGGACAAAGGAGAGAGGAAACTCGCTGCTCTTATACACTCAGACTGACAAGAAGGTGGACCAGTCTTAAATATCACGGACGGGCCATCTCTTGGTAAGATTTGCTGCCTCTTGTATTGCATAGCACTGTGTTACTTCAGTCACGGCTTTGATATCAAGAGAACAGTTGCCTGAGATGCTCAAGAATGAAATCAATCAAGGCAAATCCGCAACAGCTCGCCGTACCATTACGAAATACAGACAGTGGCTCCCACGAAAGCGTCGACAGCAGTTCTTCTAGCCGCAATTTGAATTTTCTGTCGAAGCAGATATGTGTGTAGCAACCAAAGAATTCGCGAGGAGGAGAGGCAAGAGAAGAACGGTACCAGTGTGCGCGACAGTCAAGGATGACAGACTCCCTTTTTCGTCAGAACGACATATTCTGCAGCTTCCACAGCAGACAACTACGTGGACACAGAAAGCTAAGTTCTAATCTCACTACATCTATCGACTGGTAACAATCCGAAACGCCACAACCTGCACACTTTTAGGCCCATAATCCAGTTCTATTAATGCAAAGCTGCCTCGATAGATAGACAACGAATTTCACGCTTCAAAGAGTGACCACACAAATCCTGTTGTATAATTGCTGCTACTTGCACAATGAACACTTCAGTCGCATCTTTTCTAACAGAACGCAGAAAATGAGAAGAATGGACTCTCTCTTACCGGGACAGATACATTCCAGGCGAGTTGCACATAACGCTTTAAGGTGCTATTTAACTTCCTGCACGTAAACCCACATATTCTTAATCGGGTTTGGAAAGGAACACATAGACCTGATGAAAACGGACAAGATATAGTTCTTGTACAACTGAAAGTGCAACGACCGTCTGACTGAATGTCTTACGTCCAAATGTAGGGAAAACAAACTTGCCTGTCCAACCATCTACAGACATCATGAGGAAAGACAAGTTTGATCTGGCAGGCCCTGAATTGTGTAAGCCATGTTAGTTGCCTATGTTTCACCACCACTGCATATTTGTACCACAGAGCGTTTTATTGAAATAATGCAATCAGGCAAAGAAAACGGTGGGGCTACCATACACCTATGAGCCACTGTCCGTTTGGGATGCTTGACTACTGATTTAGCTCTGCAGCTCCACCGCTTTGATGTTGAAATGGAGCAGGAAAAAGCTGTGTGCGCAAAAAGCAGTGGAGCGTGGCTATACACGCCGGTTTCTCGGAACTCACAGTTCAGTTGGCGAAGAGAGGGACGATCATCCATCTGCTGAGCATTAGAGACACAATAAAGCATAGAAGGAAGAATTTTCCTTGTATAAAGGTAAAACACGTTAGTCCTTTGGAAGTAACATATTGCGTAGTGAGGTAACATTCCAAAGACAACAGTGGTGATGATAACGATCAGCATGACAAGGCGAGGCATAGCCGCTGAACGTTCCCAACCGTATGAAAGACAGCCGCCGAAAACCCCACAGTTTGGAAAGGTCTTCTTTATGAGCAAACCAACAGTGAATAAGAGAAATGAGAGCGTGACAGGTACATTTATATTTATTGTGAGAGAATTTCCATACGCGAATGTCCAGACCGTTCCTCCCAACCCCCACAACAGATGCTGACGGAGTAGATCACTATATATCTGGTACATACGTGGAATAGGCCGGCACTGAATGAAGGCATTTCCAGAGGTGCCTTCTGGACAGGTACAGATGGGGATGTGGTTGACTACGTCGCATCGAGCACCCTGTCCGCAAGTTCCTGGGCAGGGGTCAGCACACTTGTTCCTGATGCAAGCTTTCGTCCTGTCACAATCAGTACTCAACACGCACTCTGGCCGGCAACCAGTGTATGGGTCTCCTTGGTATTCTGGAAGACAAGTACAACTGCCATCTCGGCATTCGGCGTTAGGCCCGCAAGGCGAAGGATTGCACGGGTCCGATTCCACAGGTTCTGCAACTGTAAGCAATTTGAAGAACGAAGTGAGTTTGACGTGAACACAATCTGGAGTTTCTACTTCCACATGAAATTAATTTGAAATCATACTTTGCGTAGCTTAAGCTTTCTTACTTGTCGGTTTTGGGAAGCAGTTGGTGAATGGATCTCCTGTGTACCCCTCAGGGCATGTGCACACTGGGGTGTGGTTGATCACACTGCACTGTGCGCCAATGCCACACGACCCAGGACATGGGTCACGACACTTCTCCCTGATACAAGCCCTGTTGCTGGGGCACTCCGAGTTGATGGAGCACTCGGGACGGCAGTTTGGTGGAGCGCCAATGTAATTTGCCAGGCATGAGCATGAAGGATTGCCACCTGTATCACGACATTCAGAATACGGCCCACATGGTGATGGGATGCAAGGATTCACAACTACTGGGGCACTCGGCCTCTGAGGTGGAGCTAAAAAGAGAAAAGAAACAACGTTCTAGGTCAGTCCTGCGCTGTCACCAAGGCTATATTGCATCACACACACTAGAAAAACCTAAGGCTCCAGAAGCTTACGTGGAATTGGATGGCATCTGGCGAAGGGGTCTCCGGTATATCCTTGTTTACAACTGCATATTGGGCTGTGGTTGATCACCTGGCAGCGAGTATTGAGGCCACACGGCCCAGGGCAAGGGTCCACACACTTCTGGTTCACACAGGCTCGGTTCTGCGGGCATTCGGAGCTCACCACACACTCTGGTCTACAGCCTGGTGGACTGCCAATGTACGACGGTAGGCATGAGCACACAGCCTGCCCATTCACTTGGCGACATTGGCTGTTAGGACCACATGGCGATGGGCTGCACGGATCTCCTGGTTCAGCTACCACAGCTGCGCAATAGAAGGGCCAGTCAGCCATACAAATACAACCGAAAGAACACATGGTTACCAAATAACTCACTCCACAGAGATAAAGTATTTCAGCAGAGAAATTGGTCCTTACGTTCGCTAGCCTGCACTGTGCAGTATCGGAACGGGTCTCCAGTGTATCCCGGCCGGCATGTGCACGATGGCAGGTGATTGACCACCTGGCAGTCTGCATTCGGGCCACACGTGCCGGGGCATGGGTCTTGGCACTTGTTACGAATACATGCCCTGTTGGGAGCACAGTCAGTGTTCACCACGCACTCTGGCCGACAGCCTTCGTACGGATTGCCCACATACTCTGGTAGACAAGTGCAAGATCCAGCGCCATTCTGTTCCCTACACACTGCATTCGAACCACATGGCGACGGAGAGCAGGGCGTTGGCCTCTCCTGGGGCACGGCTACAGCTGAAAGCCACAAGTCACAATTATCCTCTGCACGAACTTGCATCCACAATCGCACAAATACAAGAGAAATGACTCAGGAGTTCATTCTTACGTTGTACAAAGCACTGAGAGAACGGGTCTCCAGTGTATCCAACCGCACACACACACGTAGGCGTGTGGCTGACCACTCGGCACTCAGCATTTGATCCACAAGCTCCGGGACAGGGGTCTTTGCACTTCTGCCCCATACAGGCCAGATGGCTGGCACACTCGCTGTTGCTGACGCACTCAGGCCGACAGTTTGGTGGCGAGCCTTTGAATTCTGGCAGGCACGAGCAAGAGGGGCTGTCTCCAGCTACCTTGCACTGAGCATTTGGACCACAAGGTGACGGCTGGCAAGGGTTCACTGGCTTGCTCACCGGCGAATCAGCTGCATGAGGGAAAAACCAATGTGTGAGAAGAACAAAGTAGTAGCTTACATTGTTTTCTGATATGACAGAAAGAAATGTTTCATCAGTATGGTTCTTACGTATGGGCAGGCATCTGGTGAACGGGTCTCCCGTGTGGCGCGGTGGACAGCTACAGATAGGGTTGTGATTCACCACCTGACACTTAGCCCCAATTCCACACGTTCCTGGGCAAGGATTTCTACATTTCTGGTTGCTGCAGGCTTCATTCTGGCTGCAATCGGAACTCACAACGCACTCTGGCCTGCACGCCGGTGGGCTTCCAAGGTAGCCCGGCACACATGAACATACAGCCTGGCCGTTAATCTCCCGACATTGGCTGTTGGGACCGCATGGAGACGGGTTGCATGGCTGTGTTGCCACGGGAGCTGTGTGAAAAGACAAAAGGGGTTACTCCATTTTGTCTGTCCAAGCTATTACTATTCTACTCAACGCGAAGGTAGTGTATTACATTACATTTATTGTCTATTTTCGAGTTATCAACGTATTGTTCTATACTCTTACAAACGATATTGGCGTGGTCAAGATATATGGTAAGCGTAGAGGATCGATACGAAGTAAGCGGTGCTGGATGTACCTTGCTGTGTAGCACAGCATCCGGAGAGCGCGAGACAATCAGTAACTTCTTGTGACACTCTGACGAAGAATCTCTAACCACGCATTGCATGTCATGCGTTAAGAACAATGGTGTAATCTAAGGTCCGCTTGTGTTTAAAATCTCTTACGTAATCTGGGGAATGTGTTTGACAGCAGATATCAAGAGCCACATGGGCAGTTTCCTCATAGAACCAGCAAAACCCGAGAGTTACTCTTTGTGTTGTATTACTGGGACATCTACATCAGTAAATACAGATTGTCTCACCTTGACCTGCTGAGATTCTGCCAAGTTTAGTTACGTCGATTAGCATTCTTGTGTGTTCCAGTAAATACTATCGGTGTTCGCTTCAATAATTAAGATGGCGGGGTGAAGGAATTAATTCTGAATTATAGTTATTTATCTCGTTTAGCTGACCTCTTGCATGAACTGGAATGATGCATTCCCCACACTATCCAAGTGTTTTTAGCCTTTAGCAACCACAAGGCACGGAGAAAAGTTTAAACTAATCAGTCTACACGGACACTAACAAAACAGTGTCAGTGGCCGGTCTTCACTCTACCGGATGGTCATGTTCTTGAAAACCCATGTACTGGTATTTACCACGGTATCAAGACCGATCTTAATACGAACAGTATACACATGAAAATCTCGTTTAATAGATCTGCTGTTGAAGAATCGCCGCCAGAAGATGATTGAACTTGCATCGAGAATGTTGTCTCTCAGCTAGCGCAGTAACTGTAGCCTCTAGCACACTACAAATACATGTGAGCATTGAGAAAATTGTCAGGAAATATGTTCTCAAGCGAACTGAAGAGTACAGCTTGTTTTGCAAAGTGTTGATGCCTGATGCCTAGAGCTACTAGGATGTCACTTGTCATTTGAGAATTCGATAGGATTGAAGAGGAACTTGACATTCCGCAATGACTTGATAGGCAAAGTGCTGAACACTAAAAACTAGGACAAAGGAGAGAGGAAACTCGCTGCTCTTATACACTCAGACTGACAAGAAGGTGGACCAGTCTTAAATATCACGGACGGGCCATCTCTTGGTAAGATTTGCTGCCTCTTGTATTGCATAGCACTGTGTTACTTCAGTCACGGCTTTGATATCAAGAGAACAGTTGCCTGAGATGCTCAAGAATGAAATCAATCAAGGCAAATCCGCAACAGCTCGCCGTACCATTACGAAATACAGACAGTGGCTCCCACGAAAGCGTCGACAGCAGTTCTTCTAGCCGCAATTTGAATTTTCTGTCGAAGCAGATATGTGTGTAGCAACCAAAGAATTCGCGAGGAGGAGAGGCAAGAGAAGAACGGTACCAGTGTGCGCGACAGTCAAGGATGACAGACTCCCTTTTTCGTCAGAACGACATATTCTGCAGCTTCCACAGCAGACAACTACGTGGACACAGAAAGCTAAGTTCTAATCTCACTACATCTATCGACTGGTAACAATCCGAAACGCCACAACCTGCACACTTTTAGGCCCATAATCCAGTTCTATTAATGCAAAGCTGCCTCGATAGATAGACAACGAATTTCACGCTTCAAAGAGTGACCACACAAATCCTGTTGTATAATTGCTGCTACTTGCACAATGAACACTTCAGTCGCATCTTTTCTAACAGAACGCAGAAAATGAGAAGAATGGACTCTCTCTTACCGGGACAGATACATTCCAGGCGAGTTGCACATAACGCTTTAAGGTGCTATTTAACTTCCTGCACGTAAACCCACATATTCTTAATCGGGTTTGGAAAGGAACACATAGACCTGATGAAAACGGACAAGATATAGTTCTTGTACAACTGAAAGTGCAACGACCGTCTGACTGAATGTCTTACGTCCAAATGTAGGGACAACAAACTTGCCTGTCCAACCATCTACAGACATCATGAGGAAAGACAAGTTTGATCTGGCAGGCCCTGAATTGTGTAAGCCATGTTAGTTGCCTATGTTTCACCACCACTGCATATTTGTACCACAGAGCGTTTTATTGAAATAATGCAATCAGGCAAAGAAAACGGTGGGGCTACCATACACCTATGAGACACTGTCCGTTTGGGATGCTTGACTACTGATTTAGCTCTGCAGCTCCACGCTTTGATGTTGAAATGGAGCAGGAAAAAGCTGTGTGCGCAAAAAGCAGTGGAGCGTGGCTATACACGCCGGTTTCTCGGAACTCACAGTTCAGTTGGCGAAGAGAGGGACGATCATCCATCTGCTGAGCATTAGAGACACAATAAAGCATAGAAGGAAGAATTTTCCTTGTATAAAGGTAAAACACGTTAGTCCTTTGGAAGTAACATATTGCGTAGTGAGGTAACATTCCAAAGACAACAGTGGTGATGACAACGATCACCATGACAAGGCGAGGCATAGCCGCTGAACGTTCCCAACCGTATGAAAGACAGCCGCCGAAAACCCCACAGTTTGGAAAGGTCTTCATTATGAGCAAACCAACAGTGAATAAGAGAAATGAGAGCGTGACAGGTACATTTATATTTATTGTGAGAGAATTTCCATACGCGAATGTCCAGACCGTTCCTCCCAACCCCCACAACAGATGCTGACGGAGTAGATCACTATATATCTGGTACATACGTGGAATAGGCCGGCACTGAATGAAGGCATTTCCAGAGGTGCCTTCTGGACAGGTACAGATGGGGATGTGGTTGACTACGTCGCATCGAGCACCCTGTCCGCAAGTTCCTGGGCAGGGGTCAGCACACTTGTTCCTGATGCAAGCTTTCGTCCTGTCACAATCAGTACTCAACACGCACTCTGGCCGGCAACCAGTGTATGGGTCTCCTTGGTATTCTCGAAGACAAGTACAACTGCCATCTCGGCATTCGGCGTTAGGCCCGCAAGGCGAAGGATTGCACGGGTCCGATTCCACAGGTTCTGCAACTGTAAGCAATTTGAAGAACGAAGTGAGTTTGACGTGAACACAATCTGGAGTTTCTACTTCCACATGAAATTAATTTGAAATCATACTTTGCGTAGCTTAAGCTTTCTTACTTGTCGGTTTTGGGAAGCAGTTGGTGAATGGATCTCCTGTGTACCCCTCAGGGCATGTGCACACTGGGGTGTGGTTGATCACACTGCACTGTGCGCCAATGCCACACGACCCAGGACATGGGTCACGACACTTCTCCCTGATACAAGCCCTGTTGCTGGGGCACTCCGAGTTGATGGAGCACTCGGGACGGCAGTTTGGTGGAGCGCCAATGTAATTTGCCAGGCATGAGCATGAAGGATTGCCACCTGTATCACGACATTCAGAATACGGCCCACATGGTGATGGGATGCAAGGATTCACAACTACTGGGGCACTCGGCCTCTGAGGTGGAGCTAAAAAGAGAAAAGAAACAACGTTCTAGGTCAGTCCTGCGCTGTCACCAAGGCTATATTGCATCACACACACTAGAAAAACCTAAGGCTCCAGAAGCTTACGTGGAATTGGATGGCATCTGGCGAAGGGGTCTCCGGTATATCCTTGTTTGCAACTGCATATTGGGCTGTGGTTGATCACCTGGCAGCGAGTATTGAGGCCACACGGCCCAGGGCAAGGGTCCACACACTTCTGGTTCACACAGGCTCGGTTCTGCGGGCATTCGGAGCTCACCACACACTCTGGTCTACAGCCTGGTGGACTGCCAATGTACGACGGTAGGCATGAGCACACAGCCTGCCCATTCACTTGGCGACATTGGCTGTTAGGACCACATGGCGATGGGCTGCACGGATCTCCTGGTTCAGCTACCACAGCTGCGCAATAGAAGGGCCAGTCAGCCATACAAATACAACCGAAAGAACACATGGTTACCAAATAACTCACTCCACAGAGATAAAGTATTTCAGCAGAGAAATTGGTCCTTACGTTCGCTAGCCTGCACTGTGCAGTATCGGAACGGGTCTCCAGTGTATCCCGGCCGGCATGTGCACGATGGCAGGTGATTGACCACCTGGCAGTCTGCATTCGGGCCACACGTGCCGGGGCATGGGTCTTGGCACTTGTTACGAATGCATGCCCTGTTGGGAGCACAGTCAGTGTTCACCACGCACTCTGGCCGACAGCCTTCGTACGGATTGCCCACATACTCTGGTAGGCAAGTGCAAGATCCAGCGCCATTCTGTTCCCTACACACTGCATTCGAACCACATGGCGACGGAGAGCAGGGCGTTGGCCTCTCCTGGGGCACGGCTACAGCTGAAAGCCACAAGTCACAATTATCCTCTGCACGAACTTGCATCCACAATCGCACAAATACAAGAGAAATGACTCAGGAGTTCATTCTTACGTTGTACAAAGCACTGAGAGAACGGGTCTCCAGTGTATCCAACCGCACACACACACGTAGGCGTGTGGCTGACCACTCGGCACTCAGCATTTGATCCACAAGCTCCGGGACAGGGGTCTTTGCACTTCTGCCCCATACAGGCCAGATGGCTGGCACACTCGCTGTTGCTGACGCACTCAGGCCGACAGTTTGGTGGCGAGCCTTTGAATTCTGGCAGGCACGAGCAAGAGGGGCTGTCTCCAGCTACCTTGCACTGAGCATTTGGACCACAAGGTGACGGCTGGCAGGGGTTCACTGGCTTGCTCACCGGCGAATCAGCTGCATGAGGGAAAAACCAATGAGTGAGAAGAACAAAGTAGTAGCTTACATTGTTTTCTGATATGACAGGAAGAAATATTTCATGAGTATGGTTCTTACGTATGGGCAGGCATCTGGTGAACGGGTCTCCCGAGTGGCGCGGTGGACAGCTACAGATAGGGTTGTGATTCACCACCTGACACTTAGCCCCAATTCCACACGTTCCTGGGCAAGGATTTCTACATTTCTGGTTGCTGCAGGCTTCATTCTGGCTGCAATCGGAACTCACAACGCACTCTGGCCTGCACGCCGGTGGGCTTCCAAGGTAGCCCGGCACACATGAACATACAGCCTGGCCGTTAATCTCCCGACATTGGCTGTTGGGACCGCATGGAGACGGGTTGCATGGCTGTGTTGCTATGGGAGCTGTGTAAAAAGACAAAAGGGGTTACTCCATTTTGTCTGTCCAAGCTAACGCGAAGGTAGTGTATTATATTACATTTATTGTCTATTTTCGAGTTATCAGCGTATTGCTCTGTACTCTTACAAACGATATTGGCGTGTTCAAGATATATGTTAAGCGTAGAGGATCGATAAGAAGTAAGCGGTGGTGGATGTATTTTGTTGCTTAGCACTGTACCAGGAATGTGGGAAACAATGAATATCTTCTTGTGACACTCTAAAGACCTGACGATGAATCTCTATCCGCGCATTACATGTTAGGTAGCTACATTGTCTACTGTACTAACTTTCAGGAAATGGTGTACGCTTCGATTTGCTTTTGTTATAATCTAGCACGGAATGTGAGTAACGTGTTTGACAGCAGGTATCAAGCCCCACAGGTCGACCTGTTGACATGCTACACGCAAAACCCTCCTTGTGTAGAATTACTGTCTCACTTGTAGTGACGCTATAACACAATATCGCATGCTGACTGTGCTGTCTTGACCCATCTCGATAGAGAGTATGTTTTAGTGCTGCCCAGATAGCATGTTCTCCAGATCTCTCACCAAGTGAAAACATCTGGTCATGGACTGCTGAGAGACTGGCACGCCTTAACTCGTCAGCCTCTACGATTTATGAACTCTACTGTAGAGTTGAAGCCGTTTGGATTCGTATAGCCGTATATGTCATTGAAGCTGAGTTAGATTCGATACACAGCCAGATAAGAACCGTTGTTGCTGCCAGAGGTGTAGTTCTGTGTACTAAGCTGTACACCCTATACTCACCCAAACCATCTACAAACTTAAATATGTGTCCTTCCGTTCGTAGTATACAGGGTGAGCATTCATGAAATCGGCAAACTGCACGGACGAATTCCTGACTGGAAATGGGAGGAAAAAGGTCCTTTGAACATGAATCCGGAAATGCATCGTTGCCACGGTAGATGGTGCTGACGAATGACGGTTCCTCTGTCCACGTGCTGTGTCTCCTTGTGTGTTGCAGGCTGTGTGATTGACGCAGCGTACTGTAGACAACAGTTTGGTACGGTACTTATGTCGGAAACAAGCCGAGATGGTGTTTGTGTGCGGCCAAGCAGAAGGAAACGTTCGAGAGGCAACACGGCTATACCAAAACAGGGACCCTCACAGACACCAACCACATCATACATTTTAATTCCGTTATGGATGTTTGCGTGCTCATGGGTCCTTTGAGACAGAAGTATGCGCAGCGAGGTGGTGGACTATACGTACACCAGATTCGGAGTTTGTACTATGGTTCGTCCCAATATTCTGTAGAATCCTGTCCTCCAGATCTGGAGTAGGCACCGTCAGCCGCCTCACTGCATGTTCGTCTGTCTGAAAGGACCCATGATCACACAAACAACCTAACGAGCTTAAAATGTATGATGTGGTTGTTGTATGCAAGTGTACTTGTTTTCGTATGCCTTGCTGTTTCTTGACCTTTTCCATCTGCTTGGCCGTACGGAAACATCATCTCGACATGAATACCAGACCATTCTGCTGCTTACAGTACGCTGCGTCCATCACACAGCCTGCAACACACAAGGAACAAACGGCACATGGTCGGAAAAACGCCATCTAGCGTGGCAACGATGCGTTGCAGGACACATGTTCATGGGACCTTTTTTTCTCCATTACAAGTCACGAATGCGTCCCAGCAATTTGTAAGTCTTATTATACACCCACAAAATGAGTATATTTCCTGGTGTTGCAATTTGAATGGGCGGCAGTTTATGCAGTTATTTCCCCCTCGCGCTTGTCATTATCACTGTCTATTCTATGTTGGGGTATTTCTTAAAGCTCGAGAATCTTTCTTTAAAAGGAATGGCCGCTTAGCTATAAGTGTTGTAAGTGGTTACATCTAACGTCATTGTTCCCTAAGAAGTAAGGGATTGCTGTTATTATGAAATATGGTTTCTCTGGGAACTTATTCTTAATATACGTTTTTCTTCAAGAAATAAATATCTTGTTTCGATTGCATGCATGAACTGCCTGACAAGAAAACTGTGCCGCGTTGTCCAATTACGGAAACCGTGGATTTTCGCTTTATCGAGTGAGGCATATGGCATGCTTTCTACACATGGTTCGTGTTTAGTTGTAGAATCATAGTAGTTTTTTTTACTTTAAGTTGTGGACTACGAAATAGCTTCATAGATGTGCAAGCGATTTTTTCTGTAATTTAATATTGCGTGAGAAAACGGTGCCATGCTGCACGTGCAAGGAAGAGTAGGTATGTCTAAATTGATCGATTGTGTCTCACTCTACACGAAACAAGAACAAGATTGTCAGGTGTATGATTATTACACATTCATAGTTTTATTAGCTTCTTCCGAGCTTTGAGATGATTTTTTTTCTTCTAATCCACAAGTCGGACGAACTATGGATCGTTTAGAACTTGGGGTTTGGTCCTCCCGCATCTTGTTTCCCTTTAGTTCTCGGGTAACTGGGTGGATTTCTAGACTTACCTTAAGCATTATTATTTTTGAATGCATGCGAATACTCTTACGGCTAAGTATAAAGTATATAAAGTGTTCGTTTTTTCTCACTGCTGAAGTTTGCAATCTATAACGACGGAATATAGGAAATAATTGACATCAGGTATGTTCCAATGAGGAGGTACTGTGTAGAATCGGGGAGACAAGAAATTTGTGGCACAGCTTGACCAAAAGATAAGATCAGTTGATATGACACATTTGAGACATCAAGAGGTCAGCAAATTAGTATTGTAGGGAAGTGTGGGGAGTAAAAGTCGTAGAGGGAGCCAAGAGACGAACACATTAAGCAGATTGAGAAGGATGTGGGCTGCAGTAGTTATTCGGAAGAAGCTCGCACAGGATAGAGTAGCTTGTAGAGATGCATCAAACCTCATCGGACTGAAGTCCACAACAACAAAATGTTTTACTTGCTCACAATCTTAAAATATACTTGAGCAAAACAATACGTTTTCACATGTCTTAATACCGCTGCACTTATTACTGATGACGAATTGTTTAGGATGACGCCATGGAAAACAATGTCTGCATTTTACTAGTTTTGGAGATTTGATGTTTTACAATTGCAGGTAAACTGAAAATGCATCATGTGATGTAATAAGAACAATACTTCAGAAGAAGATATTTTTACAAGTATCTAAACCATGGTCAAGGGGTAATAAACCTTTATTTGCAACAGGTTGGCTGATTTTTCAATCTATACTGAAAATACTTCTTTTTATGGGACAAACGTGGTTGGTTGGTTGATTTGGGAGAGGGGACCAAACAGCAAGGTCATCAGTCCCATCGTATTAAGGAAGGGTTGGAAAGGAATTCGGCAGTGCCCTTTCAAAGGAACCATCCCGGCATTTGCCTGGAGCGATTTAGGGAAAAATAAGGATGGCCGGACGCGGTTTGAACTGTCGTCCTCCAGAATGTGAGTCCAGTGTGCATAACCACTGCACCACCTCGCGATGGACAAACGTGAGGCCAACGTTATCATAATGTAAATAGCAACTTATACATCACGGGGGAGCTTGAAGTTCCTTAGAGTACAATGACCAGAACATTTAACGAAAACGTCAAGGACCTGCATTGAAGGAACTTGCAATAGATGAAAACTATGTGGAAGTATTGCCGGGAGACAGATTTTTAATAGTAAAAGGATATTCTATCGAAGAATATGTAAAATAAGAGACAAGAAGATAAGAGCAGAGACAGATACACATTTCACAAGTGAAAAATGACTAATGTGAGGAAGATAGAACTGCAAACAAAGAAAACGTAAAAATTTAGCCAAACTAATAAATAAACTATTTAATAATGAAGTATATGCGATATATACTGGTAAAAAGAACCTGTAAGTAGCGAATAAACCTTTACTGATTGATCCTGTTATTGCTCATGGTGCAATTGGAAGGCCCGGTATCTTAGAAAGATCACAGATCTATACACAAAAGGTATATTTGCTGCGTGTAAAATGGTCTATTCACGAAAGTACTGGTTATGAGATTAATATGCAGAATTTGAGCCACAATTAGGGGGCCAATGGCATCACATACAAATGAAGCCAATGTATCACCTGAAGATGAATTTGTTCTCTGAAATGAATTCTGGGTTATATAAATGTCTCAACAGTATCTGCTTGCGATAATTTTCCTAACCTACAAATATTATACAGCTATCATACGCAGTACTATCACGTTAAACGGGATGATGTTTAAAACTGACACTTGGGTAATAGAAGACGAAACGAGTACAATGTGTTTTGCAAAGATACTTCCGATGTCATAAGTGTAGGTGTTCTACATGAATGAAGATGGAAATTTAGGGTGAATTTTAATTACAGCATTTAAAGTAAATGCTTAGCTTGGCGATAGATATAATATTCTGCTTAATGCAATCTCCCTGGCGCGGTTATCTCGCTCGCACATTATTCCGTGTGCGTCTAATCGAACTGACAATAACACATGAACAAAAGGCATTTTGCGTTTTCCGTTTCAGAAAGTGCATTTCAGTTACTACCGTGTGGTATGTGTTACGTCGAGAGGACGATACTACGACTCATACACCTCAAGACATTCGATAACGGCAACAGTAGCTTCAAGTCACTCGTTGTTTATGTGAGGGGAAATCCACAGGACGCCCTCGTGAGTTCGTTTAAGACGTACTTGTAGAGCGCATTCAGCAGTTTTGCATGTAGTCTCAGAAGTCTACGGATAATACCAACCGAGAGTTAACCATTTCTTTCGTCACTGTTAGCGTGTTATGTGGCGACGTTTGTGTTGCAAACCGTAGAGTGATGGAAAAATATAGAGTGGCGGAAAAAAATAACTGTTTCCTTTATCTTTAGTGTTCAGTGATGGGGTCACACTCCATTTAAATGGAAAAATGAAGCACCACAACATAAGAATATGGCGAACGTAGCAGCCACACACCATAATCAAATACGAGCGAGACCTCTAAAACAGTGGTCATCAAACGTTTTTATTCCCGAGCCAATATTGACATTGTGGGACGGCACCTCTGACCGCATATGTACTGACCTTATTCATAACTGCTAACTTAAAGAAATTAAATGTTATGAGTCCCCAACGCAACAGCTATAGCAAGGACGCGGTGAGTTGGGCGTCGCCGCGCGAAGTGGCTGCGCCGTTTAGGGCGCCATGTCACGGATTGCGAGGTCCCTCCCGCCGGAGTTTCGAGTCCTCCCTCGGGCATGGGTGTGTGTTGTTCTTAACATAAGTTAGTTTAAGATAGATTAGGTAGTGTGTAAGCCTAGGGACCAATGACCTCAGCAGTTTGGTCTCTTAGGAATTCACACACACACACACAGTTGGGCGCCATCGCTGGAATACTGATCGTTAAAAGTAGGCAAGATTTAGAACCCGATTGTTCCCTGTTGTCACACTCGGTGACCCCGAAGTTTTGACACTGCAATACATTATGTAATATGAGTGACGATCACAAATGTTTAGTAAATGTTTTGAATGCCATTTTTCTTCTACTCATTGCATTGTATTACAGCAGCCTTAATATTGTCATACTCCTTGCTACAGATATGTACCACAATTAAGATGATCCACTCTTCAATGCGCATTCACGAATCCACATTACTTCCGTCTAAAAATTTATACTATAGCAGCTGATCGCTATGAGAGACACACGTCCATGAGTTGTCAGCACTGGAGAACAAGCAATAAAACACTCAAGAAATGTATTCGCAACTGCGACATGATCAGACTCTAGCTGCACAGTGTGTTGGTGACAAGGAAAATCGGGACTCGAACCCGGTTTTCCCGCTTTACGCGAGCTGTCGCCTTAACCGCCTCGGCCATGCGAGAACGTATCCACGGCCGACCCAGACTTCCATTTGCTACTGTGGTTCTACTTCCTGTATTAGCACAAATGCTGTGATGCATGTCTGAAGGGCACTGCACAGTACACCGTAAAAACACAGGCACTACAAAATAGTATAATATAATAAAACTTCCCCCTCACACATCTTCTAACCCTGCAGTGGCCACGCCACTTACCGCTCTGCCTCTGACGTTAGCATCTAAAGTTACTTAGTTCACGGTCGAATTCCCCAACGTCAATTACAATAAAGCACATCTTAAAATATTACTGTCTCTATAAGTATTTTTGTTTGTTACTGAGAAGGAAAAGCTCGTAAGTCAGCTGACGTTTTTGGATTCGACTGTTAGTTGCTAGATGCATCTTATTATAAAATAGGCTCTTATTATTATAAAATACGCTGAGAAATGCGGGCCGCACGAATACTTGATTCGGACCGCATGCGCCCGCGGGCAGCGTTTTGACGACCACTGATCGAAGTCTTCATGTATTTTCCGCCGCTTCCAGAGAACAGATTAACGTCCCATCCTTTTCTTCGAAAATATGGTTACCGGAATCAATTATCTTTTGTATAGTTGCGAGAACATGCTGAAAATATCGTTTTTCAACTGGTGGAGCACCATCGCACTGGTATCTGCATGTAAGAACACTTCTCTACAATAAGCTGCCCGGATCGGTCGGAAGGGCTGCGCGAATCTGTCATTGCACAATAGTGTGCGTGTGCGTGCGTGCGTGCGTGCGTGTGTGTGTGTGTGGGGGGGGGGGGGGGTTACCGAGCGCTCAGGGCCGAGGTTATTAGAGATGGGCAAACTCGTTCATCCCTGGGAACTAGTTCACTGGTGATCGCTCTTTTTTGGGAACAGTTCATTTTCACTCGTTCACCGTTCATTTGTGCTTGGTATACGGTTCTTAAGAAAATTTGAAAATAAGTAGCATAGGTGACTGAAGATGGAAGGCGCCAAGAGGGGCACTTGCCTCCGCCATGGAGTACAGAGTCTTTATTCATAATAGAATTCTCACAAACCTGTAATTTTAGTGATTTTGCAAAACCTCTCGTTTAGCCAACTGTAGCGTAATGTGGCTGATCGCAATGAAATAATATAAGGTGGCGCACGAAAAACTGGCCCCGAGTACAGACTGCTCGCCAATTACCCATGATCTGTTGATCGCTACGAGCAGAATATATAAACTTCTAATAATTAGGCAGTGAAGGAACAACAAATAAGCTAATGCAAACAATAACTTCGAAACAACAGATGACGATTGGTAGCGACAATGAACAGTTTAGTACTCGGGTCCGATTTTTTGTGCGCTATCCTGTACCACTGAAATAATTTGTAGACGTTATCATATTCTCTTTACAAAATGTGACACCAGACACTCGATTATGGAACGCGCACTTCATTCAGTTGTAAGTCGGCCTGCCTTCCATAACAATGAACATGCTCTTTTACCTTGGATCAAAAAAAGACGGAAAATGGCCACTCATGTGTGCCATGCTGACTTCCTTTACATGTATAATAACAAAAAATCTTACTTTTTTAAAAGTATTTCTTCTACTGTTTATCGAAATAGTGAAGTAAGTTTATATTCCGTTTTGTTACCTGAAAAGATGTATGTATTACATACCACATAATTTTATGTAATTTACATAATTATAAAATACATTTTAATTACCGGTTAGACACTGAACAGAAAACGAAAAGAACCAGAAGTTCAGAGTTCAAAAAAGGTTTGAAACAGATCTAGAATGGGCGCGCACAGCGAACGAAACGAACGACTCTATACTGAACTAACTATGAGCAGTTGGCAGTGGAACTGCGACGAGTGGCCACGCGAAGAAGGACGAGTCCGGCCGAACGAGACCGAGACAGATGGGAACTGGACCGAGTCTGGAACGAGACTGGCCGACGTGCCGTTGTGGGAACGAGACCGACCGTTTCCCGTTCCCGGGAACTATAACTAGAAAGCCACGACATAAGTAAACTATGAAAGACCGTTCCTTAGAATTCGTTCATCGCTCATTCCGTTCATCTTGATGAACCGTTCCTTTGGACCCGTTAGTTCGCGAACGACCCATCTCTAGAGATTACCAGAGTCCTTACAAATATTGAAAGAAGCAGATGTGGATGAAAGGGCTAAAAATGCTGTCACCGTGAGAAGTAAACCTGCTAAATGAAACTCGCTCACTCCCACTTCACTCGCGTTGACCCACAAAATCACTCAATCTCACTCGCCGTAAAGCCCGTTTTACTCGAACGACTTCCTGGTCAAAATCGACTACTCGAAGTGCGTGCGGCTTTCGTGCCTGCGTATAAATCAGCAACCAATCGCGACGCGAGTGTGTGTATGACGTCAATGATCTATAGATTGTGCCCAGTGTCGGGTTCTAAATTTGAGAGTATGCTACACACTGCGCATGCGTAGACACAGGGGTCTACGGCGGCGTCTGCTAAACATTAGAAGTTAACGTATTCTGGGGGAGATCACTTCTATTAAAGAAATGGGTTTTGTGTTTTCGTGTCTTCTTAATCTTATTGTGCAGTTTGCTTCGTTTTCTTGACACACTGAAAGTGTTCTCCAAACTAGAAAAAATATCTGAAAGAATAAAGGTATTTACGTTACAGACAAAAACGACTGCACTATGCATAAATAAGAAAGCAAATAGATAGACGGGTTTTGGTGAAAATTATTTCGACAGTGAAGAAGTCAGAAATATTTGACGAAAAAATAATTTCTGTGTTATTTGGCTCTTAGCCAGAAAACATGATACGAATGATAAAGCAAAAATGCGCTATTTACTGCGTTCTAGTAATTATTTTATGTGTTTGCAAGTATGTCTTTTCTCGAGCAAATATATGTATATGTTCTGAAATATTTGCTTTCGCCGCGCGGAGTGGTCGCGAGGTTAGAGGCGCCATGTCACGGATTGCGCGGCCCCCTCCCGCCTGAGGTTTGAGTCCTCCCTCGGGCATGGGTCTGTGTGTTGTTCTTACCATAAGTTAGTTTAAGTAGTGTGTAAGTCTAGGAATCGATGAACTCAGCAGTTTCATCCCTTACGAATTCACACACATTTGAACATTTGATGACGCTTTTCCCATTCTTTCGGTTATCAGAAGTTCAAGGGACTTAGCAAGAACTTCCACGATGGATCCTCCTTTGGTCACAAATAAGCTCTATTATCATCTCTTTTTCCTACATTTTGATACTATAGTTAGGTTTTTTCGTAAAAAGGATACTCTTATAACCTCACTTTCAACTGTTCAGATGCCAAGCTTCGCAGCAGACAGCTCTCAGAACACACAATTTTGATGCTGGAGTGTAAGCGAATATCACCACTCGAAATAGATCAGACTCAGCACAGGAATAGAACAACAGGGGTGCTGCAGTAGACTCACCCCGAGTAGTCAAAGGAGGCAAGAAAGTCGATTGTGTACAAGGAGCTTAAGGCAACGGAGGAAAGGGTGAAAGGGCCATACCTGGGATTAGAGCAGAAAGGAAAGAGGCGCTAAGACAACAGCAGTGGGAAATGTGACCGGCCTCCAAGTTCGGCTGGTCTCACGATATGAGATTTTCTTTTGTGGAGGCTTGTGAAAGACTCCGTCTATGTACCGCCCTTCTAGCAACTTTTGGAGAACTGCAACGTTGCACAGCAACAGTAATTAGTACCCAGCCATTCTCACAAAAGTGTGGGATGAATCGGACTGTAGTCTGAATGTTTACCATGCGTCCAATGGAGGGCAAACTGAACGTTTGTGAAAGGTAAACGAAAACTTCTATTCGTCAAGTAATTGTAAAAAGTACTCCAAAGTTATATGTGCACAAATGTAAAAGATATACAATCATAAAATCGGATGGTTTTTTTGAAAATAAAACTCTGTAGCCAGATGCGTAAATAAAAAATCCCTACGCCACAGTACCGTAGAACACCAAAAGGGGAGCCAATCAAAAAAAGTGCATTCCATCCCAACTTTATCAGCGGGCTGCGCCATTTTATTTTGAGTCCTCTTGTAGCCTTCTAGGGTACTGTTGCGCGGGGTTTCAGTGTTTGCCAGGACTGCAGATACGTAGGGCTCAGATTACAAACAAACAAACAAAAAATTAATTTTGTAACTTCGTTTATGAGGTATGACAGTTAAAATTTATGACTACACCTCGTAACTGGTCTCGAAGTAGAGGGAAGCTTCATTGGTATAAAGCGCATGCGACTTTGTACCTCGAATAGTGGCGGTCAGTATTCTCCACAGAGCCTCAGGTTCCTCTAAAATGGTTCTCGACGTGGATTGATGTACGAAGACGATGGCCACTGAATGCGACAGATGTGAGGATTCAGGCGTGCTCATTCAGGATAGTATCAATTTTGGAAGATGTACGGAGCTTTATCTGCTACCATGAAGTACCGCAAGTGTTCGGCATTGTCGGGGTAAGATCTTTGATCGTCGTAATAAATGATTCACACAAGTATGCAGAAGATAAATCACCTTGGAAAACGATAATCTACGATCGTTCAGTCTGTCTAGCAGACTAGTACTAAAAGACTGCAATTCTATCAAGCCAGCAATACCTCACAACCTTAATCCTATCGAGGATGCAGGAACGCTCTCTGTAAGCGTCTTTCATTGGCTAAAGAAACTGAAGAACGGGTATGGACGGTATACCAGTTGAAAAACGATATACAAAGACAATGGGAGGCAGCTAACAATCGAAATGATTATGGCTCTGAAGTGCGTGCAGCACTGTTCTGAGGGTTTTGCTATTCCGGTTGATCATATCCTCCATTGGACTTGAAGGCAACTTTCGTATTCTATTTTAGACTGATCTTTTACGGTGCTACATAAAATATTAATTTCTCTAAAAATTTATTTGCATATTTTAAACATCGGCACATGTGTGTTTACAAGGTTTATTTGGTTGTAAATAAAATATGTACACAAGAATTTGCTTTTTTAAATTTTGTATAATCTGACTTGCTTTTGGTACTTTCTCATAAGTGGGTGTATCGTGCCAAGCACGACCGTAAAAATGCTCTAGTCTTTGGGCTTGTGCCTATACACAATAACGCTTGTAATAAACACATATTATTCATGATACAGTATAATAATCCTAACATAATAGTTCTAAATATAGAAGTCGCTTCACATGTTAGTTACCTCAACATTGAAAAACACTGAATAATCAAACTATTTCAAATTTAATAAGACTGTAGATATATGAAAGAGAAATCTTATACATACGTGGTACTGGTCTGCAAAGCACGAAAGCGTTTCCAGAGGTGCCTTCCGGGCAAGTACATATGGGGATATGGTTAACAACATTGCATGCAGCACCCTGTCCGCATGTTCCTGGACAAGGATCTGTGCACTTGTTCCTGATGCAGGCTTTCGTCCTGTCACAGTCAGTGCTCAACACACACTCGGGGCGACAGCCCGTGTAAGGATCTCCTTGGTACTCCGGAAGACAAGTACAGCTGCCATCTCGGCAGAGAGCGTTAGGTCCGCATGGTGACGGATTACATGGGTCGGTTACCACTGGCTCTGGAGCTGTAAGAAGCAGGGAACTGTTATTCCGCTGAACTGAAGCCTGACACAATGTAGCCTACTCAAAACAATACTTAAGACGGATAACATCAATTGGTTGTGCTTACGTTCTGGTGGTTTTGGGGAGCAGCTTGTGAATGGGTCTCCTGTGTATCCTTCCGGGCAGCTGCAGATAGGAGTATGATTCACGACACTGCATTGAGCTGCAATTCCACACGATCCAGGACACGGATCGCGACATTTCTCTCTTATACAAGCCTTATTCTTTGGACACTCTGAACTAATAACACATTCAGGTCTGCAGTTGGGTGGTGTGCCAATGTAATTCTGTCGGCACGCACAAGATGGAGAGCCTCCGACGTTGCGACATTCAGAATACGGACCACAGGGAGAAGGCATGCACGGGTCGACATGCACAGGCTCGGCAGGATGCAAAATAGGCGCTAAAATTCAAGACAAACATTCGGATAGATGTACAGTAACACAATAAGGTAGAAAAAGCCAGAAGTAACACAAACAACAGAACTTTTTAAAGATGTGAAAGAAATAGCACTTAAACACCAAGAAGTCACATGAATGGAAAACTCTTAAGGAGAAGAAAGAGAGCACGAGAAAATCATCATTTAATGCACGAGTACATCATCTGCTTTCGTGCAATAGTGCTTGGGAAGCTAACCACTGATATAAAAATAATTTTAGTCTTATATATATTTAATAACATTGCCACGAGCTTGTTTAAAAAGTATCTCATAAGAATGATTTTGCTATGGTGTTCACCTTTTTTCAATTTTTTTCTATTAATTTTCCTTTGAAGTGTATTTTTCTTCGTAAAAGTGATTTTGATTCAGGACGATTACCTAAGGTCGCTATGTCAGTACCTGGTAACCTTAGGCTGCAGGGCCGGGTCTCGCCGTATTTATGTTGGTGGGTTTTAATGAGTATCTCTAGATGACACACAGTGTTATCTTTTGGCTTCACCTGATGCTGGACACTAATCATGCACACCTCAGCTTACAAGAGGAAACAGTCAAGGAAAAAGAAGCCATGAACCATGTAATCAGTGAGAACTATCTCAAAATCCATATTTCAATAACAGGGTATGCCATAAATGTTAAGAAAAAAGTGAAGTGGTCGGATGTCAATGTAACTTCGTACACGTATTCACCGTCGGCTGATATGTAAATGATTAGAGTTGAAATCCTCTGGGACAGGTACAACGGCCACCAGAGAGCATTAGTGTCGTTCGAGTTTAGTGTTGTTAACTGGCCGAGTAGGGTATATAAGGCGAATGAACAGCGTCATTCGTCGAATTGTATAATATCTAGAGTTATGGAGAATTCGGATGTGACAGTGGCCCGATGATGGACTGCACGAGGGCAGGTAGGCAGACACGGGATAAATTGATAGAACGTCTCTTATTCTCTACACACATAGACGATCTGACCGATAGGGTGAGTAGCAATCTACGAATGTTTTCTTACAACGTTGTAGTGTACGGAAAAGTGTCGTCGTTGAGTGACTAGGAGGAGACAGGATAACTTAGTCAGAATTTCTATTTGATGTGACGAGTAGCAGCTTGCTCTGAATGTAGAAGATGTAACTTAATGAATATGCCGGCTTCTAATACAGCTCACGATACCACCACGAACATTCGTTGTATACCACCACTTAATGTACTGAAGGAGAAGATTATGCAATGGTGTAAAGACAAGTATGCGGCTGCTCAATGTATTGCAAATTTTGGATACAATTATGTGTGCCGTAATGATAGTTGCTGTATCCTAGCGTTTTCGGTCCCATCTTTGCAGATCCGAAGATGGCAACAGAGAATTACCGAAACTGTTTATCTATATGAATAAATGATTTCAGCAATCTTGGCAGTTAAAAATTTATTCAGTGTTCAAATAACTTGCTGAAGATGAGTAGGAAAAACAATCGTGTAATGTTAGAATACAGTATTCGTGATGTGATGCTTGACACAGTCATGTCGATTAAATATCTGGCTGTAACGTTGCAAAGTGGTATGAAACGGAACGAGCATAGAAAGTGAATGGTTGACTTTGTTTCATTGGGAGAATTATAGGAAAGTGTAGCTCATCTACAAGTGAGACCGTGTGTATAACACCCATTCTCGATTACTGCTCGAGTGTTTGGGATCGGATTAAAAGAAGAGATCAAAGCTATTCCTAGGTGTGCTGCTAGATTTGTTAGCGGTACGTTCGATCAGCAGTTGAGTATTACAGAGGTGCCTCAGATGGGAATCCTTGGAGGGAAGACGATGGCCTGCAGTAGCTCGGATGCCCGCCGCCGGCGAGTGAGGGTGTGGCCTGGACGGAGACCCCAACCTTCCAATGCTTTGTAGAGGCACAACAATGTTACTCCCGGCGTCACTGTTTGGGGAGCCATCGGGTTTGACAACAGGTCACGTCTGGTAGTGACTTAGGGAACACTGATGGCACGACGGTACGTCACGGGCATCCTGCGTCCTCATGTATTACTCTCGTGCGTCAGCATCGTGGTGCCATTTTCCAGTACGGCAGTGCTCATTACTCCTGTGGCCAGATAGAATACGTATGGGATAAACTTGTATGTCAACTCAGCCCATTGACAGTAGCCAGGATATCAAGGACATGTCACAATAGTTGTGACCCAGCTCGCCTCAGGAGGGGATACAATGGCTTTATGACACACTTATCAATCGAATAAGCAAGCAAGCAAGCATCAAGGCCAGAGTGGGTACAGCGTCTTACTGATAACTGGACTCACTCTGTCAAATTGTATGTAAATTTGATTCAGTTTTGAATCTACTGCAATAACATGACATATCCTCGCAATCCGCGAAGTTTCATTTCGTTTCCTCCTCCCCTTCTGGATGCTTCACTTTTCTCTCGGGCAATGTTTATCAGTGGTTAACTTCCAGCAACATTTTTGAATTCTCACTAAAAAAGGAATATGTGAAGAAAATATCACAGTTAAAAAGAAAATCGCAAATTTATTTCACTTTGATTACCGACATTAATTTATCGGTCAAGTCATGAACCACAACGACTTGCCTAAATGACCTACGATATGTCTCAAAGTACGTATTCTAAGCCAATACTTGGGTTTTTCTTGGTGTCATGTTCACAAAAGTACGTTACGAACTGAGGTAGAATCCCTTTTACTGCAAAGTATCCCACATTTTCGTGAGCGTTATGTGAATGACGCCATATTTGTTTACAAAATGTGACAGTGTACATGTGATGTGTTACGACAGTGAAAGGAACATGTGACCACTGGAGGCAGTGCCACAAATTCTTCCAAAAAATCGCTTAACACAACACATACACAAACGTCATACTAACAAATGTAAATCCACCTGATGATGGAGGTTTAAACCTTTGAAACGCGTCGTGGAGATAAATAAACAGTGACTGGTAATAGTAAATTTGTTGTTTAATTTAATGTCAGTTGCGCTGACAAGAACGAAATAATAACGTAGTTTCACTGAACTACGCTTCGTATGAAAGAAATTTGCGATTGTAAGTGTAGAGTATAGTAACAGACAAACAGTTTGTAAGACAGAACGGAGAAATAGTGGAGCCTTACGTGGTGAGGGATAACATCTGACAAAAGGGTCCCCCGTGAGGCCAGGGGGACAGCTACAGACTGGGGAGTGGTTTAGGACACGGCATGCAGCCCGCTGGCCGCAGGGCCCGGGACAGGGGTCGACGCAGCGCAAATCTACGCATGCGCGCTGCGGTGGGCACTGGGCGTTGAGCGTGCACTCGGGCCGGCAGGCGGGAGGCGCGCCCACGTATCCCCGCAGGCACGAGCACGCCCCGCGCCGGCACTCGCTGTACGGGCCGCACGGCGACGGCCTGCAGGGGTCTTGAGGCTCGGCCGCTACAGCTGCGTGCACATGCGACATGCTCATGCTCACTCACACTCTCCCTCTCCCTCTCTCTCTGTATGCTCTGTAAGCACACGGCACTACCAGCCAGAGCTCCTACTGGATCATCTCGTTCCGCTTGTATTGTGTACAATTTGCATGTAAGCCATAGCTATGGTAACACCTATGTTCAGATAAAATGTAAAGACAATCTTTTGGCAGCAAATATCTTATGATCAATACTGAAATCGTGTCAGAGCGCTCGTATTTAATTCGTGGAGGTTTTTTTATACTGACCCAGGCCACGATTTAATATGGGAGACAAAATTGACCTTCTGTACCAACTGGTACAACCGATTTCTCAACAATCCTCATGACGTTATTTAATCTATGTTCGGTCTTGTGAACTCAGCGGCCGTTAATTATAGCTGACGAATAACGCAACCAGCCATAAATACTTTTTAAGTGTTTTAATTTAGCGTCAAAAACGGTTTCGGGCTACCATGCCCATCTTGAGGTGGCTAACATTTTTAGTTACTCAGCTATTTTGACCAACAGCATGTCGTCTGCTCTCACAATAAGTTCCAGCAGATGGCGATTTGTTTTGTTTTGGTCCATTTGGCTTTCCAGGTCGATGTACATTTTGTTGAGTTTCATACACACACATATTGTAAATAAATTACTGTGGGACATTAAAAATATTCTTAATGTCAGTACTGAGCATCACACATGTGCTGTACACTTGATGTTTTAGTTTGCAAGTGTATAGCACATGAGTGATGCTCAACACTGACATTAAGAATATTATCAAGTGCCGGCCGGAGTGGCCGAGCGGTTCTAGGCGCTTCAGTCTGGAACCGCGCGACCGCTACGGTCGCAGGTTCGAATCTTGCCTCGGGCATGGATGTGTGTGATGTCCTTAGGTTAGTTAGGTTTAAGCAGTTCTAAGTTCTAGGGGACTGATGACCTCAGAAGTTAAGTCCCATAGTGCTCAGAGCCATTTGAACCATTTTGAAGCAAGCAAGTACTGCTTACAGTCATCTTTACCGTGCAGAGACCAAATAGAAACCATAACTCTCATACTAATGTAGGTAATTGATTATATAACGATGTCACTAAAATTGTTTGACACTTCAGAGCCTTTTGCTGGTGGTGGAACTGTTTAAAAATTATCTATTTACCCAACGCATTTACTAGTATTACTTACGCTCTATATTGGAGCTATTATTGAACTTATATAATTGCCATGTTCTCTGCGGGGGCATGTACCATTTATGATATGCGTACAAGCAGAATTTTGATCAACTGTGTCTTAATATCTGTACCGTTAGGGCGTTCGTAATAAATGGTCACAATATTAAAACGAAGCACCGCTGGTCACCTATGCATAGAAAACTGTGTACAACTCGCAAGCGCTGTCCTTTCTTGATTGTAGAGGTACAAACTTTTTTAAGAATCGAGTGAATGCTTCTGTAATATATCAAGCAGTAAAAAAACAGTCAAATCTTCGCTTGCATTGGACAACACACTCTTCTGCTAATGGTAGTCATATGTAAGGTAGTATACTTCTTCTCTTCCGTAGGGCTAGTAATCAATTTTACGTAGCAATCCAAACACATGACCATCTTCATATCTACGTAAAACATTAAAGAAGTTAAAAATCACAAAATATCTTAAAAAGTCCTGCCCATCCCCAGTGAAAATTTTAACCGGACATCATCAAATTTCTGTCCTGAGGCCATTAACATGAGTCAGCAAACCATATAATAAGATAATGTGATCAGCCACACTGGTATCCAAAATTAAAGCATCAAACCGCTATCTCCCCGTCCGTGTCTAATTCACGATATAATCATACAAACTGTCAACCAGATGTCCGTACGATCGGGCTCTGCACCGACAACCATGTTAACGATGACGTCAGGGCGCCTATGCAGGAGGTAATGTTTGCCGGGCAGCCCCACATTCACAATCACTGTATACACTGTCACAGACGGTGCAATATGGGACAGAGAAGATTCCTACCAGACTCTCTGCGGTGGAGAGCCAGAGGAAGAACGAAAGCAGGGCAGTGGCAAACCATGTGGCTAATGGTTTAGTGTGAATCGTTCTGCTGTTTCTCGGACGTGTCGACAGTGTGTACAGATCGAAACTGTATTCCGAAAACCAAGGCAGGGCTGCCCAAGTGTGACTTCAGAAGAGAGGACCATTACTTGGCTGTACGGACACGACAGTACCGACTTAGTACTGCACAGAAACTGGGATGCGAACTCGCAGCATCCACTGCACTTGCTGTATCGAGGCAAACAGTGTGCAGAAAGCTTCGGCAGAGTGGCCCTTACTGTCGGAGACCTGCTGTATGTCTGCCTCTGACGTACCTTCACAGTAGGGAGCGTCTAGAGTGGGGTCATCAACATGCCACCTGGACAGTCGAAGAGTGGGACAATGTTGTTTTCACAGATGAGTCCCGAGTTAGTCTGGAGAATGATTCTCGATGGATTCGCATCTGGACAGATCGTGGAACAGGATTTCGGGACCCAAGCATTATGGAAAGAAACTGATATCGAGGAGGATCCCTAATGACGTGGGCAGATATTATGTTTACCACGAGCCCGTCTTCATGAAATTGTGCGGGCGAATAGGCAAGGTTTAATTGGTGTCAGCTAACGTGATGAGATCTTGGGAGCTTATTTACGATTGTTGCGAGGTGCTGTGGTCCCAGGCTTTGTACTGATGGACGATAATGCTCGACCTCATAGAATACAGGTGGTTGATAGAATGAAATTTTCACTCTGCAGCGGAGTGTGCGCTGATACGAAATTTCCCGGCGGTTGAAAACTGCGTGCCGGACCGAGACTCGTACTCGGGACCTTTGCCTTTCGCGTGCAAGTGCTCTACAAACGGCATTCCGGTAGAGCACTTGCCTGCGAAGGCAGAGGTCTCGAGTTCGAGTCTCGGTCCGGCACACAGTTTTAATCTGCCAGAAAGTTTCAGGTGATTGATGTTTTCTTGGAAACGGGAGATATCGCACGCATAGCGTGGCCTGCTCGACTCCCGATATGAATCCCATAGAGCATGTCTGGGATGCACCAGGGAGACGGCTTGCATCACGTCAGCATCCACTAACCACTCTCAAAGACTGCGAGCAGCTCTCCAGGAAGGAAGGGCGATATTGGCTGAGCATGAGACTGATGACATGATTCACAGCATACACCACCGTTGTCAGGCCTGTATTGCTGCCAGAGGTGGTCACACCCCACACTGAGCACATTAATCATTTGTCGGAATGCGCGTGCAAATCCAGTAAGTTGGAAAAAACGAAGAACATTTTTGTCTATCGTTATGCATGTTGCAGTTATTTACATTCTGTATTCGTCACATTGTTTCTACTTTATCATCACCTGTTTATGCTGATTTGTACCAAAATAAACAGAAGCTTGCAAAATTTCTGCTTGTTGCTTTAATTTTGGACACCCGTGTAGTTTTACAGTTCTGAGAAGAAACCAGTGGGAACAAATTTTGCGTCTTACTTTGAATTTCGGTTTTCTTTCATCGAGGGCTACTGTTGATTAACGTGTCATCCAATCCTTAAAGATCTCAACCGCAGTGCAAATCAATTCTTACTCTACACGTGAACCTCTTCCAGGGCGCGACTGAGAACTGGCGTGACACCTACAACAAGATCAGTTAAGATGCGACAAAAACATGGAACATTGTGTAAACTATATATATTGGACCTTCGTTGTTGACGTTTCAACAAGCTGAGTGGTTGGGACCAGCCATCAGCCAATTGTACTTCTTTCCCGGGAGCCACATTCTCGTTGCGTCGCCTGTTTCGAAGGTACATATAGAGCCTTCTCATGCGTGGCTGACTGGTCACGAGTGAAACTGACACTTCTCAGTCACAAATTTCTTTCTTTCGTGTCTTACCAGATTGCATTTTTCGCATCACTGAATTAAAAGAGTCAATCTAAGTTTCAATTCTGTACTCAGCGTTTCATTTCGTCCAAAATAACTAAAAATGTATCAAGGGTACTCCTACTGGATTCATTTATTCATTTTTTCAGTACTCTTTTACTTTGTTATCCGCTAATAATCAAAATCTGGTGGTTCTATTCTTCTAGCGCACACAGGCCAGCAACACATGCATGAGTAACACGCAAAAACTACGAAATTGTAAGACATTAACACAGGTATGACGACACATGCTATTATATTGGCGAAAAACTATTTCCGACTGATGAATCATAATTACCACAGCACGTTCCCAACGCAATATGATAGGTCGATGTTTTCCACAAAATGTACGATGGAAGTATCGACTGAATTATTCTTCACATATTTCTTGCTTACGCGTAACAGAACGATACGTCAAAATTCATTGAGAGGCGCAGTTATAGTAAAAAACAGAAACAACAGGAGCTCTGGCTGATTTCTAAACAGTGGCAGCGAAGAGAAGAAGATTTTATACACATTACAAAAGAATGACAGATGCAACATTAAGAACACTCAACATGCACTTTCACTAAACGTGCACTGAGTTATATTATCATAAAAAGAAAACATATATTGAAGAAACTAAAACTGGAAGAAGAAACATGCATTGAAATGGAAAGTAAATAGAAAAACAAACGTAAACATGCATTTAAATAAAAATTAATAGAAATTGAAAATAAAACCATACATGTATTGAAATTAAATGTAAAGGAAATTAAAGACGAAAACACATGCACTGGAATTAAAAGTAAAGGCAATTGAAAAGAAAAAAATAAACGTATACACATACATGCAATGAAATACGAAAATTAAAAGACACAGAAAAAATCAAGGCATATTTTTCCGAAAATAAGGCACAGACATATAAGGAAGAAATCAGAGGATGAGTCATTAAGTCGAGACACAGAGATTATTGACATGCAAACTGGTATAACTTTTTACATGCAGCCACGATCTTAGTTTGATGCGTGCATCCATTTATCATTGATTTCAGACTTCACTGACCCATTTCGACCATGTCCTTAAACAACCGAGTGGTGATTTCTTTCCTTTATTATTTTCAGAAGCAACAATGGTCTACTTTAAATCCACAATATGAAGAAGAGCAGGTGAGATCAGAAACCACTTGAGATTCGTTTACAATAACACCTCTAGTGTTATTTCTTCTACTTCTCCTCTTGTCAGTATTACAGAAGGCTGCGATAGCATCCGATGTCAGCGAGACATGTTAACCTCGTTTCCTCAGGTTTCACGTTGTTCAGAATTGGAGGCGACAGAGTTTTCCACGGTTTGCCAGTTGCCAGTGGTTTTAATCTCGTGTCCTCGCTTAGTGACTCTGCCTCGTACACGCGCGACGTGGCTCGGGTGGAGATCTTACGGGCTGTGGGCTCCGGCGAACACTGGCGGAAGGGGTCGCCAGTGAAGCCGGGGCGGCACGAGCAGGTGGGGGCGTGATTGACGACGGCGCAGTCGGCGTTGAGGCCGCACGTGCCGAGGCACGGGTCGGCGCACTTGGAGCGCACGCAGGCTCTCTCGGGCGGGCAGTCGGAGCTGAGCACGCACTCGGGCCTGCAGCCCTCGTACGGGTTGCCCACGTGGTCTGGCAGGCAGGAGCACGAGCCGGCGCCGTTGCGCTCTCTGCACACTGCGTTGGCGCCGCAGGGGGACGGCGAGCACGGCGTGGGGCGCTCCTCCACTGCCGGTGCTGCAAGGCGGGGACCAGTCCGACATGGCTCTCATTGCTCTGTGAGGTGTCAGTCTCGCTAACTACTCTCCTGTGGCCATCCAGGTAAGCTGTGGTTAGTCCGTATTAAGGCGGCTGGTGCTCTGCGTACTGTGACAATTGCATTAGCAGTTACTTTTAGTGCTACTCTCGGACCTTGACGTACCTTTAAGTGGAAGCATTGTTTTTTGTGACAGTGGTATTAGCGGTTATTTTTAGTGCTACTTTTCGACCTTAATACACCTTTAAGTGGAAGCATTGTTTCTTGTGACAATAATATTAGCGGTTACTTTTAGTACTACTCTTCGACCTTAATTTACCTTTAAGTGGAAGCATTGTTTTCTTTTTAAATTACTTTTAGAAATTAATATATACAATAATCTGTTAATAGGCTCGGCTCAATGTTACATCCACCATGAAACATTCGTTCTCGGACTTAGAAGAAAAATAAGCCATCAGGTAACACAAGGAAATAGTACAGTATGTAGCGAAAGTGAATACCACGAGTTGTATATTCGATGTTGCTGCTAACATGGGTAACACCAATACATCGTAATAGTTTCAGATTAAACAAAATAGGTTTTCAGGCACGAAAGTATGAGTGACATATTTTCTTTGTTGGTAATATTCCTTATACCGATACGTAAATAACTTTTTAATGAGAACCGTGCACTCTTCTCTTTGTTGAATTTGAAAGTTGTTGAAAAGCAGAATTCATTAATTTAACATTTGCCAATGAAGTCGTCTCTCGCCAGAAGTTCCCAGACAGTGCACTACGAAAATGATGACGAACGTGCCATTCCTCGGGATAGTTTTCTCAGTTTATATAATGAATCTGTTGATGACGTGGTGAACCATGCACAGCTATTTGTACATTTCCAGAGTGCTCGCCGTCGCAAACACATATAGATCTGGGAATGTATTTAGTGGTTATATCGCCCACACTAGTTTTACGTCATGTCCTTATCGTCTGCAAGTGCAAACCTTCCCGTGCTATCGTGACAATTTTCCTGTCAATTTTTGTCCGTTTCTTTCAGTGAAAACTTTCGTTATAAACACCAGCAAGTGTCACAAAAGTGTCATTACTTCTTCGAGAATCTTAGTTACACCGCAAAGCTATCACTATCAAACATCGTACCAGTTATCTTGAACCATTCATGAAACACTGTGGGTACCCATGTCAGCTAACTTACTATGTAGGGATACGAACCATGCTTCGTTTCTTTATTATTTCAAACAATTTTCCAGTAGTGTGCAAATAATAACACATCACCTTCTGAGTACTTCGTTTTTTGTGCTTAGGTTGTCATTTACAGATGAAAACGGTTCCAATACACTACTGAAGATATAGTAGTAAAAGACCTTGACGTTAATTTCATCTGTAAACAAAAACCTCACCCCAAAAGGATCAGTGTACTGTCATTATTTCAATGGTACTGGGAAATCCCGCAGAAATAATAAAATCGGATACGAAAGTAATTAATAAATTATACACATAAATTTTGTGTCATCATGAAGTGAACCTGTTCTTTCTAGTTTCCGTAGCTTTCACGGAGATCGTTTTCTTCCTTTTGTCCAAGAACTCAGTTTCATCATGTAAATCACTAGTTATCAAATCTCTTCGGTTGGCTCTGCATCAGCGCCTCACTGTAACACAGCAACTTTTCATATCGCCGCAGTACATTAAATGTACAGCTTCGGGCATTGCGAGTGACAGTTAACAGTGTTTCAGTGCGACGTTGAAACTGAAAACAGTCGACAAGTGTGACTAGACGACTGTCTTTACTATTAATAAAATTTCAGCTAATGTTTTGTAAGACAAATTTCCCCACCCAAGCAAACGTTTTTGGACAGATTCGGAGACTCAACGATGGCAGCAGACAGGAATGAATCCTGCGACCAAAGGGAAAGAGTTTTTGCTTACTTTTATGCGCTGGTTCCTCTTCTTGCTCCGGCCATGTGCTACAGGTCTCTGCCTAGTTGTATTACCGGTAACTACTCCACCTTGGAGAAAAATTTAAATTAGTTACTGAAACACCCACGTTCTCTTATTTTCCTTCCATAAAAACGAAAACACGATTTATCTGTTTTTTTTTCGGTTTTACAGATGACTCATTTCTACCTGAGAGGTAAGCGAAAAATTAATTCTTTATCAGTGATACATTCTTTTTTAATTGTTTAGTATCTAAAAGATATGCAAGTTTGTGCAAGGTGTCCGCCTTTCTATGGCTGTTACCCTAAAACACTAGGTGGCTACAAAGGAAATTATACGTACACTTATTTATCAGTTGATGTTAACACAGTTTCCGCTTAAAGAATTCAGTGACCAAGTTGTATATCGTGAAAGCTCAGTCCAGTGAACCCATCTGCATTTTCCTCACACGGCGTATCAACACGCACACTGTGAAACTTAATGTAATCTGTGTTTGATATAAGTCTCAGTATTTCTTTTTCATTGTGGTACCACAACAGCAACTGCATAGTGATCTTTGTACCGCGCTGCAACACAGGGGAAAAATTCTGGGATGTGGAGAAAAATATCAGTATTGTCGCGTGAGGTGTAGGCATGGACGAAGTAGTTGCGACGATAAACAGCTTGATCACTGACTAAGTTATGAAACTTAGGATAAATCCTAACGCGATTTAGAAAATAATTATATTGACAATAATGGAATTCGTACGTTGCACTATATTTACGATATGTAAGTATATCCAGACTGCTCCAAACACAATCGTGGCACAGAAGTAACGGTTTACCCTAGCAAGCAGTCACACAACGAACGAACAAATGTCTATAAAACGTTTGCAGAGACCCGTTTGCTGGGCACATGGGCGGAGCTAGCATTCCATCGGCGAGATGACGTTGGGGGTCTCATAACTTACCTTTGGTGGGACCCCTTGCATGCTCGCCGATGTGGACAACGTCAAAAAAGGATGCAACGTGCACATTCATTTCACAGACACACAGGCTATATACAATGCAGCATGCAACATGCAAAAGCGTTAGCGGTTACCGCTGCCTGCCTGGCCAAGTACCTCTCCTGAGCTGAAGGGAGAAAATAATCGCAAGTGTTTACAGCAAAATCAGTATGCTGACATAATATAACTAATATAACAGTATTAGGTACAAGCGTAACCTCCTTAAGTGAGCTCTCAGCCTATTTTTCCGTAATATCATTAACATTGAAAAATTAACCGTTTATTCTTCATTACACACAATAAATGCATCGCTTCTGAATATCAAAGAGTTGTTCACGTGTAAGTTGTTTTGGCTGTCAGTGGCTTAATTGTTTTTTCGACTTCTGTAGATCTAAGAGTGCTGGCACAAAAGCAGCTATCAACATACAGGGCTATTCAAAAAGATGGAACAGATTTCAAACATTTATTGCTTCCAAACTACAAAAGATAGAAACAAAATTCCAAAGTCCCTGGAAAGAGAAAAGTTCAAATTTTTATGCATTAATTTGAGCAGCATGTGTTACACAATAAATATCAAAACGGTGGCTCATTTCCTGCCGCACACAAAGAAGCTGGTCTCTCTCTACCGAATTCACAGCTTCAACAATGCGATGTCGCAGGCTATCAATAGTGTCAAGCACGTAACCACACAGATAAAAGTCACAAGGTGAGAAGTCTGGAGATTTGGGAGGCCACCAGCGATGAGAATTTCTCGAAGCACGTCCGACGTTACCTGAATGACAAATGACACTTTCCAGGCTGTTGGATTGGAAGAGGAGATAAGCAGAAGATGAACTCCATCGCCGGTGGCCTCCAAGGTCTCCAGTCCTCACACCTTGTGACTTTTATCTGTGAGGGTACTTAAAAGACCGCTTTTTTTATTCCCCTTATGCTTGTCACTCTTGAAAGTCTGCGACATCGCATTGTTGAAGCTGTGAATTCGATAAAGAGAGGCTAGCTTCTTCGTGTGTGGCAGGAAATGAGCCACCGTTTTGCTATTTGTCATGTAACACATGGTGCTCACAATGAATGCATAAAAAATTGAACTTTCCTCTTTCCAGGAACGTTGGAATTGTGTCTCTATCGTTTGTAATTCGGAAGCAATAAATGTTTGAAATCTGTTCTTTCTTTTTGAATAGCCCTGTATTATGAGTTTCTACTGTGTAAGTTCTACCCTCCTGAAATTACTATTAGAGGAGAGTCCCTAATTTTCTGTAGTCTGGTAGGTCCATGATACTCCATGATATCAATTTACTTTGTGAATTTCGCGAAGTTTATGTTTCAAATGGCTCTGAACACTATGGGACTTAACATCTGAGATCATCAGTGTCCTAGACTTAGAACTACTTAAACCTAACTAACCTAAGAACGTCACACACATCCATGTCCGAGGCAGGATTCGAACCTGCGACTGAAGCAGCAGCGCGAACCTGCGACTGAAGCAGCAGCGCGGTTCCGGACTGAAGCGCCTAGAATCGCTTGGCCACAGCGGCCGGCCGCGAAGTTTAGTCTTGACTTCGTTTAAAAATTGCCTTTCTTCTTGTTCGTTTTCGTTCTTGACTCTTTTTGAAATATCCTGTGTTTGAGTTTATTTAATACACTGCACATTTTTCTGTTACTATAATACGATAAAATGAGAAAATAGAAGTTACGTCTATTGTTGTCTACGTAAGTGATTTGCATGACTGACGAATATCGCTCAGCCTGGCACGTTGTTAGTAACTTCCGTTTGTTCAGAAGAGATGTAATGTACGTAAAATGATTCAGGATATTTGTGAGAATTGGTTATCGTCATGCTTTCTTACTCAGGCAAGATGCATCTCACTCTGGAAAATACGTTGATAAATAAAGAGATAGCCGCATAAATAAAACTGGAAAACATGCAACATGCATTACTCATATGTTGGGGACATGCCCAGGACACGAGAATGCTCATACACATATACGAGGATGCACATGCTCAAACTTCTAGAAAATTGCACACTTCCAAGTGGTATGTGACTCTGTTCTCTTCAGTAGGCTCCTCAATGAAACTGGATTCAGCATAGTGCTAAAATTATTAAACTGCCGTGAGTTAATTTAACTGAAAAAGAAACCAAAACTAATGTGGAAGTAATATTTCCTCTTTTTGCTTGTAAATACAAGGTCTTCTGTTAACGTTAAGTCCTCTAAAACTGGAAAAACTGTTCAGGATATCGAAACAAGGTTTACAGCGAGTGATAGCACATACGGGAATAAATATTTTACCGTGTAGTTCACACTGGAACATTTTTTTGTCTGTCAAGCAATTGAAACAACTACATGCGTTTATTTAAATGGAGCGATGCACATACAATGTACAACGCTTGTTAATTTTTGCAGCCAATGATTTCGTAAAAGTTAAATGTGAGATAAAATTATGTGGACACGCAGACACATTCACCATGCCGTCACAGAGGCATATCGATGAACTTTGCTGGAAACAGCAGTTTCACAAATACACGTTAGTGTGCTTATTTTATTTATTTATATTTCTTTTTAGTTTTCGCGTCGAAGGCTCGGCCAAGTTATGACCTAAAAACTGGCCGAAAAGGAAGAAATATAAATAAATACACTCCTGGAAATGGAAAAAAGAACACATTGACACCGGTGTGTCAGACCCACCATACTTGCTCCGGACACTGCGAGAGGGCTGTACAAGCAATGATCACACGCACGGCACAGCGGACACACCAGGAACCGCGGTGTTGGCCGTCGAATGGCGCTAGCTGCGCAGCATTTGTGCACCGCCGCCGTCAGTGTCAGCCAGTTTGCCGTGGCATACGGAGCTCCATCGCAGTCTTTAACACTGGTAGCATGCGGCGACAGCGTGGACGTGAACCGTATGTGCAGTTGACGGACTTTGAGCGAGGGCGTATAGTGGGCATGCGGGAGGCCGGGTGGACGTACCGCCGAATTGCTCAACACGTGGGGCGTGAGGTCTCCACAGTACATCGATGTTGTCGCCAGTGGTCGGCGGAAGGTGCACGTGCCCGTCGACCTGGGACCGGACCGCAGCGACGCACGGATGCACGCCAAGACCGTAGGATCCTACGCAGTGCCGTAGGGGACCGCACCGCCACTTCCCAGCAAATTAGGGACACTGTTGCTCCTGGGGTATCGGCGAGGACCATTCGCAACCGTCTCCGTGAAGCTGGGCTACGGTGCCGCACACCGTTAGGCCGTCTTCTGCTCACGCCCCAACATCGTGCAGCCCGCCTCCAGTGGTGTCGCGACAGGCGTGAATGGAGGGACGAATGGAGACGTGTCCTCTTCAGCGATGAGAGTCGCTTTTGCCTTGGTGCCAATGATGGTCGTATGCGTGTTTGGCGCCGTGCAGGTGAGCGCCACAATCGGGACTGTATACGACCGAGGCACACAGGGCCAACGCCCGGCATCGTGGTGTGGGGAGCGATCTCCTACACTGGCCGTACACCACTGGTGATCGTCGAGGGGACACTGAATAGTGCACGGTACATCCAAACCGTCATCGAACCCATCGTTCTACCATTCCTAGACCGGCAAGGGAACTTGCTGTTCCAACAGGACAATGCACGTCCGCATGTATCCCGTGCCACCCAACGTGCTCTAGAAGGTGTAAGTCAACTACCCTGGCCAGCAAGATCTCCGGATCTGTCCCCCATTGAGCATGTTTTGAATGGATGAACCGTCGTCTCACGCGGTCTGCACGTCCAGCACGAACGCTGGTCCAACTGAGGCGCCAGGTGGAAATGGCATGGCAAGCCGTTCCACAGGACTACATCCAGCATCTCTACGATCGTCTCCATGGGAGAATAGCAGCCTGCATTGCTGCGAAAGGTGGATATACACTGTACTAGTGCCGACATTGTGCATGCTCTGTTGCCTGTGTCTATGTGCCTGTGGTTCTGTCAGTGTGATCATGTGATGTATCTGACCCCGGGAATGTGTCAATAAAGTTTCCCCTTCCTGGGACAATGAATTCACGGTGTTCTTATTTCAATTTCCAGGAGTGTAAAACGAAAACAATATAGTAGCCATGGAACTGATAAATCCAGAAAAATTCTTTATCAGCTACGGTTACACACACAAAATTCTCCTAAAATAACTGAGAAGAACATGTGTATGAATGTATTTGAAAAACATTAATTATTTAAATACTTTACTAAATGAAAAACGTTACAAATGTTAACCATAAAAAATACTACCCCTCTCTCCATTACTTCCAATCGACAACCTTATTCTGATCTCTGAACGGTTTCTCAAATTTTAAAGGCTTGTACGTTACGTGGGAGACCCTGCGTAGGACGTTTTCTGTATCCTCTTGCATTCAGTTTACTTCGATAAAGATTTTTCGGAATGAACACGCTGGAGCTCTAGGCAAAATAATAACGTTTTTCCAACTACTTTTCCTTTTTTAAACAGAATATTCTATGAGTAAGTAAACTGGCATTTGATTCTCTCAGTTTACTGCGAGACATGGCGATTTTGGATAATTCTTACAGCAGACGTTCAAAATTGTAGTGTTAATGTGACTCGTAATATTTTACCTAATCGTAATAAAGTTACTAGCGCCAAATCCTTCTGTGGAAAGAGGATATCAGGAAACGTTTATTCATGTGTAGGAACTAGAGCTGTTGCGTGAGAATTGCATTTTCTCTTTTAAAAAAGTCATTCACTTCTGTTGCTGACGATTGTTTTAGTGGATGCGAGCGTAACGGCAGTGGATGGAAATAATTAGATGTAAGAGAGTATCCTGATGAGAATTTTGAGTCACCTAACATTTAGCAGTAGAATTTAATCCGGGAAGGAGGTACACAGGCCGTTTGGCAGACCAAGCGGCCAACCTTTGCATGCAACAAGCAGTTAGTAGATGTAAGAGAGAGATGTGCTTCCTACCTTGTGGAGCAGGACTGCATCCGGTGAAGGGGTCTCCGGTGAATCCAGGGACGCAGCTGCAGACGGGCGTGTGATTCACGACGCGGCACTCGGCATTCGAACCGCACGATCCCGGACACGGGTCAGCGCAACGCTGATTGATACACGCGAACCTACTTTGGCACTCGGGATTGATGGTACACTCGGGCCTACAAGAGGGCGGTGCGCCCACGTAACCGTCGAGACACGTGCAAGCGGGGCCGGCCCCTCGGACTTGGCATTGCGCGTTCGGACCGCACGGCGAAGGCAAGCAGGGGTTCTCCGGCACTGTCGGCTTGTCCTCTGGAACTGAAAACAGATCAGCAATTAATGATACAGCTCTACGGAGACGAGACGCATCTGCTGCAGTTTTGTCAGCAAATTTATTAGTCTGGCAGAAATTCAACGTATTTGTGGGGCAGTGGTACTTTTGTCCCTTACTGCAGTTTGTGGGTGACACAGAGAGGAAGCAGGGTAAGTATCTGAATTGTGATGCTGCAGGAGAGTTTTAAAAATTAAGTGGACAGATACGTCACAAGTGGTAAGTTCCTACATGTACAAGGAAATGAAAGGAGGGACAGAATTACAGCAACCAGGAACACTTGACTTGATAGGAACAATAGACGGAGTAAATTTGTAGTCAGATAACAAGTAGAAATTGAAAAACAGATTGTGGCGGTTCTTGCCTACATGGAGATGATAGGCTTAGCAAAGAGACTGAGGATATTAACAAATTGAGACGTTGACGACTTACAAAATGTCACCTCTGCCAGCCATTTGTCAGTGTATTATTTATGATCTGTAATACTAGCCAAAGTAAAAAAAAAAAAAAAAAAAAAAAACCTGATTCATATTTATTGCATTTTAAGACTGCTGAATTCTCTTGTCTCTTCAACGTCGAGAAAAATAGCTCAATTCGTCCACATTAGACAATGATCTGTTAAATTGTGGCGCTAATGCAAATCTTGAGCGACAGAGATCTCTGCAACTGTACTTCTTTACTTATTCAACTGTTTATTAACACATGTGGGCATTATAAAAATTAATGAACCACCTAAAACTTTCACCGCAAACACTGCGGAAATGGAAACTGTTATTGATGTACGGTTTAGACAGAATGGATTAGTTGTTAGGGGTTCGTGCTGTTAGCCAATCAACGGATTGTAATAATATTTAGAAAGTGTATTTTTTGTGCAAATACACACCTCCTTTAAAAGGAACAATGCTTATTGACATTAACTAAAAGCAGGGTAAATTAAAAGTCAGTGGCGTTTGTTGCAGGGTTCAAGCGCGAGTCGTTTACGAGATATAGTATTTTGAAAAGTTCCCACATGACGAAGACAACAAGGATTGTCAAAAGATCAATAGTGCTTGTTTCGGCGGTTTATCTGGCCGAGATTGGTAAATATGGCTTCATCACTAAACAAGATACATGATACATCTGTAGTATCCGGTCTTAATGCCAGTGTATTGAAGTTAACACCATTCTCACAATCGTTTCCATGCAGCTTTTGCTGGAGAGAGATGTGATAGGAATGGAACCTGCCGGCCGGAGTGGCCGTGCGGTTCTAGGCGCTGCAGTCTGGGACCGAGCGACCTCTACGGTCGCAGGTTCTAATCCTGCCTCGGGCATGGATGTGTGTGATGTCCTTAGGTTAGTTAGGTTTGATTAGTTCTAAGTTCTAGGCGACTGATGACCTCAGAAGTTAAGTCGCATAGTGCTCAGAGCCATTTGAATTTGAATGGAACCTATGTCGATCGAGAATGCGTAGGACGCTTGCCTGACTCATGCCACTTCCTCGTGCAATTGTGCGGGATTTAACGTGCGGATCAGCCGCAACAGCAGCAAGAATATTAATTTCCTCCTCTTATGTCGTCACTTGTTTCCTTCTGTTACGTTGTCTAGGTGTTACACTTCCACTTTCACTAGTTCCTTGAAGAGATTGATAAATAATTGCCAAGATGTTTGACATCTACTGGGATATATTGCCGCACACACCGTACAAGAACTAACTGCATTCTTTCTATACTCTCCGTACACTATGAGCATGTCGTTTTTTTCTGCATTGGTAAATGCCATCGCCAAGTCAAGAATTACTGTTTGGACTGTAACACACTAAGTAACTAGCAAGTCGCAATGCACGCACTGAACACACAAGGACGCTGTAAGCAAACATAACACCATCGTACCTAACAAAAAATGGTTCAAATGGCTCTGAGCACTATGGGACTTAACTACTGAGGTCATCAGTCCCCTAGAACTTAGAACTACTTAAACCTAACTAACCTAAGGACATCACACACATCCATGCCCGAGGCAGGATTCGAACCTGCGACCGTAGCGGTCACGCGGTTCCAAACTGACGCGCTTAGAACCGCACGGCCACACCGGCCGGCCGTACCTAACAACTACGCAGCTTGAATGCCATAGACAAGTGTCGCTGTGGATACGATATTTCGTAAACGACTTGCACTAGAATTCTGCAACAAATATCACTGACGTTTTAATTTATCCTGCTTTTCGTTGGTTAATGTCAACAGGCATAGTTCCATTTAAAGAAAGTGATTGTCTGCACAAAAAATTCACTTCCTAAGTATTATTACAATCGGTTGATTGGCTAACAATAAGAGCCCCTGACTAGCAATCCATTCTACGAAAACCTCACATCAATAGCACCTTCCATTTCCGCAATATTTGTGGCGCAAGTTTTAGGTGATTCACTCCGTATTTAATAATTTCGTTTCGTAAATCCTAACTGCATATCGGAAGACCAGTAGACTTTTCGAAAATGTTTGTATCAACAATGAAATTCAAGAAAGCTGGCATTTCTGTGGCAGTCGAGTTTCTATTGGGACGGCGTCAGCTTCACCGAGGTTAGATACAACACAGCCTCAGAGTTGCGATGCGCACGCAGGTACTCACCTCGCTGCTGGAAGCATCTGGAGAAGGGATCACCGGTGAAGCCCGGTGCACAGGAGCAGATGGGGTTGTGGTTGACGACGTGGCAGCGCGCGTTGACGCCGCAGGTGCCCGGGCACGGGTCGACGCACTTGGTGGCGAGGCAGGCATGCGTGAGCGGGCACTCGGCGCTGACGACGCACTCGGGCCGGCAAGAGGGCGGCGCGCCCACCAAGCCCGGCTGGCACGAGCACACCGCGTGGCCGTCCACCACCCGGCACAGCCCGCCGGGGCCGCACGGCGACGGCTGGCACGGATCTCGCGTAGCTTCTGCAAGCGCACCACGTCCGTTACCACCGCCTCCGACCGACACTGCGGCCGCAATAAATCTTACGATTGGATTGGATTGGATTGTTTGGGGGATGAGACCAAACAGCTAGGTCATCGGTCTCATTGGATTAGGGAAGGAAGTCGGCCGTGCCCTTTCAACGGAACCATCCCGGCATTTGCCTGGAGCAATTTAAGGAAATCACGGAAAACCTAAATCAGGATGGCCGGACGCGGGACTGAACCGTTGTCCTCCCGAATGCGAGTCCAGTGTGCTAACCACTGCGCCACCTCGCTCGGTAAATCTTACGATTAATGTTTACTTTGAGTAGGATCACACGTTTTAGAATAGAGTACGTCAATAAGGGAGGCCATCATCTACGAAAAGGCAGAAGTAGGTATTAGAACTTTAGCGTCCCGTCGACAACGAAGTCATTAGAGCCTCTTCTACAGAGGCTCGGAAATTAGAAGGATGGGGAAGGAAATCAGCCACGACATTCTCACAGGAACCGTTCTAGCATTCACTGTAAGCGATTTAGGGAAATCACGGTAGTATATCTGGATGGCTGGACGAGAATTTGTGCAGCCATTCTTCAGAATCCGAGTTCATTGTGTTAACTGTTGCGTCACCTTGCCCAGTACCGTCTATAACGAAAACAATGTCGGAGAATAGAACTTTGCTATGTGTCTTGCGACGAGCTAAGTGTCGTTCGTTCAAAGGAAAAGGAGGTTTTTAGGGTTTAAACCTCAATCGGTAAAAACGAAACCCTCACAGTATCGTTTGCCTGTCCGTCCGTCTGTCTGTCTGTCTCTTTCTCCGGCTGTTACGAACCCTTTTCTCTCAGGAACCGGTATACGTATCAAGTTGAAAATATTTAAGCTTCTAAGTCAACGTAATCAAAAGATACGACTATTCATGTTACGTGTTTTGATACTCGCAAACTCTCTCACCAGAACCTACCGGGTACTCCTCATTACCTGGAATTACGAAATTTGGTAAGAAGCAAGGTGTCACAGCACAAGTAAGGAAAAAGTCCGAAAATGGTTAATTTGTAATTACGTCACTAGATAAGAAAATATTTTTTGTCACTTGCTATCCGATTGTCTGTCTCTCCATCTGTTATGACTCCCCTTTTCTCAGAAATTACAATAGCAAATGCGAAATTTCACCAAAACGTTTAAAATTAAAATTAAAAGATTCTCTATAGTCTTGCAATTCCTGGGACTGATGTCTTTCCAGTGTCGATATCGATAACAGACAACATTTGACCAGATTCTCCATTCTCGGGATGATGAACTATCTATATACATAATTAAGTTTCCGTGGAAACCTCAGAGCGTGAGTTCTATTCATTACAGACAGATCCAAAACTTGATGTGAACGTGTTAAAATAGACGAGTATCATAAAAAAAATCTTAATGCGTCTTATTCTCTACAATAGAGTAACCATGAAGTGTAATGAATATGACGTCAGTGGCATAGCAAAAGGATGATAACAAACTGTGAGAGGGCAATCGACGCCAGTATACCGGGTGTCCCTCCTAAGACTAGTCAGGCTCATTGTCTCTGACGTTTCGGCAGATTTTTGCTATTTTGTTTTTGCAGTCTATGGCTCGAATCAGCCCAAAAAAGCACTGGTCATCACGTCTTTCATGTGACGCCCATTGTCGACGGAAAGCAACGTTTTGTTTCCAGTTACAAACAATATCATTTTTAAAGTAGAATTTTACGGGCTTATTCGACAGAACAGTTTCAAACTAGTCTAGTGGGATATCAGTTTTTTCAGTATAAGTTAACAGGGATAGTAAAACACGGAGAATAACAAGTAGTCCAATGGCGAAAGCACCATCTTGCCCCGCGCTGACTGCTGCCGCCATGTAGTAGCGCTGCTCAGTCGCTGCTGGAGTCTGGTTATTCGTCGTGTATTACTGTCCCTATCAATACATATAGATGAAACAAATGTCGTACTAGACTAATCTGAGACTGCTGGAAACAAACCGGTGCTTTCCGTCGACAATGACGTGATCACCAGTATTTGTCTGGGTTGACTCGAGGCATAGACTTCAAAAACAAATTTGCAAAAATCTGCTGGAATACCAAAGAAGATGCACCTGACGACTCTAAGGTGAGACACCCTGTACAAAGCGTAAGACGCCTAAAGCTTTCATCCGATATAGCTTTTGACTCAGTAACAACATACGAACTCCATTTACACGTGGACAAAGAGTGAGCAGCGGCTCATATTGTAAGCCCCAAGCTGTTTTCGTGATGTATAAATCACCGAGGTACAGGAATTATGCTCCTTCATTTGCAGCCAGAACAGCAAAACTAGATGAGACAAACTCAGTTATATAATCCCTTTGGAGACATGACAAAAAAATTGGGTGATTAATATATAGTAACTAATGTATGAACAGTTTCTAAAACTAGATGGTCTTTATTTTATGACCTAAGTGATCGAATAATTTTTTGAACTAAAATGTTTTGCACCTCAACCTCTACGGAGGAAAGCTCTTCTGTGCCATAAGACTGCACGATGCGGCACAGGAATATTTTCACTTACTCCTAGGAAGGTAAATTATTCTTCGTGTTTTCCTTTCACCATCATTAAAAATCGTCGAATTAGGTGTGTTGCCGGTTTATTTTGAGGTTGATTTACGAATTGGACATACACAGTTTCAGTTTATAAGACAGCATTTTGCCTGTAAAGAGAACGTAAACGACATGTCCCGTTTGTAACGAACGCCTTACGATACACGCTATGGCAACCTTTGTTTGGGCTGACTTCATCAGCCTTTAGAAACAGCAGAGAAATGAACGCTAACGGTATACATGTCACAAAGCGATACCGACAGATACATGAAATGTATTCGCAGTTGCGAATACGGACAACCATCAGCTGTATAATGGAATGACGACAACGAAAATTTGTGCCGCACTGGGACTCGAACACAGATTTCTCACTTTACGGGTCTTAATCAGTTTGGTTATCCGTGCACAACTCACTGCTAGATGCAAACTTCCAGACGTCGTCGTTCATGTGTCAGAACATGCACCCGTACGCGTTACGAAATTTACGTAAAGGGCCCGGACATTTTGACATGTTGTGAAGAAGTACGATGCAGTGTTCCTTCGGAAGTAACACAGGATCGTATTCCTTAAGACAACAGGCACTGCAGTATCGTATCGATGCCAACAAACTTCTAAGAGTTGTAGTGGGAACAAAACGAGTATAGGAACCCACGTCCGAAACTATTATACAACGGCTGTGGTACAGAGGGCTGCAGTTTTAGGGGGCAACACCCCTTCGGCAGCAAACGTGAGTTTGTAATTTGGCGGGCCGCAAGCATAACCTCGCTCTCAATGCGCCATACAGTACTCAGGAGGTTAGGTGGCGTCTAGATGTCCTCAAATCTCGAAACTACACTTTAGAGGCTTCTCGCCTTAGTCATGTCAGCGTAGAAACTCACATTTGAGGGTGAAGGGTGGGCTTTGCGGCGGCCGTGGCACCTATAACTGCGACGACCTTTTGTGCCGGAGTATGATGTTTGCGACCGTGCACAATCTGGTGCTCAAAGCCGCCTCTACAACTCCTTGAAATTCGTCGGCATCGTTTTGTGACATTTTGTACACAAAAGAAAACTCGTCCATCAGCAGAAAGGCTTGTTGGATCAAAAAATCGTAATCGTTAGTCAACAAACTTATGGCTTTATGCTATAGTTTTTTTTTACTCCGTTGTATTGGTAAAAACATGAGAATTCACGTACCGACAGCCTGTACAGTTCTGCAGAGAGTGAAGGGGTCGCCAGACGTTCCCTCCGGGCAGGAGCAGGTAGGGATGTGGTTGACGACGTCGCAGCGCGCGCCCTGGCCGCAGGTGCCGGCGCACGGGTCGACGCAGCGGAAGTTGGTGCAGGCGCGGTTGCGCGGGCAGTCGTTGTTGGTGGTGCACTCGGGCCGGCAGCCGGCGGCCGAGTAGGGGTCGCCCTGGTACTCGGGCGGGCAGCTGCAGCTGCCGTCGTCGCATCGCGCGCCGGGGCCGCAGGGCGACGGGTTGCACGGGTCTTCTGGCGGCGGCTTCTCCACTGCACACGCACAAAATGCCCTTAGCGATGCTGACCGGATGTCCTTAGTACGGGTTAGAGAGGCAATGTGACGCGCACCAAGACTGATGTCTTGATTGTATCCTGTTCCAATACCAAAACTGTCTCCATGTTGCTATAGTTAATAGGATTATGTTGTTACTGGATGAAATAAATCTGACTTTGGTTGCCAAAAGACAACATAAAACTACTAATTTATTGTAATAATATTTATTCTATCAAACTGCCACATTAGCGAGACTACAGAATAGCTTAACATATATTCAGTTCTTTTACAATGACTCTTCATGTTGCAAGAGTATTACTCGAAAGAACAGGGTCCTGTTTCGTGATATTTCTGTTTTGTTTATTCAACAGTTTACGGGTTTAAGATTTATGTCTGAAAAAGAAGTGTAGGATTCCACTCTTATGTTATGTTATGTTAACCGGGGACCTAGAAACGACGGAGAGGCTCCGTCCCCGCCGCAGCCGTAGTGGTCCGCAACCCCACGACGACTACCGCAGTCCACTTCACCCCTCCGCCGCCCCACACCAAACCCGGGGATCTTGTGCGGTTCGACCCCCGGTGGACCCCCCAGGGAACGTCTCACACCAGACGAGTGTAACCCCTATGTTTGCGTGGTGGAGTAACGGTGGTGTACGCGTATGTGGAGCACTTGTTTGCGCAGCAATCGCCGACATAGTGTAGTTGAGACGGAATAAGGGGAACCAGCCCGCATTCGTCGAGGCAGATGGAAAACCGCCTAAAAACCATCCACAGACTGGCCGGCTCACCAGACCTCGACGCAAATCCGCCGGGCGGATTTGTGCCGGGGACCGGCGCTCCTTCCCTTAGACCGCACGGCCATCCAGGCGGGCAAATTCCACTCTTACTGAACAGATGGATACAATTCTCTACACAGTTACGACTTCGACTGCACTCTTTGTTGATTTTTCACTACAGCATACTGCCTTAATAGTAAAGTCACTAAAATTGCAGTATGCTTCTTTAGCGTTGTATAGTCACCTGAAAAATATAGCGATATCGCTTGAAGAGAAATGAAGATACGAGCATCAAGAACACTTTTCAGCGTCCAGCTCTCAGTGCGAAACATTAAACATCTTTCGAACAATTTCAGGCAAATATTTGCAAGCAAAATTACATCCAGTGGCACCAAAATCCACAAATATTTTACAAGATTCGTGTTCACACGAATTACTCATTTTTCAGAAACGACTTAACACAGTACAATTCCTGTCGTTCCGATGTCGCAGATTAAAAGGAAAAGATGTGCGCTGACGTCTGATGTCATTCGTCAGAACACGGAAAGCAAACACGTAAATGGTTAGGGCATGTAACAATTACCAGCCAGAACTTCTCACATAGAAGGAGAACGAACATTATTTCGTGCTAAATATTTTACACAGCGTTAAAGGTGTGTTTTTTGCACTTGCCTCAGTCGTAATCAGTATCATCATTAGACTCAGATATGATTTGACTCACCTCAAAATCTTACGAGGTTATCATATCTAAGTTGAGCTACCCAAATTCTGCCTTCACAGAGATCAAATGTGCCACGTGATTAAGATCTCTCCTCCGCTTATTCTTTGTACTCAAATTAAGCCCATTCTAATCCAACACGAACATACTGGGAAATTCTGAGAAGTCAACTGGAATGTAATTGTTCATTACTTCTCGGTTGACTCAGACAGACGCCATGCTTAATAATAAATATTATTCTTCGTCAAGTGTAGGGTACATTGCAACATCGTTTCTTAAATGATAAGCGAAATCTTCTACTTGCAAGCCGGAAACATTGCTGCCGTAGTACTTACCCACGAGCTGCGTGCACGTGACGAACGGGTCACCAGTCATACCGGCAGGGCAGGTGCAGGTAGGGATGTGGTTCTGCACGCGACACTCGGCGCCGAAGCCGCACGAGCCGGCGCAAGGATCGCGACACTTCTCAGCCACACAGGCCTTCGTTGGTGCACAGTCTGTGTTGACTACACACTCCGGTCGGCACGAGGGCGGCACTCCTATGTAGCCAGGTTGGCAGGAACACGAAGGACGGTCTCCCTGTAGGCAAACGGAATGCTGTCTTACCTGTTTGGCAATATGCCAAAGCAAAAGCGGCAATAAAAGCTACGTTTTCTACTTTATCCTGAAAGATGTTCACAATTTGAATGTGGAAAGTCCTTTAGATTGGTCCTGCTATGGCTGCTTATATGGAAATACAGAATATTTCAAACTCTACCATTACGTGGATTTAAACAGGTTATTGCCTACCACGTTATCTTTTTGTTCCATAAATTGTGATGTAGTCACCAAGACCAACGGAACAGACAGTAAGTTGGAATGCGTAGAGAGACAATTACGTTCTCCCTAGCAATTGACAGACATGTAAATCTCACATGCGTTGACAGGATCAAAGAGAACCTGTTTCAACAGACAACTGAGTATTTGATCCAAAAGCTACATCAGATATTTGGGAAAAGCTGTCTCACACACTCACTTCTCCGATCCGCTGTTGTTCATTGCCTTCTTATTCTCCCAGAACTTGCTGCGAATGCTTCAAACATTCTAAGGCTTTGGAGTTAGATGAACTGCAGGAAATGTGGAGGTGTATGTAAAACGTGAATATGTCTACCGCATGTGTGTCTTAGTAATCAGATGAAGCAACAATAATTCAAATTAGTCAGATAAGTTAACTTGTGTGGCCAGGATATTATTCAATGTTATCCGACGTGACGTCGGGAAAGTCGCAAACAGCACAATAGCAAAGACGTTTCCACATTCTAAAAGCGTGAGCAGCATTGACAGCACACAGTGCTTACCTGTGGCTGGCAGTCTGCGTTGGGCCCGCACGGTGAAGGCCTGCAGGGGTCGACGGGAGTGGCCGGCTGCACCGGCTCGGCCGGCTGGCGGTAGCAGCGCGCGAACGGGTCGCCTGTGTAGCCGGGCGGGCAGGAGCAGATGGGGTTGTGGTTGATGACTTGGCAGCGCGCCTCGAGGCCGCACGTGCCCGGGCAGGGGTCCGCGCACTTGAAGCGGTGGCAGGCGCGCGTCTGCTGGCACTCGGCGTTGACGACGCACTCGGGCCGGCAGTTGGGCGGCGCGCCGCTGTAGCCCTGCTGGCACGAGCACACCGCCTGGCCGCCGACCGCGCGGCACTGGCTGTTGGGACCGCACGGCGACGGCTGACATGGTTCTCGAACTGTCTGCGGCGTCGTCACTGCCAAACACAACTCCAGCTACTCAGCCTCTGAGTCGGAGCACATTCCCAGTCAGTGATACTGACACAACAGCTTACATCTGCACCACTAACAAAATGTTCCCTTACATTGCAAGTTGACTTCAGAGACCATGTGTTGCTTACCGAAATATATTTGTTATGATGTTCTCTACCTCCTGTATAAATTTGAATGAATAGTTTCGGAATATCCTGTGTATCTTCACGATTGGCGTTAGAATGTTTAATTATTCTAGATTGACTTAATTGTACCTCTTAACGCACTCTTTAAAAAAAAAATGGCTCTGAGCACTATGGGACTTAACATCTGTGGTCATCAGTCCCCAAGGACTTAGAACTACTTAAACCTAACTAACCTAAGGACATCACACACATCCATGCCCGAGGCAGGATTCGAACCTGCGACCGTAGCGGTCGCGCTGTTCCAGGCTGAAGCGCCTAGAACCGCTCGGCCACACCGGCCGGTGCTCTCTTTCATTTCTTATCTATTTTGCTCTCTTCTCCTCAGCATATGCATTTCTGCAACTTGTTTTTGCCAGATGTTGGAGACAGAGAAAAGCTGATATGGTATTAACTCTTTGCATCCCTTATCGCCGTAATAAACTATGCTGATGTTTTTGTTTACTTGAAACCATTTCATTCTCGATATGCCATGTGAATCGTAGTAGACTTTGCATGCAGGTGCATCGAGCGAGGTGGCGCAGTGGTAACGCTTTGGACTCATATTCTGGAGAGCCATGCAGATTTAGCTGTGCTGTGATTTCCCTAAATTATGTGACTGCTTGGATGGATGCCTGAAAGGGCACAGTCAGTTTACTTCCCCACTCTTCTCGAACTTGAGCTTGTGCACTGTCTACAATAGTCTCTTTGACAACGGGACGTAAAAGCCCTAATCTGCCTTTATCTTGCGCAGGTATCCTCAGCGCAGCAGCTGCGTGATAAGTGACCGCAGACAGAAAATATAAACGCTTGCTTTATAAGTTGCGTTTTCTCAGCTATTCTCTCTCTCTCTCTCTCTCTCTCTCTCTCTCTCTTTGTTCAAAATAATATCTGTAGAGAGCCTATTAGAAGCTCTACAAGATGACCGCCGAATTTGTGAAACAGTGCGTCGTTTTGCTTACCTGCCGGCGGCGTCCGTGTGCAGGTGGCGAAGGGGTCGCCCTCGTAGCCGGGCAGGCAGGTGCAGGTGGGGATGTGGTTGATGACGGAGCACTGCGCGTTGAGGCCGCACACGCCCGGGCAGGGGTCCTCGCAGCGGTTCCTCTGGCAGGCGCGGTCCGTGGGGCAGTCGGAGCTGAGCACGCACTCGGGCCGGCACGCCTCGTACGGGTTGCCCTGGTAGTCGGGCAGGCAGGCGCACGAGCCCGCGCCGTTGCGCTGGCTGCACACCGCGTTCGTGCCGCACGGCGACGGCTCGCACGGGTTGCGCGTCTCCTCGGCGGCTGCAATGCACACTCATCGTCATGTCTGCAGTCACTGACACTCGACAGATTCAACTGCCTAACAGCAACTCTTTACGTGTCATACTCAGTACTTTCCCCAGTCCTTAAAACATAAGTATTCCATAATTTGGGACCTTCCATTTTCTGGAATTGATACTTGAGTCTAATTAAACGGAGACTGAATGGAAGAGCTTACATTTCAATCACATTTTTACCAACTTCGACAGTATTCCACAGGGAAGACTGGGGTTAGACCAGATACGCAGGTCAAACAGGGTACCTACAGATCTGTGGTTACCATTGCAGTGATAACATTCGAAACTACTAACAGCCGATATTTCGGGGAATCGCACATAATCGTTATTAGCGGACGCCTGTTCCTTTTCTTCCCAAACTTTTTAAACGTTTTTTGTGTGTTGGAACTTGTAAGAGCAGAGTTTTGAAAAGAAACAGTACCTGATAAGAAACAGATAAGTAATAATTTCGATTAAGCAAATTTTCCAGTGTATTTCAATGTTTTTATGATAGTCATAATGTGAATGCTAACTTTCTAATGCTATGTTTTGTTCAATTTTCCGCTACAGGGCAAAACGAGGTACATCAAGTGGAGTTCACCGCACCAAACAGAAAGCAAAACACCACAAGGGGAGTCTCAAAGGCCGAGACATTTTAAGGACTTCCTTCAAACCAATACGCTACAAGACAAGGTTTCCCAAGTCTCTACAACCGAAAAATTTCCAAAATCATAAGATGAATTGGTAACTGTTTCTGGAACTTCAGATATGACACTGGGGAGATCGGCTGCGATTGCTGCAACGTTTGGTATGTCAGCGTCGTTCTCTGTCACCAAAGATTTTAATGCGACCTCCATGCGACCTCCAAAGGTTGACTTGGTAAATAGTGCAAAGAAAATCACTGATAGGAAAAAGGCCAATACAGTAATACTGACCTCTCCCCATAATAAAAATTATTTGCAACGCACGGAAAAGAAGAAACGAAAAACTCATCGACAAGGGCCGAGTCATAAGGAAGCAGAAGCAGAAAACGACAGTTGGGAAGACTCGATCAGCTAAAAAAAAAAAAAAAAATGAAAATATAGATCCTTTGACTTCCTTGGGCGAAGGAGTCCCATATTGAGCATTCATATTTTGTAACAGGCTATATTTCGACTCATTATCGAACGAGTCATGGATCGAGTGTCTATCTTGTCGTGGCTGGACTCATGAGCAACGTTCCACTATTGAAAAGAAGACAAGCACTTCATTTGCGATTTCTGTTCTTAATAAGTTTGTTTCTGTTTTTTATTACGACCAGTTATTGAGAAATTTTCCTATATTAGTGTAATATTGCGAAAATTCCTACTTAAAATAGATTTATGGAAACTGTATTTTTAAAGATTTCTATACGTTTTCATATATGGTGGGTGCAGCTACTCACAGAGGTCCAGTGTGGGCTGTAATTATCGTACAGCAGCGCAGCTTGGTATACATTGTAATGCGTTGATGCGGAACCGATTAACACTGGAAAAATTAGCATAATATTGATTTTATTATTAGCCGCCGCTTTATTAATACGTCCAATATGAGCACCGGAGACGCTGAAGATGCTGTAGAGCGCTACACTGGCATCTGGTGGCCAGAACTGGAACTAGTTTTTTTCCAGAGTAAATCGGTTCCACGTTAACGCATTAGTACATATACCAAGTTTCACTGGTATAAAATAATTACAGCCTACACTGGATGTGCGTGGGTAGCTACAATTCAACGATAACCACCTTGCATTTTACAGTAGAATAAAACTTTTTTCCATTCATGTAAATGGGTAACCCATTTTCTTCCCAGGGATGGAGCAAAAGAGGGTATTTTGTAACTAATAAGGCTATAATTTTAATGTTGAGATGGTTTATTTTAAGCTGAAACCGGACTAGTATCATTTTCTTGAATATACAAGAGATGTGAATAACCTGTATGCGAAATTACTGATCACTAGAAATAATCTATACGAATTAAAAGCTAATATACACTGTTTTGCCCCACTTTATTCTAAAGAAGTGAATAGCAGCTCGTAGCAAAACAAGTAGCTCGTAAACGGTTTGTTTGCGGGTCCATGTTTACTGGAATGCTTTTGATTCTGCTACGGCACACAAGTAATCGTAGATTCACAAGTGTCGGTCTGTGGTGTTGTGCAGCAAATTATAATAATACTATCGTTTAGGTAGTGGGAGCTCACTGAGATGTCAACTCACGTATGTGTGGCGTGCACTGCACGAAGGGATCGCCGGTGTAGCCAGGGGCGCATATGCAGGTGACAGCGTGGCTGATGATCTGGCACTGCGCGTTGACGCCGCAGGAGCCGGGGCAAGGGTCGCGGCACTTGCCGTTGACGCACGCCAGGTTTGACGGGCAGTCGGGGCTGATGACGCACTCGGGCCGGCAGTTGGGCGGAGAGCCGACGTAGCCTTCCAGGCACGAGCACGACGGCACGCCTCCCGCCGGCTGGCACTGCGCGTTCGGACCGCACGGCGACGGCTCGCAAGGGCTCACCGGCTCATCCTTCGTCGGCGCTGCGGGCGAAGCAACAGTCACATATGTTATTCATGATCTTCTGCTTTACTTTTCAAGGAGAATTTTACCGGCGGGTCAGAAGCTGTGAAAATATTTGTTTTGCAGGAAATAAAAGTTCCACAGATACCCTTTTTTTAAATTTCATTTATCTTTCGTCTTTGCTACTAGCTTTGGAGCCTTAGCTGCATTTAAAAAAAGAATTTCTTCCATGAGTCGAGCCGTTAGGCTGGGCCCCGGCATCAACACTGGTCAGAGCCAAACTAAAATTGTATTCACTTTAAAATTTCCAGGCTCACAGGCCGTGATCGTTGCATAAAACTTTCCCCGAACTTTTCACCTCCGACTGCGAGGGACCTCTACAGAGGTAAAGCGGTAGTTCGCCACTTTACCTCTGAAGATGTCTCCCATAGTTGTAGGTGAAACGTTAGGGGAAAATTTTATGCAAAGACCACGGCCTATAAGCCCGAAAGTTTTAAGTGAAATCAGCACCAGCCATGAAAGCCTACATTGTGTGATAAAACTATACTCCTATTCCCGACGGTAGGAATGGTTGCTTGAAAATGGGGCTACGATTCCGAAACTTGCAGCAAGGACAAAAGATAAATAAATTAAAACCAGACTAGTTACAGAACTTTTTTTCCCTAAAACCGTGAATGCTTGCCAGAGAAATTCTCGCTACACTACATTGGAAAAGGGCTGGAGCTCACAAACCAGTTCCCAAAAAAGAGAATTGGTACTACAGAGAAGACGCTCATTGAAGTGGCTGCTGGGTGTAACTGAATCGACAAAAATGGAATGTCGTCGATTGATACTGACTCCCTTCTGGTCATTGCCAACGCTACATAGAAGACTACATTGTGTTCACTGGGTCTGCATCAACGAAAAAAGTGACATGCAGAATTAACGTTACATGTAACTTAGTTTGAAATAATCGTGTCTCCTGACATGTTTGTCGGTTTAAAGGCTAATATGTCTGCTAGCTACTGTTAACAGCAACCGTAAAGTATTTAAAACTCATCAAAAAATTTATATTCCTATCGACTAAACGACTCCCGTTAGCTGTCTACCGAGAGACATCTTAGACTGCCCGAATGGTAATTTTGACGCGAAATGTCTTACTAACGGTCACTCTAAGCTCACTGTTCTGATTCATATATTGGCTTACTACACTGCTCTATAAAACGGTAATCAACTGAATGATTTACTAACCAAAACTGCAGATGAGTTCCGTACTTGCTGCCTAAACTGGGCAAAAGGCGCGCACTACCTGTGATAGGGCTACTTGCTACTTGCAAGGAAACATCACCAACTTGGTCTCATATTTTTTGAGGAAAAAACGCGCAAGCAACATATCGGCCCCAGCAATCGATACTGGGGAACATTTGAGTCATAATTCTGCCAGTAAGCAGTTATGACCTTCCGAAAATACAGATTTTAAACTTCCACGCGCACCGTTTGTTTGTCACTCACTCTGCCCCTTTGCAGTCGCTTACGTCCGAGAGCGAAGTAGAAGGGTAGTTGGTAAGACATTTGTGAAACACAAGTGCAGCGGATCTGACGATGATAACCAAATGTTGCTTCAACTTTTACTTAAGGCGTCATTAGATAGTAGTGGAAACGCATAAAGAACACATCTTATTCCTGATCGTTGATGTCGGCTTTTGAAACTGGACCTCTGCTCCTCCTTCAAATTGGCATCAAAGAACAGTTTCCAGTCCTCTCACCAAAGAAATGTCCCTGATAGTACTGGGAACACAATTTATAAAACAAAATCATCGTATTAGTGGCATCAATAAAGTCTCCAACGTGTTCAAGAGCTGAAAAGCACACGAAAAATTGTTTCATCCGTCAGATTCGACTTTAGCAGATCTATTTCGTACCTCACGCGCCTGATAGCAGTAACGGATTGTCAGCAAAGGAGCTATGAAAACAGGGAGCACTGCTGCCTTGCAGCTTCTAACAACGTATACAATGAAACAGATCTGATGATGGTCATTAAAGACCGAAACCAGTAATCTGTTAACAAGAGTTTGTGACCATAGACGGAAATTAAAGGAAACTTATTGTACACAAAAACTTCAAAACTGGTGTCGTACCGACGGGTGCCTTTTAAATTTGAATTCCGTGCTGTTCAAGATGTGTGAAGAGAGGAAGAGCAAAGCTTGACGCAGTGAGGAAGTCCTGATATGTTATTACAGCCTGGTGCTGGATTTAATCACTCACGTGGTAGGTCCTGGCAGCTTCGGAACGGATCGCCAGTCTGGCCAGGTCGGCAGGAGCAGATGGGGCTGTGGTTGATGACCTCGCAGCGCGCTCCCAGGCCGCAGGAACCTAGGCAGGGGTCGGTGCACTTCTTGTTGACGCAGGCGCGCGTCTGCGGACACTCGGCGCTGACGACGCATTCGGGCCTGCAGGAAGGCGGCGCGCCCACGTAGCCAGACAGGCAGGAGCACACGGCGTGACCGTCCGACGCGCGGCACTGGCTGTTGGGCCCGCAAGGCGACGGCCTGCACTGGTCAGTAGGAGACGGCGGTTTCTCTGCAACAAAAAGGCACCTCTAACTTCAACACGTACGCAGCTTGCTGCAGGTAGGACGAACCGATACTCGAACGAGTACCTTTTAGTTCGGTGAGGACAGTCGACCCCTTGAATAGTCTGGTCCATCTAGCGGCGTCGATAAGATGGGATGGTAGCACTTAAGAATAACTACCTCTCTAGCAAGGAGGGAGTTTGCGTTGCGCCACCGACGTCTTGGTTTCAAATAACACTTGTTGATGGTCGAAGAGACATAAATCGAGATGGCTGCAACAACTAGCGTGGATACGACGTGAATTTTTATTAATCATTCGCCGAAGAGAACACTTCAGCATCACATTTAACTAACGATTTCTACTAACAACCAGCTTCTATTCATACATTTCATTATCATCTGTATTCGGAAGGATTGTAAACGCCTCCTCTTCCCCGCCTCCATACCATCTCTCTCTCTCTCTCTCTCTCTCTCTCTCTCTCTCTCACACACACACACACACACACACACACACACACACACACACACACACACACAAGAACAGCCAACAACGACTAAGTAACGCTGTTCCATGGCGGATGGCGGCAGCATAGACACAACGTGGAGTGTGACGTCACAAAAGACGGCCCAAGCGCCAGTCTTACTCAGTCGCTGTTGGAGCACTGGTTAGTCTTCGTGTTTAACTGTCCCTGCTAAAAACATATCGTCAAAGCGAATACTGCTGTAGACTAGTTTGGGATTGCTCTGTCGGATAGAGAAGCAAATTTCCACTATAAAAAACTTCTTTTCCAACAAGAAAGCGAACGAAATTTTACGTTTACACTGAGCTACGCATGAAATACCTGTTGAGCAGTATTTATTTAGGCTGGGTCCATGTACACATAGGATAAATATTGAAAATTTCGCAAAAAAACAAGGACAGTATGCACCTCACGTCTCTTACTATACAGGGTGGTCAGAAACAGCCTGAAAAGCTTGTAGGGGTTTTGCAGGGGAGGTTGAACTAAGAAATAATTGTCAGAAAGAAAATTCGACATGTTGCGCCGTTTCCTACTTATTTGGCATTGAAGTTAGCCAATAAGGTCATTGCGCGCTCAATTCGAGCACTTGAACGCGCTAAAAAGCGGTAACGCTTAGGCATCTGTGCCCCTGTGTGTTACCAATTTTTCAAATCCTCATTACCAGTTCAAGTGTATCGTTTTCGGAAATGATAAAATTTAAGTTAGGCGAGCGAAAGCTACGTTGTTCGGTTTGAGGAAACCAAACGAAGAACACGTTCGGCGAGACAGTTTCTTGAAGACTGCTGAAATTTGCGCGTGCAATGACCTGAGTGGCTAACTTCGATCCTAAATACCACGGAAACGGCGCAACGTATAGAATTTTTTTCTTAGCAGTTATTTGACAGCACAATCCTCTTACAACATCCTTGGAAGCTTTTCAGACTGTTTCTGATCACCCTGTACATAGTGTTGTCTTTCTTGGCGTATATAAATTGTCGCTTTTCTCGGTTTATCTTGTCGCCCATTGCACTTTCTCACCCCGTTTCGATGAAAAATTGACTTTTCGGCTTTACTTGAGTGCAATTCTTGTTTCGGAAACTCATCTTCTTGGTTTTGTGTAAAAACATCTATCGAATATTCATATCTCTATGAACGTCAATATGATTTCTTGTAATATGTTCGTAGAGTTCTTTGGGGTAAGAATGACGGAACAGAGTATAACGGCTGAAAGCCAGTAGTAGACCAGGATGGTCGGGGTACTCACCTGTGAGGGCGATTCTGCAGTTGGTGAAGGGGTCGCCGGTGTAGCCGTCGAGGCAGGCGCAGACGGGGATGTGGTTGACGACGTCACAGCGCGCGTTCTGGCCACAGGTGCCGACGCACGGGTCGCGGCACTTGCTGCGCAGGCACGCCTTGTCGCGCGGGCACTCGCCGTTCGTCACGCACTCCGGCCGGCACTCCTCGTACGGGTTGCCCTGCATCAGGTGCTCCTCAGTAAACACCCTCCTCACTCACATATATTAACCCAATATAAATAACTGCTTGTTTAAGTAGGTAAACAAAAGGAGAAAATAAAGAACAACCGCCTTCAGTCACAATAGTGATTCTGTTTCAATGCTCGATCCATTTCGGAACCTGGTGGAACATCTCCAGGTGTTTTGACAGTCTAAATCTATTATTTTTCCTGATTTAGGTTAATTGTGGTCTGTTTCCATTGGTGGATGCATGGTTTTTGAAGCACAATATGAGTAAACATGTTAACGTACATTTAAACACTTCTCGTTCTACAACACTTTTTTATACACACGTCAAATTAAAATAAGAAAACATTAACAGAAATTCGAAATTATAATTTTTACTAAGTAGTCAATTTTTTTAAAAAAGTAATGCATATTCAACAGTTTGATAACGATTCTTTTACGTTATGCACAAGATGCGCTAATTATGAATATCATCAAACGCTCATCAAAACGAGGTGTTTTTACTTTTATTGTTAATGTTAATAATGTCCTTTGAATGAAATTTATTTTAACAACTTAATGGTCCATGGTCCATACTTGTGTCTTGCCCCCCCTCCCCGCGCACCCTCTCCCCAATTCTACTCCCGCCATCCGTGAAATAAATATTTGTGCAATACGAATTGGCTTTTGTAATATGTTGTGCACGGTCAGAAGCTGCCACAAAGAGTTTCAGGTTGGTGTAGTAGACGTTCTTATAACATATAACTCCTGGCTGAGTGTTTATTATTGAAAGTTTTTCGCTGATCACAATTTATGACTATTCAGGTAAAATTAAAATATCGGATTTCTGTAAATGTTTTGTCCATTTATTTATCTACTTAAATATGTGCACATTGTTACTTTAGTTTTATTTGCAGATCTGAATATGATTACTGAATGACCGAGGCTAGTTATCGTTTATGACCTATGCAACTGAGACTATGAGATAAAATTTATTGATATATACCGTTCCGGTATCTCTCCCGATGAAATTTAGTCCTTCATCAATATCACATTAATCTAATCGTCTGAGGAAGAATGTTGTCTACTCCATCCGTCTGCAGCTTGTGCGAATTAGGTTCAATTCGTTCCCACGTATTGACTTAATGTATTTAGGAGTTGAGGAACCAGCTACGTACTCGCCTAAACGGCTCTGAGGAACCTCGTGAAATCGACATGCAAGTTGGAAAGTGTCTTCGCCAGCAGTCGTTGATCAAGTACCTAGTTTCTATGTGTGTCTAGAAACGACGTCATGCCCCACCTGGCTTTTTACTTGTTTATCTCACAATCGCGATTTCAGTGTGTGCTGTTCACAGTGTGTAGCTTAACACCAAGTGCGTCGGCATTCAGGATGTTTGAAAGACTTCGCATCAAAGGTCTAGGAGTGATAGATGAGGTCATGGGTAACAATTTTTGTTAGAGACAAAATTTTCTATGACACTCCCGGCGGCGATTGACATTGGTTATGCCACTGAGAGGCGACAGGGAGCAGGAATTCTGCGACGTGCGAATGCTATATGTGTTGCCTATAAACCAGTCATCTGCTCCACGTGAAAGGCTCAGTCAATCGAAGCTCCTGATTCGCTTCTAAATTATCGTTTTCCGCTTAAAGACACTTATTCTTAAGGCTTTATTGTTGAAAATCACTTTGTCAATTTACTAGGGATGTGGTATGCAGCAGATCTGGTCAGTAGGCCCTGCTAGATAGGTGAAGTCTTGTCCTCCTCAGGCCGGCGAATACTACAGGACGCATAGAGTTGTCGCGATCCGTCAGCGAACATTTTGTTTGTAACAAAAGTAGTTCCCCAAGACGTGATCTATCACCCCTAGACGTTTAATGCAAAGGCTTTGAAACATCCTTTTCTTTACTATTAGGAGGAGATCGTCCTAGTGTGCACACATATCCGTATGTTTCACTTCATCTATGTAAGGGTAAACAATAAAGAATATACATTCATACGCCTCGTGTTAATTTATACACTGAAAATGGCGCACATGCCGAAATCACCAGTCCAGGCGCCAACTGTTGCCGCTCTGAAATACTGTGATATTGTGGATCCAAGTAAACTGAAACTGTTCGTCCTATTCAATATCTAACAGACTGTTTGAATAACACTTTTATAATTGCGAGTACACTTCCCGAATTTGCCGCCAGATCATATTGTGTATAACCTCAAAATATTTCGTTGACACAACTGTTCGACACTTTCAGGTGGTGGTAAATGCTGTTCTTACTGCTAAAAGACGCGACTGCTGATAATCACATGCCGGGGCCGAAATTTATCGGGCGAGGAGCAGGCAATACGCGTGCGCTGGAAGAAGCTCTCAGTTTACTTGGAGCTGCATTCCTCCAACTGCGAGCATCTTCCCGCTCACGCGTGTTGCCTTCTCCTCGCCTGATAAATTTCGACGCCGCCTCGCGATTACCTTTAGTCGCGTCTTCTAGTCGTGTGAACAACATCTACCACCGCCTGATGATGTCAAACAGTTGTATAGACGAAATATTGTGGGATTTGCGCAATATAATCCAGCGGCGAACCCGAGAACTGTGTTTGCAACAGGTCCGTCGGGAAAGCCTGATAAGTCACACTTAAATAGTTAATTTTAGGGCTCGGTTTTGGCTGCGCACCCTTCCATCAAACAGTGGTGAGTGACCAACCGAGGGTGGATCTCGAACGTACCTGGTAGTCGGGCAGGCAGGTACACTCTCCTTGGCCGCTGCAGATGGCGTTAGGACCGCAAGGCGACGGACTGCACGGGTCGGTGACGGTGGCCTCGGTGCTGGGCGTGACCGGGATGGGGTCGCACCGCGAGAAGGGGTCACCGGTGAGTCCCGGCCCGCAAGTGCAGACGGGCACGTGGTTCTGGACCCTGCACTCGGCGCCGTGGCCGCACGAGCCGGGGCACGGGTCCTGGCAGCGCAGGCGCACGCACGCCAGCTGGCTGGGGCACTCGGAGCTGAGCACGCACTCGGGCCGGCAGTTGGGCGGCGAGCCGCGGTAGTCCGGCAGGCACGAACACGCGGGCACCCCGCCCACCATCTGGCACTGGGCGTTCGGCCCGCACGGCGATGGCGTGCACGACGGCGGCCGCGGCGTCACCGGCTCGTCCACCACTGGCGCTGCGAACACCACAAGCGGACCTCTCTCATCTAGATCTACAGGCGCTGTCCAGGTAATGTCCGTGTTGAGCGTAAATGAGTGTGATGACTGCTTGCGTAGTTTCAGGGAGTCTGTACGTTGCTGATGGCGGTGAGAGAATCGGGACGGTGAGACCCGGTACCGTCAGAAAGCCTGTTCCTCTTGAATATAACCAAGGAAACTTCCGAGTGTGGTGTCACCATCTGACGGTCTAACCACAATCAACAGTGCAGAGCACCCGCGCTGCGTGAGACACACACAAACGCCCCCACCTCCCTCTAACTTCGCTGGCCAAAAGTGGCGATGAAAATTTCTTCCAACATCAGGATTCGAACCGGCTACCCCAGAATCGAGTATCGTTGAATGGATGTACTTTAGTGCTATCTGTTACGGAGACGAGTAATTGGTATGTGACCAAGTTTGCGAGAACGCACAACGTAACGCTGCTTCAAAGTCACCGTCGGCTCTGATAAAGGACAGGCATCTTGAGCAAGAAAACCAGATAATGTGTTGACGATGAATGCAGTTTTACGAAAATTGTGAAAGAATCTCTGGGTGGATATCCCTCGTCCACGACTGCCTTCAGTAGCAGGAGGAGCAGCGCGTGAAGGAGAACCGTCGCTTTAAGATTACAGAACAGAGTACCCATTGCTTGGAAATATCCGGCTGCAGGTTCTGTTAAAGCACCGTTCAGAAAAAAATGGTACAGTTTACTATGTTCTGGTGTTCTGATCCGCTCAGCCACATAACTGCTCTGTGCACGTCAAAGTTGCAACAGGCGTTCCAATGGGAACCGTTTGTCGCTGCATTCTACACTTCTGTCGTTATTCCCACCGATTACATCTACCGTACATCTGAAGAAGTTACTGTCCGGAACATTTAAGCAAAACTGGAGAGGTTGTCACACTACAGTTCCAACCCCAGTAAGCAGACTGGTATGGTACTAGAATCCGAAAGTTGATACCAAGGTAATGAGAAATATCTTAGCTATTGCTGGATCCGTTCCAGTGATGCTTTCCAGATGATTATGTTTCCATTCTGTTTACGGCTGTAGCAAAACGTACTTTCTGTATAACCGTGGTATTAACTCGCAGGACACGATTAATTGTATTAAGACAATACAGCATCTCATTCATAGTGGGACGCAAAAATTTCATCATCGACTGTGGAACATTCAGTAAGACATAGATCCGTTGCCAGAATTCCCCTTCGCCAAGCGAAGCCATCTGGACACCAAGAAAGCTTCTAAGATAGAAACAAGTAACCCAAATGTACAAATAGCTATTTGAAAGCCTACTTAAAATCTGGAAGTACTATGCATCTTTTTGGAATACCTATGAAAGATCCCTACAAATGTTCCGAGTAAGATATCTGTAAGCACTACATATGATTATAAATTTAAAAAAAGGATAAGTCGACGAGCAGGTGTTAACCGGCCACCGTGTCATTCTCCACGAGGTGGCGTCATATGGATGCGGTATGAAGGGGCATGAAACCAGCACACCGTTCTCCCAGCCATTGTCAATTTTCCATATCTTTCTGTTCCTACTTCTCATTCAAGGATTCCCTCAGTTGGGCTCACAAGGCCTCGTGCATCCCATTTCTTGGCAGTATTAGAAACTGAACCCAGTCCCTCATCTTGGCAGCCAGACGCAGCGATCGCTCATCCATGGAGGTTGACACATGAGTTTCCGTAAACAAAGAAAACGGTATTCAGCTCATTTGCGACTATTTTGTCCAAGTCATTTGTGATAGTCTCCCATATTCTCCTTCAAATGTCACCACGAATATAAGGCGAGGAGGGTATGACAGATGATAAAAAATAGCTGTGTCAGTAGAGAGTATGGGGAGACTTACGTAGACGCGTGCACCTGGAGAATGGGTCCCCGGTGGTGCCCTGCGGACAGGCGCAGATGGGGCTGTGGTTGCGTGCGCTGCAGCGGGCGCCCACGCCGCACGTGTTGGGGCACGGGTCGGCGCACTTGTTGTTAATGCAGGCGCGGTCATCCGGACACTCGGAGCTGACGACGCATTCGGGCCGGCAGTTGGGCGGGGCACCGATGTAGCCCGCCAGGCACGAGCACACCGCCTGCTCGTTCACCACGCGGCACACGCCATTCGGCCCGCACGGGCTGGGCACGCATGGGTCGACCACCGTCGGCCGAGCTGTGCCGCAACAACATACGCACGTCACTTACGAGTGAAATGAGATTTACATTGCTCTTCATACCAACACACACACACACACACACACACACACACACACACACACACACACACAGCAGTTTCATTGATTTCGAAATAGGTTTGTGTGGTGGTCAATACTAAAACTATAAGTTACAATATTCTGACTGTCAGCCTACTTATTCGCAGTTTCAGCATTTTAGCTAGAACAATGTCAACTATAATAAGCAGTTGTGGCACAACGGTCAGTTCCAGTGCCACCAGAAAATGTATCTCGGAGGTAAGCGCCAGGACAAGACGGGAAATGCAAAAGAAGGATGGAAAGATATGTCCCCTAAGCAACCATCTTGTCATTGGCCTTGGGTGGTTCAGAGGAACTAACGTAAGCTAAATCAAGATGGCCAAGTTGTAAGCCCGCTTCCCCACAACAAAACAAATGCACCATGCTGTTCGGTTGCAAATTAAGAGAATCACGCCCATTCTATAAGGAGACCAAATACACACATCTGTAATCATTAAAATAACAGGCTATAATAAAATTACAACAGACAAATATTGCTGTGAATGCAGTATAGTTTATGGTTGATGAAACTCATTAATTCCCTTCAAATGGTAAAAACATGTTGAAAAAGTATAATTACACAAGTATCACTATTGTTCGCTACGTGCTCTTCGTTTGAATTAAGTCTGTGATTATCCTGTGCTAATGCAGCTGCAAGCCACAAACGTTACTTCTTCAGAGACGAAAAATGAATGTTTCACAAGTAAGTGAACCAATCTAATCATCTCGCTGCGGTATCTGGATCTCGAAAGAGCAAGGAAAAACAGAAGAACAGTAAACTGTGTGCTGAAAGAAGAAACTTTCATACGGTTGTCGGATTTGCAGGTGAGATTGATTGTAAATATTTTACAATATTTCAATCAGTTTCTTCCGTACTGGCTTCTGACGAAAAGGAAGTCATACTTCTAGAAAGAAATTTCTCAATCCGAACACTAACGCTCGGTCAAACAGACTTTTGTGACACGGTAGATACGTTAACTCGCTGATTACGGATCTATTGTCAGGAGCCATAATTGGTCGCGTTCAATCGTCAGTGAGTCGTGACTGGTCTCACATCTCTAGGACAGAAAGACAGATATAGATGTCATTTTCTATCCAGAGAAGCATGATGAGGAAAGCCTCAAGCATGGAGAAAAGTCATAAACCAAAAACAAATAGCATCCATGCTGATTTATAAAAGAACAGATATGCTCACGTTCCTTCTAGAGATCTTAAGTAACTTGGCCCTGAAGAACGCCGAATAAATAAAATATCTTTAACATATTTTCAGCTGGAAATTAATAACAAACTTGTCATGAATATATCAATGTACATGCCCTGAAGCGCGTAAGTTATTAGGTTGCTGTAGCCGCGCATAATCTACAGACCACATTACTACACTACAGATGTGTAGAGGTCAGATTTGACGTGAATACTTATATTATTTGATGTTATTAATATATATGTATATCATTTGGTTATGCTCAGAAATTTGTTGATATAACAGAAAAGGACGGAATATTGGGGTTTAATGTCTCATCGACAGCGTGGCCACTAAAGACGAAGTACAAGTTCGATTTACGGAAGGATTGGGATGTAAATAAGCCGTATTGTTGTCACAGGAACCTTTTCGGCAGTTGCCTGCAGCGATTTAATACGGCAGAAGGAGTTGTGCATCATTAGATGCCTTAGGTTCCCTTTAAATTGTAGGCCTATTTTATCAGCAGCTGAACGTTTTATGGCTAATAGTAAGTTGTTGACAAAGTGTGTTTCTGAATAATGGAAACACATGTCGACCAAAGCATGTAAATAAATAAATGTTACGTGGCTAGCATCTATTTCATACCACTTTTGCTGCTTATGGTTGGTTCAAATGGCTCTGAGCACTATGGGACTTAACATCTATGGTCATCAGTCCCCTAGAACTTAGAACTACTTAAACCTAACTAGCCTAAGGACATCACACAACACCCAGTCATCACGAGGCAGAGAAAATCCCCGACCCAGCCGGGAATCGAACCCGGGAACCCGGGCGTGGGAAGCGAGAACGCTACCGCACGACCACGAGCTGCGGACTTGCTGCTTATACTATGAAGGTGATTCTCATTTGGCCTCACGAAGCTGAGCTGACTAAATCCCACCCTTCCCTCTACAGAAAAATGTGAAGCGGTTGCCGAAATCGAACACGGACACGGGACTCCGCGTTAGGAGGTAGCGGCGCTGTCTACTACAGAACGAAGGCGGCCTGCAAAGTAAGTGACTTTAAATCTTTATTTAGATGCCTATTATTTCCAGGGTGCAATGGATGAAATGCGCATTGGTGAGAAAATGAGTTTCCTTCTTTATGACGAACTTAATTAAAAATACTGGGAAGCAGTAGTAAGTAGTTTCTTGAACAGGTCCCTAGAGGCTCTTGAGGTCACACGACAAATAATTTGTTTTGTATTTCGACTCGCTAAACGTTAGACTGTTCGATGAATTACCCTAAAATACGATCCCATATAACAATATGGAATGAAAGTAGGCGAAGTATGCCAGCAAAGGACTTGGAAGAGCAGTTGAACGGAATGGACAGTGTCTTGAAAGGAGGATATAAGATGAACATCAAAAAAAGCAAAACGAGGATAATGGAATGTAGTCGAATTAAGTCGGGTGATGTTGAGGGAATTAGATTAGGAAATGAGACACTTAAAGTAGTAAAGGAGTTTTGCTATTTGGGGAGCAAAATAACTGATGCTGGCAGAAGTAGAGAGGATATAAAATGTAGACTGGCAATGGCAAGGAAAGCGTTTCTGAAGAAGAGAAATTTGTTAACATCGAGTATAGATTTAAGTGTCAGGAAGTCGTTTCTGAAAGTATTTGTATGGAGTGTAACCATGTATGGAAGTGAAACATGGACGATAAAGAGTTTAGACAAGAAGAGAATAGAAGCTTTCGAAATGTGGTGCTACAGAAGAATGTTGAAGATTAGATGGGTAGATCACGTAACTAATGAGGAGGTATTGAATAGGATCGAGGAGAAGAGAAGTTTGTGGCACAACTTGACTAGAAGAAGGGACTTGTCCCGAGGCATCAAGGGATCACAAATTTAGCATTGGAGGGCAGCGTGGAGGGTAAGAATCGTAGAGGGAGACCAAGAGATGAATACACTAAGCAGATTCAGAAGGATGTAGGTTGCAGTAGGTACTGGGAGATGATGGAGCTTGCACAGGATAGAGTAGCATGGAGAGCTGCATCAAACCAGTCTCAGGACTGAAGACCACAACAACAACAACAACGCGTGACGTGACCCGCATGTAGGAAGGCAGAAGAGGTAAGTGGAAGACGAAAAGGTGAGTACGAGAGTGGTAGACTTGAACTCACTGGTGACTTGCACACGGCGGCAGGAGAAGAATGGGTCTCCGGTGAAGTCGGGTGGGCAGTTGCAGACGGGTACGTGGTTAGCGACGGTGCAGACGGCTCCGACCCCGCAGGTGTTGGGGCAGGGGTCGGCGCAGCGGTAGGCGACGCAGGCCAGGTGCGGCGCGCAGTCGCTGGACGCCTCGCACTCGCGCCGGCAGCCGCGCGCGCCGTCCTTGGCGTACGGGTCTCCCTGGTAGCCGGGCAGGCACGAGCACGCGCCGGCGCCGCCGCGCTCGCGGCACTCGGCGTTCGGCCCGCAGGGCGACGGCTGGCACGGCGTCGACGCAGGCGTGCGCTCCGTCGCTGTCAAGGGAGAAACACGCTCGTACCCAGTCCCAACCATCTCAACAGTTCTTCACTTCCACCACACTCAACGTGTCTTCTGAACGGACGGGGTAAACATTGCTAACATGTAGCGAGAGGCGTATATGCCAACGGCTAAGCAAATTAAGAATACACACAGACACACGTACACACACACACACACACACACACACACACACACCTTGTACGTCAATGTTTGTTCTTATCACGCCAATTGCAATTCTACAGAAATATGTGACAATCGGTAGATTTTTAACAGTAAATGAAACTGTTTTCGTCACTTGCAAACAGCATGGTCAAACAAATAGTTCTCACTCGTCTCTGCAGAATGTGCATACTGGGCTTAGATTTACAAATTAAGTTCCGGGAGGATATATCAGCGCTGGCACAGAAGTAGTGAAACGAATTTTTCATTGTTGATACGTTCAGAGTAGCATAGCCATATTTTACCGATTGACTTTCATGACCTGAGTTAATGTGTCCTTAGAAAATTATATGAGTACGCGAGTCCTCGAAAAATATTGTACTGTGTTCAGAGTCTGTTTGCATCACGAACCCTGCTCTCAGCTACACATATAAGCAACGCAATGAATATGGACGACCACGTTTGGTTCTTAATACTACTGCTTCGTGCCTACGGCTCCAACTTTAACAGCGACATAGTGTTATGCATTGCAAGCTCGTTGCAACGACATGAATATCGCAACCTGCATGACAGTTTGGAGAAATTAAAGACCAATCGCGTCTTTTTGTACTTCTTATACGATGCTTTTAGAAAATTATAAACATACAACATGAGTTAACTCGTTTATGTTCTTAACAAATCAGATACTCGTGTAAGAGAATAAACGAGTACAGAAACCGGAATTTCGAAATCAACACCGTTGTTTGAATACATACTGTCGTCAACACTACTGCTGTAAATTTTGGAAAGAATAAACAGTTGGACAAAGCCTAGACAAATCTTTGTTTACGAGATTCTGGCTCACTTGCCAAGAATCATAACGAATGTTTGCTAACCATATCGCAGAGCCTGTGTTTATACGGTGACGAACCACAATCGAAATCTCTCGCAGTGAGACTGACACCATTGAGGAGATTCATTGCGTCGAAAGATGCCACGTTTACCACAACACTGTAGACACCGATAGCGGAGCCGTGGCAAAGGCATCAACGTATAAATTTACGTTTGCTGGCAAAGGGTGACCTAGCGGCCGACGTTGGATCCCTAACTTCGAAGCTACGGAGCTGGATGGCTTTTACGGACATGGATTCCCACACACCCGCTACAACGTCTCTAAGTCTGTCGGTATCGTTTCGAAGTTGAAACGCCTGTACGGTTGTTACAGTGATGGTCGAACTGTCTTCTGTGATAAAATACTGTCAGATTTGAATAGAAAATAACTTCGAGAGTAATAATTCATAAATAATAGTTGAGCCCACAAAGGACAAGTCATGTCTGTACGTGTTTGTCCGGCAGTATTTATTTTGCCTGTGACATCATCGTACCAGCTTAGGCTCAAGCGTTTGGTTATTACAAATTAGTTTTGTCTAGAGTTATAAATTGGTGTATCGTGGAAAGACGTTTAGCTAGAACATTGATTCGGGTCTAATTGTGAAGTATAACTAACAGACACTTCCGCTGCTGTTGGTCTTCATGTCGAATACACAACACGAATCTTTGCATTCACTGGTGACAGTAATTGTTTGTCAGTTGCATATAGGGTAAAGACAGTCAAGAAGAAGAGACAGAAAGTGAAGATGGAAGACAATCTAGACACTCAATACAATTACAAGACCGACAACAACTTGAAGAGTGCACTCATGTATGGAGGCGATAATGGTGAAGGGTGGGTAAGGGAGCTAAAGCTGCGGGTTGGAGCCTTACATGGCGGGGCGAGCACGCAGTTGGTGTTGGGGTCGCCGCGGTAGTTCTGCGGGCAGGTGCAGACGGCGCGGTGGTTGGCTGCCACGCACATGGCGAGGAAGCCGCACGCGCCTCGGCACGGGTCGACGCAGCGCAGGTCACGGCACGCCCTGTTGCCGGGGCAGTCGCCGTCAGAGGAGCACTCGGGCCGGCAGTTGGGGGCTCGCCCCACGTAGTTGGGCAGGCAGGAGCACGCGGGCTGCGAGCCCACGGCGCGGCACTGCGAGTTGGGTCCGCACGGCGACGGCGAGCAAGGGTCCCTCGGCGGCGCGGGGGGCGTCACGGGCTCTGTAAGGGACGCGAGCGTGCGGCGGCTCAGCCGGCGTGGCGGCACACGGGGCTTCCTGAGAGCAGTAGCTGCTTCCACCAGACAACCTTCCCAAATGGCTTCTCCTCAATGTCCCTCCTCGCTCTGGCATTTGCAAGAACTGTGTCAATTTTGATATGACGAGAAAGTGGTTACGGCAGAGGTTGCTTGCTCCCTATCTCCCTAGCCCCCCGATTACAATTTGAATGACATATTCTATATAAAAACTGTCACTATCATTTTGCATAGGGCAATCAAATGAAAACGAGACACGTGGAGAAAAGTAAGTAAGCTGCTTGCTATTTCAAAAATAATCGCCACACTATTAATACTTCTATCCCATTGTGAGACAAGATAGTCAGTGCCTTCATGGAAAAATGTTTGCGGCTGCCTACGAAACCATCATTGTGCCCAAGCTTGCACCACTTCGTTCGGAGCAAATCGACGGTCAGAAATGTCTTTCTTCAGTATGGCAAATTGCATGGCGAGGGAGCGGGACTGTATGGAGGCTGTGTAAGGGCTTCCCAGCGAAACTTTTGTAGTATAGCGGAAGAACAGACACGCCAGTGTCGGGCAGGTCGTAATAACATTTTTCTTTGACTGCAAAGGCTTACTGCTCATTAACTTTCTAGACATGACGCCACAATTAAGGCACAGCGGTATAAGGACACTGCAAAAACTAAGCGCACCATCAAGTCCAGACGCTCAGGAATGTTGACGGACAGCATCATTCTGCTGTAGGACAATGCTCGCCCACATGTTGCCAAGGTTGTTTCGAGCACGCTGCACAAGTTTCATTGGGAACCCTTACACATCCTCCAGACAGCCTAAAGCTCTTTCCATGCGATTTCCACATTTTTGGAGCCTTGAAGAAAGACATTCGTGGTCGCCGATTTGCTTTTGGACGAAGAGGTGCACGCCTGTAGACGATCATGATTCCGTAGGCAATCGCGAATATTTTTCCTTGAAATCATCGACCGTCTTGTCTCACAGTGGAATAAATGTATTAACAGCTACGGCGCTTACATTTGAAATAAAACAGTTTACTTACTTTTTTCCGTCTATACCGTCTTCATTTCACTGCCCCATATAAACATTGTTTTCGTCAGAATAGCAATCTATACGATACAAATTCAGCGTTATAACTGTTTCGGAAGTCTGTCAATAAATAATGGAGTACATAGACACTGAATATGAGGATATTTTGTGCGCTTCCTGTGACCGTTAGAGCGGCCTACAAGCCAAAATTTGAAGCCAATCTTTGCGTGGAAACTAGTGCTACTGAGACTTTTGGGTGTCACGTCATTAAAATGGCCGCAAAACAGCAGAAAAATCCCAATATTCAATGTATATTTACTATGTAATATTTTGAAGATCATCAAAAATGTCGTATCACTGACTTTGTCTGATGCAGATCTGCCGTGCAGAGTAGACGCGCGGTCTCAGGCGTGACAAGACGCGCGTCTACTCTGCACGGCAGATCTGCATCAGACAAAGTCTGTGATTATATATATATATATATATATATGTGTGTGTGTGTGTGTGTGTGTGTTGTCCTTAGCGTAAGTTAGATTCAGAACTGTGTAAGCTTAGGGACTGATGACTTCATCAGCTTTGTTCCATAGGATCTCACCAGAACTTTCCAGAATTTGACACAGATCTGCTTTTCTGGCACAAAAGTATCGTAGTACCATTTAAAAGATGCCTGTGCCGGACTACAGTTTGGCAACATGCCATCTAACTGATTTTCAGCAGTGTAAGTAGATAGACTTTTTGGAACAAATTGCCTCTCTCTGCACCATTTTCTCGTCACATCAAAATTAGCCTAGTTACTGCAGATAGAAGAGTCAAGTGGTACACTTTTATACACCGCATGTCCTTCTTAAAAGATGAAAAGTACCTTTTCCTAGCGTTTCTAAAGATATTCACATTCCCCCTCCCTTGAGGTGTAGGCAGAGTCAGCCAAATAAAGACTCTTCATTGGGTGTTTATTGTGTGGTCGTGTACCAACGGAAAACGTTGTTTTGGTTATAATTACATACACAACTTTGTCTGACTTGGAATTTAATCTGTCCAATAAATAGAGTAATCTCAAATTAGTCTGATGCCATACTCAGGTTAGAGACTTTTATTGGAGGTGACAGCAAAACACAAGGAATAATAAATGTCTTAACATACCCTTTAAACAGCAGTCTGATGGAACTATGAAAAGACAGCACCGAGGGATACAGCGATAGTACACAATTGCTACAGATGACACTGATTATTTAGCGTGTTTTGCTGTCATCACCAATAACTTTCCTGATCTGAAAATAGCATTACAATAATATGAGACTCATGTATAGACATATTAAATTACAAATTATACAGACTGAGTAACTCATTCCGCAGTAGATTATGCGCTGTTTCGAGACTTCCTAATGGATTAGAACTGCTGAACTGAGTGAAAGTGTTTTTGTTGTGAATATTAGAACAATCAGAAAAGTACCGATTTCCTGAAAGTTGTCCTTTCCGTATGACAAATATTTTCCGTTCCTTCTGTCGGATAATACAATTACCTACTACGCGATACTAAAGTAGCTAATCAGTGACCGATAATCATCTTCTCAAAAATAACTTCACATGGAGGCACGGATTTCTGAAGAATACATATACCGTCGAGTACGTGTCTGTGTTAGGAAGGAAAACCTAAGAAATTTATGTGGCTAGAAGAGGCCTGATGACGTATCAATTCTTTCTTATCGTGCAAGCAGCATTGAATGGTGGAAGCATGGCTTTTGCTCGCAAGACAGCTTCGACAGAGAATCAAGAATGCTTGAAAACAGAGGAAAGAAAACAGAGAAACAAAAAAGTAGTATTGTCTTGTCTAGACAGCATAACAGTGGAAAGGATTCTTGTGGTATTTTTCTTGTTCTTCGTGGCAAGATTGTATAATATACCTTCATCTTTTTTGTTTTTTTATTTATTTGTTTAATTTGGTACTGTACCTTTTGGTTAAGGGTAGAACTACGACTTTAAATCGACCGCCACAAGATATACATGTATTTCAATAATCGGGGTGTGATCAGACGCAGAAAATTTGCTAGAAAGTATGGCAATGTGTAATTCGCCTGCTTTCTTTTGTACATTCATTTTCAAATGTTAGCGTAGTAAATACGTGGCGTGGAATTGTGAAAACGTCACGCTCATCGTATGGACACCATATAAAAATCACATCTGGGCTGAACGATTGCTAAACCGGTGCATTTATTTGATTTTGGTATGGGGGAATTCCACTATGGGAATAGGTTATTAGCAGCTAGTGGATTCTAACTCCCAGACCATCATTTCGACTGAAGTAAGGCTCCAGTGGGAGCATGTCAGCAATGATTCTGTAACTTATGATTTGATTATGTTGAAAGTGTGTATACCTGTAATTAATCAATTCTTTACCGTCACACTTTTCTTCGCCACATCAGTGTACTAAAGCTAAGGAAAGCTAACTAGAGAAAGCATCCTTCCTTATCAGTGTTGTTCAACTTTTGAATAACACTGAACAGTGGATGCCAGTATTTCGTCCACGACAATACTGCCCAAATGCTTCAGTCCTTGAACTGTATATATTTATATACAGAATGAAACAGACCTCCAAGGACAAAATTGCTTGGGTTGTCGAGGGATATTTACCGAGTATTTTGATGCAATGTACCCATTGTCTCCCGTGGCACGTTACAGAGTAATTACATATTGTTTAATTTCTTAACCCTTATGCTGCTATTGCATTTAAAATATCTGCACAACAGTGAAAATGCCGTCGATGTGCGCTGTGTGTCTCGTTTGGAGACAAACTTGTTCCATTTACTCACGGGTCGTGCTGTTGACAACAACAATATCCACTTAACTCTTGGCTCTCAAGCTTGAGTTCACTACTGCGCGGTCCAGTCTCGGAATGGTTTTCCTGGAGTGTTAGTTGTACGATAATAGCGATACACAAGTGTCGACAGGCTTACTCACGAAGCATCGGCCTATGTGCATCTCGTCTACGGGTTCATTGAATGCAGTGGAAAAACGGCACGAAGACGATATGCTCAGCTGTTCCCGGAGCGATGTCAACAACATAACAGTAGTTTGCCATCTGTAAATAGGCGTCCGCGAGTAGCCATATTCTATCGAGTTATTACGTTTTGTCGATTGGATATTACAAAGTTTGTGGCTGTTGGGAAAGCATTTTCACAGAAACGAAGATAATTCTGGCAATAAATCCAAAAAAGTTATAATTATATTATTACTTTATAACGAGCCACCAGAGACACGGGGTCCCCGTATCAAAATGCTCAGTAAATATCCCTGAACAACCTCCGAAATGTTGTCCGTGGAGTTCTGATTCAGCCTGTATATTTCTATACAGAATAACTCATTGACCGGAGAAATCGATGTCACTAAATTAGGTTCCTATTTTCCATAAGAATCCCCATAACATTCTCATCCGTTCGGGCCCCTTTGACATTACTGCATGGAGGAAGCATGATAGCTTCCTATATTCATATCAACATTCCACCGTTTTATCTCGCAATAGGTGCAAATTATGAGGTCTTTAAATCAACATGACAGTCATTTTATCACGGTTTCTAACACATATCGCGAACGCGTTGATTCAGGTGAAGGTTTGTACATAAACTTCTGGTATACTGTGTTACGGTATACTCCCTTTGGCATCAACTGTGAAAGAATTTTATTAAATAGGATATTCCACTATGTACGAGGAAAGTTTATTTAGGGAACGTTAGCAACCGTGGGTTATTTGAAAGATATTCTAGTTATAACCAACAGAAATCACGTGCACCAAAAGCGTGTTTTGAAGTATCAGGATGCGCTCTAGACAAGACTGAAGGTAAGAGTAATATACATGTAATACAAGGAATGAGACAGCTAATAAAATTGCCACACTAGACAGATAACTGAAGTGAGAACAATGTAAATTCAGGACAGAGACACAGAAGAAGAAGGAGGCCGGCTTACGCTCTTTGACGCAGCGGGAGAAGGGGTCTCCAGTGTATCCCGGCGGGCACGAGCAGATGGGGTTGTGGTTGACTACCTGGCAGCGCGCGGCCCTGCCGCAGGTGCCTGGGCACGGGTCTACGCACTTCTGGCGCGAGCACGCTCTGTTCTGCGGGCACTCGGAGCTCACGAGGCACTCGGGCCGACAGTTGGGCGGCGCGCCCACGAAGCCGGTGCTGCACGAGCAGACGGCGTGTCCGTCCGTGACGCGGCACACGCTGTTGGGCCCGCACGGCGACGGCTCGCACGGGTTGCGCGGCTTCTCCTGCACGGCTGTAGGGCGCAGCGGTCAGTCGCGGCTAGCTGCCGCCCGGGACGGGCAGGCAGTGGAGGGGAGGGGGTGGGGGCAGGGGTGCGTCCCCGGCTCAGCAGGTCCTGTAGCCCAAACCAGCTCCTACTATGATGCTCTGCTCTACCAACAGGTGTCTTGTGACGAATACAGGTAATTCGACTAAAGGTGTAACTAGCATTAATTGAATGATGACAACGTCAAAACATTCCTTTTCGCAACGTGTCGTGTTGACAGTGTATTCTGTAACAACAAATAGACTGCTGCTCGATAATACTGTCCTGTTGAACCACTGCTGTCTTCACAAGTTGTCGTCAGGTGATAATAACAACAGTAACGAGGAACGGTACATCGGTACACACTGTGACATATCTGGAAAAATCCGATGACGACTACTGGTGGCTACTACCAGTTAACGATATAAAACGTTTTTTGTGATTGTGTCGAAGAAAAGTTAAGTGCGGTGTATCTCGTTACTGTAAAATATTAAGCATGAAAATCTGTATTGAGCAGTTTATGGCTGTAACGGGCATTTTCTTATTTATACCAATACTGGCTCCGGAGATCTGTTTTGTGAACAAAGAGTATCACATTAGAAACGTCTATATGATGAGGGGTATTGTTTCGAATGTCCAGATGGACTGACGGTCTCATTTTTACGTAAAATACGAGGTTTGGAACTTTAATAGTGGCAGCTATTTATTTACAACTTATACAAAATAGAGACATGCTTCCTTCAGAGTAGTCACTAACATTGTATATAGCCCGTCTCCAGCGATGTGGAAATCGCATGATACATAAGCAGCGCCAGTCATGTTGACAGCGCCAGTGAAGCGGTCTATTGTTCGACGAGTCTCTCTAACAGTTCTGAAGCTAATGCTAAGAAGTGCTTTCTTCAATTTAGGAATCACGTTATAGTCACAAGGGCTTAACTCTGGGGAGTATGGTGGGCGGTACAGCACCTTCCATCCCCATCGATCGAACAGATCACACACACCTTGCCCCATATGCGTCTGAGCATTGCCCTGCAAAACGATTTGAAGGCACTGCATAAAGTGTCGTCTTTCTGTAAGCTGGTCGCTGGCTGTGTTGCAAAAAGGAACAGCTCAGAGAAAGAAGCGGCGACACTTTCTACAGTACCCGCCCATCATTTGCACGACAATGCTCAGGAGCGTAAGGAGCTAGGTGCGACTGATTTGTTCGATCGACGGGGCTGGGAAGTGCTGTATCACCCACCACACTCCCCGCAGTTAAGTACTTTACACTTGCACATCTCTGACAACAAGCTATACACTATGCTGCTGACTACTGTGGAGGAGAGTAAGTTGTAACGAAATAGTTGCCACTATTAAAGTTCCAACCCTTATATATCCACGACTTATGGAACTTTGTGAGGTGCTGCGAGCACGCGTCTTTTGGAAATACTGGCGAGCACGGATATGTCAAAATACACTGTATAAGGCTAAATTTGTCAACACGCCTTCTTGCCCGAGACCTTAGCGTCTGTCACGCACTCCAGGAAAACTTAAGAAATTAAAAGTTTACATGCCAGAAGTGTGTTACAAATTCGTACCTGTTGCACACTACCTTTTCTGTCGTCACTGAAATGCCTGTATTCCTTTTATGCTCCCCTGCTTCATTCGGGGACGCACTCCTGAATTTAGTTTGAAACAAGAAGAGTTGGAAAGGGAAGTGACAGAGTACACCAAGAATTGGAAAAAAAACACAGGAAAATGTTGAGTGGACTAGACACAGTAGTAAACACATCATCGAAGAGAAAGACACTTAAACCCAAAGATACAGAATATGTAAGAAGAAACTGTAGTAAATTAAACATATAAATTACAGCGACAATATGTGTTCGTGCAACTCAGGTACTTCCCTGTCCTTACGAAGAGTAAGGCATCACATTTATGAAGCAAACGCCAATAATTTTTGGGCGTAGTTATTGTGTTTAAGTTTCATGTTATGACTCTGAGTTGCACAAAGACTTAGTCGTGTCTGCATAAAGATAAAGTTAAGTAAAGACAAGTCACTAGTGGAATAAAGATATAGCCACAAGTTGTGTAGTATAGATAGTACAGATGAAGAATCTTACTGGGCTCCCTGAGTACGCATGCAGTGAGGGGATTTCCAGAGTATCCCGGCAGGCAGGTACAGGAAGGCGCGTGGTTGACAACACGGCACTCGGCGTTGGTTCCGCAGGTGCCGGGACACGGGTCCCTGCACTTGTTGTTGACGCACGCCTTGCTACGGTCGCAGTCTGTGTTGAGCACGCACTCGGGCCTGCAGCCCGTGTAAGGGTCTCCAAAGTACTCGGGTAAGCACGTACAAGAGCCCGCGCCCTGGCGCTCTTTGCATACGGCGTTCGCACCACAAGGCGAAGGATTACATGGGTCTCGTGGGCCTTCCGTTGAAGTTGGTACTGTAAGGATAAATTGTACACCTAGTATTGGTTTCTTTGCGGTCTGTTACTCAAAATCTGCACTTGTTGGACAATACTGTTTGACAGTTTTTCATCCATGTGATTAATTTTCAACAAATAGTGTAAATGTCTCGGACTACAAACAATCACACTGGTAGCAGTTGCAAGTCAATACACATACCTCGTCACTGTGGTTGAAGATATTGGCGGCAACGAAACAAATGTTAGTAACTAAGAATAGAAAACAACTTAGTGCAACGACAGAGAATTGTTGTGGCAGGTGCCATAGCTTACCACCAAATAAATGTGTTAAACGTTCATCTTTTCATAGTATCAGACACTAGATAAATACAGTACTTCCTCAAGCATGCCAAATATACTTAGGGAAAAATGCGTTATTTCAACTAATCAATACAGGTGTCTTGAATGCGGTAGTCTAGGAACTTACATGTATTTTCTGTGTTGCTTATACGTAATAATAACACGTTTGAGACATGAACTCTAATGCCAACTTATACTGTAAAACGCCAGTAGTTACTTCCATTTACTTGTTTTTAGTCTGTATAGTAAAGATTCGGAAATCTATTCCACAAAACCTTAATAGTCTAACAAAGCCTACGAAAAACTCTAAAATTAAGTTTAGTAATTAATTAAGCCGACGAAAAAAATGAAAGCGTTTCACTCTGGACGACTAGATTTGTATACACTCTTCTCACCCTATTTCAGTAACTTGTATTCAACACAGTAAGTTTCTTCGTACGGAAGAAGATGCGAGGTTTGAAACTGTGTGATTGAGCAAGGCAAGGCGTTGCCTTATGCTTGCTGTGCTCTGCCGTCGAATCTAAACTCACGAACATCTCAACTTACCAACGTACAATGCTGTTGTCATACAATGACCGAGTCTTTGAGCAGATCTTTAGACAGGCTCGCACAGCTCAATTGACAGAGAATTGTTAACAAAGTCTCACGTAGTTCATTTCAATGATCGCTCTTCAGTCGAGTTAAATGACTTAATTTAGCAATCAAATTACTTACTACCCTCATTCTTGCATCAATGAAAATGTGTGGAATATTCACGTCGCAAATGATCTTAATATTAAAAAACCAGACGACCGAAATTCTCCTTGTGGTAGCAACACATGAGATCTCAGCGGGCATATAAACTGCCTGTTCAAAAGTGTCCGGACACCTATTAGTGGATATTAACATTGGTTGTGTCCACCATTCGCTAGTATAACGGCTTGAACTACGTTGGAGACACTTTCGGTGGGGTGCCTGAACGTCTGCGGAGGAATGAGTCGATTCTTCCTCAAGAGCTGAAAACAGAGAAAGCAGTTATGTTGAACACTGGGGTCGACTTTCTAACTCATCCCAAAGGTGTTCCATAGGGTTCATATTGGGATTCTGGGCAGGCCAGTCCATTTCAGGAATGTTATTATCCACAAATCATTACCGCACAGGGGTGCTTTATGAAAAGATACACTGGCATGCTGGTTCAAACACCCAACGTGTTCGAGTCACAATGTTGTAAAATGTGTTCATATCCTTCCGCATTTAGTGCTTTGTGAAAAGATACATTGTCATGCTGATTCAAACACCCGTTGTCTTCGTGTCCCAATGGGTAAAATGTGTTCATATCCTTCCCCATTTAGTGCTTTGTTAAGCGCAATAGGGGAACCACACCCTAGCCACGAAAAAGACTACCATATTGAAACACGACCCCTCCGTACGTTACTTTTGGCGCTACCTTTCTAGTGGATGGCCACAGAGTATAGCGCGATTCATTACTCTAAATCACTGGTCTCCAGCCATCCACCGCCCAGTGGTGTCGCTCCTTACAGCACCTCAAACCTTGCTTAGTACTGACTACAGATATGTGTGGCTTATGATGAGCTGCCCGATCGCTGAACCCGATCCTTTTTAACTTAGGCTCAATATTGTGGTAGCCGGACTTCTGGTAGCACTTTGGAGCTCACGAGCGATTCCTTCTGCTGATATCATGCGATTTCTTACAACCAGCCTCCGCTATGCTAGACGGTACCGGTCCGTCAGTACATGAGTTCTGCCTGATCTTGGTTTATTTGAGGTTATTCTCTAGCGGTTCCACTTCACAATCGCATCAGAAACAGTCGAACTGGGCAGCAGTGGAAATGTTGAAATGTCCCTGTTGGATTTATTACTCAGGTGACACTTTCGAAAGACTGAGCACCTCAGTCTGCTGTTATGCTTCTCTCCTGACAACACAATACTTGCCGCGTCCATTTATAATGGAGGGCCCGCTTTTCGTGGCATCTAATGATCAGTTCCACATCAGATACGGCGTTCGGACACTTTTGATCGATATTGTATCTGGTTATTTTGTTAGCAGATGAGATATCCTTTATTTAATAAACAAACACTAAATAACAAGCACTCTTTTATAGTTTTGTTATTCCCCCTTTCAGATTTCTGTCCTTGCAGTCGACACAACGAGGTTTAATCAGTGACAAGCGCCTTTCTGTAACGAAACGAGGATGAACTAATTGATATCTGTGACGTGCCACAAGCTTACGTTGTATAATCTGGGAGCACCCGCTGAACGGGTTGCCGGTGAAACCAGGCCTGCAGAGGCACATGGGCGCATGCTTGACGACTGTGCACGTGGTCTGTGCGCCGCAGGAGCCGGGGCAGGGGTCCCTGCAGCGCTCCGACTGGCAAGCGAGGGCGCTGGGGCATTCCTCGTTACGCGTGCACTCGGGCCGGCAGTTGGGCGGACGCCCCACGTAGTTGGGCAGACAGGAGCACGCAGGCTGAGTGCCCACGGTGCGGCACTGCGAGTTGGGCCCGCACGGCGACGGCACGCACGGGTTCCCGCTCGGCGGTTGTGCGACTGGTTCTGGTGGGCAAGCGCGGATACGGTGAAGGATCGTGCGGGACGCAAGCGTACGAGGGAACAAGAAAGTGCACAGCCCCAGGGACATATCACGGCAAGTGAGGGACCTCCGTCGGATCAAAAGGTCACTTCGAACTTTCTGCTTCTTCTCCCTGTTAGACGTGTGCCGTCTCAACGCAAGCTTCTAGAATCTGTTGTCTTTTACGGAATGATATATGATTAGATAAAAGAAATTATTCAAATAGTTAAGGGACACGAAAATTTAATAGTAATAGGGGACTTGAATTAGATAGTAGGAAAAGGAAGAGAAAGAAAAGTAGACTGTGAATATGGACTGCGGGTAAGGAATGAAAGAGGAAGCCGCCTTGCAGAGAATAACTTAATCATCGCCTACACTTCGTTTAAGAATCGTGAAAGAAGCTTGTATACGTGGAAGAGTCTTGGAGACACCGGAAGATTTCAGATTGATTATATAATCGTAAGACAGAGATTTAGGAACCAGAGATTTAGCCAGATGTGGACTCTGATCACGATTTATTGGTTGTGAACTGTAGATTAAAACTGAAGAAACTGCAAAAAAGTAGGAATTTAAGTAGATGGGACCTGGATAAACTGAAAAAAACAGAGATTTTAGAGAGTTTCAGAGGGAGAATTAGGGAAAGATTGACAAGAACAAGGCAAAGGAAAGGGAGAAGAAATAAAAACCTTGAGGTCTGCCGATGACACTGTAATTCTGTCTGAGACAGCAAAGGACTTGGAAGAACAGTTGAACGGAATGGACAGTTTCTTGAAAGGAGAATATAAGATGAACATAAACAAAAGCAAAATAAGGATAATGGAACGTAGTCGTATTAAATCAGGTGAAGCTGAGTGAATAAAATTAGGAAATGAAGCAGTTACAGAAGCAGATGAGTTTGGCTTTTTTGGCAGCAAAATAACTGATGGTGGTCGAAGCAAAGAGGATATAAAATGTAGACTGGCGATGGCAAGCAAAGCGTTTCTGAAGAAGGGAAATTTGTTAACATCGAGTATAGATTTAAGTGTCAGGAAGTCTTTTCTGAAAGTATTTATATGGACTGTAGCCATGAATGGAGGTGAAAGATAAATAGTTTAGACAAGAAGAGAATAGAAGCTTTCGAAATGTGGTGCTACAGAATGTTGAACATTAGATGGGTAGATCACATAACTAATAAGGAGGAACTGAACAGAGTTCGGGAGAAGAAGAACTGTGGCACAACTTGACTAGAAGAAGGAATCGGCTGGTAGGACACGTTCTGTGGCATCAAGGGATCACCAATTTAGTACTGGAGAGAAGCGTGAAGGGTACAAGTCGTAGAGGGAGGCCAAGAGAGGAATACACTAATCAGATGCAAAAGTTGTAGGTTGCAGTAGTTACTCGGAGACCAAGAGGCTCGCACAGGATAGTGGCATGGAGAGCCACCACCACAACAACAACAACGGAATGACATATTCATGTGAAGCGAGAACTCATGGATTGAACAACCATCGAGATAACTGGATGAAGAAATGTTTTCGGTGCTCGGTAGTGCCGCCATTCAGTCATTCATGGTCGTGTCAGATGTAACACTCTCGAAATGCACATTTGTGGAGAGCAATCGTTAGGTATCTTATTACATAATTTGAGAAATTCTGGTCGCGAATATTTACAGAACACTTTGCTACTTGGTGGCTCAAATGTTTAAGTAATACGCTAGGTGTCTCCCCTAAGTGTCGTCACGTGCCTTATCTCCGGTATTACAGTAGATTTTTGCAGTGTACAAATGGAACCCACCCGAAAAAATACTATTCATAATGTGTTTCGTGTGACACCTAGTGTCAACTGAAAATATATGGGTGCTTCTCGTTCCAACACAAAGTAATTTTTTAAGTGGAATTTTGGGTGTTTTTTCGGTACAGAGATCTTGAATTAGTCTGATGCGATATATGATTTAATGATCCACTGAGTAGTGCTGCTGCGTCAGACGGTATAACACAAATCGGCACATGAGACGGGAAACCCGGTCAAGGAAGGCGTGGCCAACAAATATACATAAGTGCCAAAGAGCATATCTTTAAACCGAATATCGTACTTGAAGAATTTGGGACTGCTCTACACAATGGTAGACTTTACAAAGATCGACTTTAAATTTTTTGTTATTTTTAACGAGGAACAAACTGCGTCTCAGTAACACAGGAAGTTACAGAAAACATGCGATAAACGCTGCACGTAGGTTGACTCCATCTGCCCATTGTCATTATCTGTCGGAACACCACAATACGCCTGATGGCTCTTGGATGAGATACCCGCTATGAGAAACAGAAGGTCTCGAGACATATTTGTCCTGGGTGTCATGACACTTCACGTATCTTTAACGTTTGAAAAGGTTTTGCGTTTGTGAGAAATGTTAAGTTGTGTCATACTTCAGACTTCGTGTTAACAATGAGCGTGGTAATGCAGTGGTTAGCAATATAGATTAGGGTTATGGCTCAGATCACGTAATACGTGATCTGGGGTTATGGGTATCGTTGGCTTCGAGGTCACTGGAGACGAATTACCAGCTTAGCTAGAAGAGGATGAGGGGAAGGAATAGCTGGTAATTTCTTCATAGGAAATATTCTAGTACTCGTATGAAATCTGCAGCAAACCTAAATCTGGACAGTAGGATGGAAATCTGAATCCAGATTTACTCAGATCCGAGTCCAGGACGGTAACCACTGCACCATCTCGTTCGATTTTTTTTAAATGAAAACTGTAGTTATTAAGCTATGTCCGTAATGACATAATAACTGACTACTTCATCTGAATATGCTTTGTCACTCATTATGACCTTATACAGCTGCATTTCAACAATACGATGCACGATCCTTGGAATGTTGCAGCTCATTACCTTCTATTTTGAAATGGATGCTGAGAAAATGAAACAGCAAAGGACGAGATGTTATCAACATTAAAAATCCTGATAGCCATTCGGACAAAGCCTGTAATAACAAGGCTATGGATCTTGCTCGAACCGCTTGCGTCTTAATACTGCCGTGATATGTCACCTGCGGCTGTCAAAGAGTGAGAAATAAAACATAGAAAGTTCATGCTTACTTTCTTCCTTAATACACCTAGTGAATGGATCTCCAGTGAAACCAGGGGCACAAGAGCACAGAGGATTGTGGTTGACGACTTGGCAGCGAGCGTTTATGCCACATGTACCAGGGCAGGGGTCTGTGCACTTCTGCTTGACGCACGCCCTGTTCTGCGGACATTCTGTGCTTACGACGCACTCCGGTTTGCAGGCGGGCGGAGCCCCTATATAGCCCTTCTGGCACGAGCAGACGGCGTGTCCATTTGTCACACGACACACGCTGAACGGCCCACAGGGAGACGGCTTGCATGGGTCCTTCGTCGGTTCTTCTTTTGGTACTGGCAAGACGAAAGAACAGATGCAAGAAATTGAAGAAGCAGTACAAGCTGCAAGAAAAACAGAATACAGAGAACAGTGCAGGCGAGGAAGCAGGAGAAATAGAGCTCGCTGGTAGATATTGCTGAGTCTTTAAGTTTAAAAATAATGAGCGACAAATTTCACACCAGAAGACGAGAGGGAAAACAGATGACAGTTAAAGGCAAGCATGAGATCATCGAGGCACATTGCTCCTGCCGCCTCTATGCAGATAAATAGATAATACAACAGGTATCAGACAAGAGTATATAAAGAGAGAAGAGAAAAGTTGCTTACTAGACGGAGGGAGATGGCAAGAACTTAGAGGGTTTCCAATGTATCCTGGTAAACAGCTGCAAGAAGGTGCGTGGTTGACGACGCGGCATTCAGCATTGAGTCCGCAAGTGCCGGGACACGGGTCTCTGCACTTGTTGTTAACGCAAGCCTTGCTACGATCGCAATCCGTGTTGAGCACGCACTCGGGCCTGCATCCCGTGTACGGATCTCCGAAGTACTCAGGAAGGCAGACACACGAGCCAGCGCCTTGTCTTTCTTTACACAGCGCGTTCGCACCGCAAGGCGATGGATTACACGGGTCTCGTGGCGTCTCGACGGGCGCTTGAGCTGCAACGGATGAAACCCTTAGCAGATGTGATCTACTGCCACTTATCGTGTATAGAGTTAATGGTAGGCGTTCTTACATGGTACAGCTGCGCAGCCGGCAAATGGGTCTCCTGTGAAACCTGGCAGACATGTGCATATAGGTGCGTGCTTGACTACGGTACAAGTAGTGTGCGCTCCGCACGAGCCTGGACAAGGGTCTCTGCAGCGCTCAGACTGACAAGCCAGCGCACTCGGGCACTCCTCGTTCAGTGTGCACTCTGGCCGGCAGTTGGGTGGCCGTCCCACGTAGTTTGGCAGGCAAGAACATGCAGGGGACGTCCCGACAACACGGCACTGCGAATTGGGCCCACACGGTGATGGCACACACGGGTTGCCACTAGGCGGCTGTGCTATAGGCTCTGCAGGAAGAAAGAGTTTGTGAGGACAGGAGAAACATAAGATATAAGCAGACAGTACAGATTGTCCTAGGAGGAATGGTCAACATTCAGAGATATGACAGGAACGCTCATTTGAAGCGAAAAACCTCATATGCACATATGCCCTATTCCGAGTTGTTTACGAGATGGAACACATTTAATGAACGTTTGTTTTAGGGCTACCAGCGCACACTTGTGTCTCTTACGCACCCAAGCTTTCTGATGTTTTATTCTAGCCCAATCTACCTCGTTGCTTTCAAACTCGTTAATCGGGATGGTTTTCTGCTCTATGAATAGGGGTGGACTTAAAATCGAACCCTATGGGAGTCTGTTTGTGTTTACTCCCCAGGCACTAAAGTTTTCTACCTTTTCAACATTGCTGTGATTACTCAGCAGTATGTTTTGCATTCTGTTCGTTAACTATGACTCAAACAAGTTGGGTGTAAATCCATTTGTTCCATAAATTATAATATACGTAAAATGTGTTCTACCTCAGAAACCATTTGGAATACTGCATACGCCTATAAGAAGTTTTTAGCTTCAAATGATCCTTTTTGTCACAACCATGAATACTGGCCCTTCTTCCTGGGAAACCCGATATACTGAAATGAGAAGTAAGTTGAGTCTAGAGGCTAAGTAATGGTGTCTGTGACCTTTCGTTGATATAGTTACTTAATTCTTATTTTTACCAGTATCGTCGGCTCCTCTAAAAGAAGGAATATTGCATTTTATTTATTTAAGCCAGATGGTTTGAGCCAGATGTGTACAACATTCTGTTTCTACCGTAACGAAAATTGTTCCCACACTATTTTTATATGGGCAATGAATGTCACTTCTTTCAACTATCAGTGAAATAAAGCACCGATACTTTAATTCCCGCTATCAACGAAGGATTGCCACTGAACTATGTTGTGGTTTGGGTGCAGAACAGGAGTACTAGTCTTGCAACCGTCTCCAATAGAGATGGGAGCAATTCCAAAAATATTTTTTTATCCTCTGTGTACCCACGGAATCACACTCGTGTCTGACAACGAAACGTTAGTCAATTTTTGTAGTTACAATGCCAGTTTTTGCTCGAGTCAAATAATATTATATATGAAACTTCCCAGCAGTGTCAAACTGTGTGCCGGATCAGGACGCAAATCCGTGGGCAAAACTGCTACCGACTGAGCTATCAAGCCATGAGTGAAGAAGCGCACTCACAGTTATCAGTACCTCTCTCTTACTCGTCAAACTTCTCAGAAGTTCTCCTGCTATCTTGCTAGACTAGCACTCCTGGAAGAAAGGATATTGCCGAGAACGGGTTTGGTCAGTGCCTAGAGAACTGTTTCCGAGATGAATCTTCCGCTATGCAGCTGAGACTACACTGTTTTGAAACTCCATGGCAGATTAAAACTATGTCCAGCATACAGTTTTAATAATCCGGGCAGTTTCCAAACAGCGTACGCTCCGCTACAGACTGAAAGATGGTCTCAATTGTTGAGAATGCCTTTAGTGTATCCCTACATCGCTTTATCGTAAAATTAATATTGACACTCGGGAGCCTTGCAGTTATGATAGTGAATTAGCGTTCTTAAGTAAAGTGTTTATACGCTTTGAATGTCTGTAGCTACATGTTATCTTTCTAAAGCAAAAACCATACCATAATAATTTTTATATTGATACAGAAAATTTGCAACGGACCAATCTCTTATAATCATGTTGGGTCACAGACGGAAAAGAAAATGTAATCAACAAAGTCACGAATGAAGTAAACAAAAAGTAACAGATTACTAGTTGGAAAGTTGACTGAAAAAGGTGAGAGGCGCTTACTCTGCTCCTTGATACATCTAGAGAAGGGGTCTCCTGTGTAGCCGGGAGCGCAAGAGCAAATGGGGTTATGATTGACGGCTTGGCAGCGGGCATTGAGGCCGCAGGTGCCGGGGCAGGGGTCGACGCACTTCTGGTTGACGCACGCCTTGTCCTGCGGGCACTCTGTGCTGACGACGCACTCTGGCCGGCACGTGGGCGGCGCCCCTACGTAGCCGCTCTGGCACGAGCAGACGGCATGTCCGTTCGTCACGCGACACACGCTGAACGGGCCGCAGGGCGACGGCTTGCACGGGTCCCGGGGCGGCTCTGCGGTTGGAGCTGGTGTGCACGACAGACAGCGGGCGTACAGAGTCGGAAGGACAGACACAGAAGGCGAGGCAAACAGGCTACAAGCTAAGCTGCAGTTACAGTTACAGTGCTAGAAGAAGGCGTGAACTCTATACATTTGTTTCGTATTTCAGACACAGAAGAAAAGAACAGAATTTTAAGAATGTACTCACTTCATACAGAAAAGCACATAACAATGGAGAAATAAAAAAATAGCAGAATTTCTTCATAGCTAGCAGAACTAAGCAAAGCATGCACTCTAGAAAAACCAAATGTATTTCAATCAGGCAGTAAGATCAAAGAATAAAAACCTGTGAAGGAAAGATCGGAAATTACACGATTTTTTCCATGCTTAAAATAGAGTGAAGATTTTTTAATAATATGTACAAGGCAAAGAACATTTCACTCCGTTTCCGTCATAGCTCTACAGTCAAAGCCGATGAATAGGTTCGGTGATCTCCAATTCCAGGATATGTGATGCGGAATGATTGGGCAAATACAGCTATCTAATCTATCTAATATTTTTTCTAGTACTTTGTGCAAGTTAATATTTGCCCCAATCTTCCACCTAACTTGGATGATTGTTAATAAATACCGAAAGAAATCTAAATAAATTATAGATCCCAATAGCCTACATTTAAACGCCTAATTTTCGTAAGTATAAAGGTAATCGATCAAAAGAACGCATAAAATATAAATTTCAAGATATGTGGTAGTTATTACAACATCAGTTTCTGCAATATAATTGTGATAGATACACGTTATATTAAAGCAACAGAAACGTAATTATAAGCATTGATCAGCGCTTCTGAAGGAAAAGCTCGATTCTTAATCAAATTATTCTGATTTGTTTTGACTATCTGCATGTAGAAAGATCAACACTGTTAATTTTTATAGCTGCTATAATTTCTGCAAATATGTAAGTCTTCCACACTGAGATAAAGTTACCCGAATTTAAATATGGAAGACGGTTTATTAATAAACATTGTTATTAGTGCAGTTTTGTACAACATATTACTGAACATTCGCAGCACGTGCTCACCGTTTGGAGATTTATCCTACGCTGCCGCAATACTTTCGAAAGGAGCGATACATATTTCCCCTGTTTATAGCTGTGACCACACTCGTGTTAATTATTTACCAAAGAAAAATCGCCAAAGAGCCGTAAATTTTCAGAAGTTACTTTATTTAGACGAGCAGTTTCGGCATCTCATTAATGCCGTCTTCAGGTACCTGTACACTCCATGTACAGACAGTCAGATATATCTATCATGCATAACAACTCAAAGTTATCAAGTAAACACTGCGCAATCGATTCACGAAATCCATGTATTGATGGCTCCAGTTATGCATGTATCGATATATCTGATTGTACATACATGGAGTGTAAAGGGGCTGAAGATGGCATTAATGAGATGCCGAAACTGGTCGGCTCAATGAAATAACTTCTGAAAATAAACGGCTGCTTAGCGATTTTTTCGTGGTAAATATTTGATCAGCCGCTGTTCTGCGCCAACTACGGATCAACAGATACTCTTGGTAAGTTCGTGTTAGAACAGTTGCTATAGAAAACCATCAAATGTTAATCAGCCCCTTCTTATTATTAAAAATGTTTTTTACGCGCCCTCAGACGATTTCGAGTGAAATGTTCTTCGCTCTTGTGATCATTGCAGAAATGAAAGTAATTAAAATATAAAAGAAAATGTGAAGAAACAGCAGCTTACTAGGAGGCAGATGGCAAGAGTTAAGAGGGTTTCCAATATAGCCTGGAAGACAGCTGCAAGAAGGCGCATGGTTGATGACGCGACATTCCGCATTGATGCCGCAGGTTCCGGGACACGGATCCCTGCACTTGTTGTTGACGCACGCCTTGCTTCGGTCACAGTCGGTGTTAAGCACACACTCTGGCCTGCATCCTGAGTACGGGTCTCCGAAATACTCAGGAAGACACACACAAGATCCAGCTCCCTGCCTTTCCTTGCACACTGCGTTGGCACCACAAGGCGACGGGTTGCAAGGGTTTCGTGGTGCTTCGACGGGCGATTGAGCTGGAATTAATGAGCGCAGTCAGACACGAGCAGGTAACCTCAAGACAACTGTAGTGACAGAGTGAAAGACCTAAGTGTACTGCATCTTACTTGGTGCTGGTACGCATCCGGCGAACGGGTCTCCCGTAAAGCCTGGCAAGCATTTGCATATTGGCGCATGTTTAACGACGACACATGTGGTGTGTGGTCCACAAGAACCTAGGCAAGGATCCCTGCAGCGTTCAGATTGACAAGCCAAGTTGCTAGGACACTCAGCGTTCAGCGTGCACTCTGGCCGGCAGTTCGGCGGACGGCCAATGTAATTGGCCAAGCATGAGCACGCAGGCTGTGTGCCCACCACACGACACTGTGAGTTTGGACCACAAGGAGATGGAACACATGGATTGCCGCTCGGCGGACGAACTATAGGTTCTGGAGAGAGAGAAAGAGTGTCGCAAAACTAAAGATTAGACAGACAAGCAAGAACAGTAACAGTATTATTAAAGTAAGAAAAGAAAGAAAAAGAAAGTGAAATGTGGGAAAAAATTTGTACTCTGTCGAAGATTGTGTACCTTGTGTGCTGTGTTCTGTTGTAATACATCTATAATTTATGATAAAAGGTTATTTCATTTTATTCCTGCTTGAGTAGTTTGGGCTAAAATGGTGGAACAGTTCGTATTCATCTTTACCAGTCACAAACATTTTAAGGAAATTCCTTTTCCTCCGATTGGTTTACCGGAACCGAGAGACGACGCCCTTCCTGAACTGCAAAAGCTTCTTTCTTAATGCCCATTTTCTTAGTTTACAATGATTTGTATCACGTACACCATCGAGTCGCGAATCCTGTGAACTCTCTACCATGTATTTTAACTGCTTGGGTATTTTGTACCTGTGACTGAAATGAAAGAACAGTGTTCATTCGTCTAGATGAAGTGCACACAGCACGGTTTTTATGACACAAAAGGGCTTGTATACAATCGACCCTAGTGTGCGGAGAAGCACGACTCGGCCCCGTTTCTGCTTCTAGCGGTAAAATCTGTCCTCTCATTTCTCACTTTGTTAGATCCTCTCGTTTTGTTTGACAGTGTCAACTGATAACTGTCTCACCCTACCCCTTGTTCCATACTCCGCGTCAGTTTAGATGGTGTTCTCTTGCTGGCCCATATGATACTCTCTGGAAGCCAATCTAGCAAACTAAGGTAAAAATTCACTTTCTAGAAAATCATCTAATCCGTTTATTATTGCAGCAGCCCCAAGGTTGAAGTTCAGGAGAAGTTTCCTCAAAAGCTCTGCTGCCTTGCAAACAACAGCAGCTACAGCAAGAAAACGATTGTGGATCTCTCGACTTGAGAGTAGCTCTGCCTTGCTCTTTCCTTCAGAAACCCTCCCACCTGGGTATGAGCGGAACTGGATGGTGTGGAGGTCGCTCAAAAGTTTTCGTTCTTTGGTTCCTCTAAAAAAGTTATTGGCTTGCGGTACGAACCCACACAGCCATCTCCACGGTGTAATGTCAATTCTGACGATACGAACGAAACGAAAACACAATACCCAGTCCTCGAGCTGAGAAAAATCTCTGATCCGCCAGGGAACCGAACCCTGGCCCGTAAGGTTAGTAATTTGCGGCGCTGACCGTGCAGCTACCGAGGCGGACCAGCGGTCTTTGTTTTGGAGTTGGAAGATCCACGAGTAACTTCCAGCAATGGCACTTCCCTGCGGATATCACCAACCGTGAATGAGAAGAACCAAAGACCGTGGAGCACCTACTGGACTGTCAACTACGCCGTGCGTCTTGCACAGAAGTTCTGCTTGTGACACCGGTTACAACTGAAGTTATAAGATTTTGGTCAAAAGTAGTGTAGATTGGTAATGATTTCTTTCATTTGTTTGTAATGGTAATTACCATGTGTTACATTTGTTTTCTGACTCGAATAATTAAATAGTTCAAGCCGTGAACGACATGTATACGGGTATAATGTAGCTGAAGCAGGAGAAACAAGGGCACCATTCCAGACTGTGCGAAATGGCAATGGAAAACAGCCTACAAATCACAACCGAAAACTCTCAGCGCAAAGTGCCGTCGGACTGTGAATTGAGTAAGCGATTTCGTTCGCTGTGCCTAAGGTGTCAGATGTCGGATCATTACTACAAACTAACCTGTCTGAAATTAATTTGTCTCATTGAACGTACATAATAGACAATTCGTTTTGAGAACTAAAAGGAGTGTTTCTGTTTGCATGAGTGTAAGAAAAGTTGCAGTTGAAAACAGTGAAACAATGAAATACATAATAAGAAATTATACAAAAAGATAAGAACTAAAGATGAAGCTACGAGCAAGTAAATAATGACAGTAAAGATAAGAAGGAAGAAGCCCCTTACTGTCTTCCTTGTGGCAGCGCACAAACGGGTCGCCCGTGAGTCCTGCAGCACAGGAGCAGATGGGATTGTGGTTGACCACCTGGCAACGCGCGTTGAGCCCGCATGTGCCGGGGCAAGGGTCTACACATCTCTGCCTTGTACAGGCCTTATCCTGAGGACAGTCTGCGCTCACAATACATTCGGGGCGGCAGGTGGGCGGCGCGCCGATGTAGCCTTGTTGACATGAGCAGACGGCGTGCCCGGCGGACACACGGCACACGCCGAACTCGCCGCACGGCGAGGGCAGGCACGGGTCTTGCGGTGCGGGCGGCGCTGCAGGCCATAACGGACACGCTACATACCACGCGTGGGCCACCACTATCGAGTGCAAGGAATACCTACCAATCTTGGCCTCTTCCAATTTCCGGTCATGGCAAACAGACTTTGGTTTACGAGCAGTTGCAACACATGCTCTGCAGGACTGAAAGAAGGTCTTCATAGTTGAACCTAAGAACTCCCGGAACCTAGATTTCATTCGTCAGATGCGCTCGAGCCTGATACTATCCTAGACGGTACGGGGAGCTGGGAAGCACATTCACATTTACACTTTTTCTAACTGTCTGGAGGAAACAAGTACTTTCCACCAAAGGCTGATATAAAGGCTGACCCAAACCTTAAAGTTAAAAATTATGCTTACATTACAGGATCCCCCACTGAGTGTTTTGAGGTCTGAAGTGAAGATTTTTTTATGAAGATAAACAACTACCACCTTACAGCAACAATTTATGCTCGTAATACGGAGTTCGGTGCCGGCGTACTGCCTGGATAACCCATTGACAGATCAGAACTCTGAGTTCAAAATCATTTGGCTCCACTGTTTATACCTATTGTTTATAATGCGGTGTAACTACAGCACCAGCCCTCTGCATTCCAATGCTTTATTTTACGGCCCAATTGATGGGTACTTCTTTAATGCGATCCAATACCACCGCTTCAGATTTTGTTGTGAGAACAAACCTTTTCGAGAGCCTTTGCAATCTCTGTGAGTTCAAAGTTCCAGTTTCTCGTAAATTTCTATCAATGGCTATAAACTTTCGTGTGTTTCGAAACTTCACTTTGTGGTTTCGTTCGGCTTTCCGGACACTACATTCTGCTGTCTTCTTCTTCTCCCTCTCTTTTGCCTTTTCCCGTTTCACTGTGGACTCGGTATTGTTGTACGGCTTGAAGCTACATCGGTAATAGATACCGATACAAATCGGGACGGAAACTGTATACTCCATCTGTTTGCGTCGAGCGTAAATCTCATGTTCAGGTATAAGAACGTTTTCTAAATTTTTGCGTAGCGAGTATCTGAGGCTGGACATTGGTACCAGCACGGTATCTACTTAGGTAGATGTGGGAAACCACCTGAAACCACATCGTTGCTGGCTGGCTTACCAGCCCTTGTCATTAACCCATACAGCCATCTCAACAGTCTAATGTCAATTATGACGACTCGAACGTAAGGGCAACACAACACCCAGTCCCAGAGTGGAGAAAATCTCTGACCCGGCCGGGGATAGTACCATGCCTCCTTCGGTTAGCAATCTGCCGCGCTGACCGTGCAGCTACCGAGGCGGACCAACCATCTTCGTTCTTGAGTTGGAAGATCCAGGAGTAGCCTCCAGAAATGGCACATTTCCTTGTGCATAACACCAACTGTGACTGCGGAGAACCACAGACGATGGCGCACCTACAGGATTGCCAATATGCCTGCGCCCTGCACAGAGGAATCCCGTAAGCGGCGCGCTATGGCACTCGGTTATCCGGGCGGGTCACATTACATTCTGCCGTACCTAAAATTAAATGCGTGTCTGTTTCGAGAAATGATACCCCTTCGAAAAGCAGTCAGTATAAATAGTAAACAGTGGTATAGTTGTTTGTTATTGAACATAAGCTGTTTACAAAACGTTGCATAACACGCATTGTTCATTGAAATTTTACTGCCGCCTAAAATATTCACTTCATGACCGTTCTTTATCTGAAAATAATCAATTTAGAGTCCTGTAGGTCTGTATAATTTTTATCCTAGAGGTTTGAAACGCCCTGTGTATTGGCGATTTACGGAGTGGACGTGTATCCTTGACTGTTACAAGTAACACTGCTGAGCCGGCCGAAGTGGCCGTGCGGTTAAAGGCGCTGCAGTCTGGAACCGCAAGACCGCTACGGTCGCAGGTTCGAATCCTGCCTCGGGCATGGATGTTTGTGATGTCCTTAGGTTAGTTGGGTTTAACTAGTTCTAAGTTCTAGGGGACTAATGACCTCAGGAGTTGAGTCCCATAGTGCTCAGAGCCATTTGAACCATTTTTTAACACTGCTGCCTATATTACTGATTTCTGGTGGCAAAGAACGCAATAAGAAATGCAGGACGCGAAATATACAATTCAGTATTTTGGCTACAGTGACTGAAATATGTTACAGTACCGACTGCTGACGTTCATCGAAATGGCCAAGGATTGCGCTGTTGTGGATCGAGTCGACGATTGCCAATGAACTCGTCACGCAGAGAGCCTGTACAGTTAAATATCCCCCAATAGACTTTAAAAATCTCGCGCGGAAGGACTTACAAGGGAAATACTTTAATCCAGCCGCTACTAAGAATTTAATATGCATCTGTAACAATACTATCATCAAGAGTTCTTATTACAAATGACAGGAATGATATACTATTCGGTACAAAGCAGATTTAATATCTCTAATAACGCAAGGAACCCATTTTTTTTTCGAAGAGTAGTCATCTAACGTTCTAAGTAACGATTCTATCGGAACATTGTTGTTTTTCGTACTTCTTCGATAGTTCAATCAAAAAGCGGATAGAGCAAAACATGTCGCAGTGACCTACTCACTTTGACCATTGCCAGTCGAATGAAAGAGTTCTTCTAAATCATCTGCTCTGACTTCGCTAAATAAAGAACAAGTCTATCCTAAACCTGACCAAAAGAAAAAAGTTGGTGTTAATATCGCGTTTATATGTGCGCCATCAAAATTCAGGCTGTGCTCACAGCGCATCTCACAAATGAAATCCATCTTGAATTAACGACTTGACCGGTAATAGAAAGTGTGAAATGTGCTGTTATACTACTTTCGTTTTGCTGAATGGCACTGTCAATGGAAAGTTTGACGCCGAATTTAAAGTCATAAATATCCATCGTCCATACCAAGGCCAAATGAGACATGTAACCTTGCACTCGGTTTGCAGACACTGACAGACACAGAATGAAGAAACGAATGTGACAGAGACAGTAAGACAATAAGTTGAAAACTACCCAGTGAAAATAGTGTCCAAAGAAGAATATGAAAATAAATTTTACAGATAAAATAAGAATTACTGAATAAATAGATAAACAGAAATGCAGTACTCTGGTAAAGACGTAAACATGCAGTAAACTGAGGAACACAGTTGAAACTGAAACATTTTGTACCATACCTTAAAATGATTTCTGTATAAAATTATATTTTTCTGGGGACTATTCAGTTAGTTGTGTTTATTACTAGCAGCTCTCAATGAAGTAGTTAGCAGAGTATTTTACATCCAACTGGCATTCACAGTTT